>NC_090749.1:45580261-45597761 GCF_036898095.1 Palaemon carinicauda | reverse complement strand
CAAAGTGCACTTTCTCTGGCTTATATTTCCTGGCTTCACGTGAACTGGAAAAATGCTGTTGAAGTGGTTTTGTAATACCAGCTCTCTCTCTCTCTCTCTCTCTCTCTCTCTCTCTCTCTCTCTCTCTCTCTTTTTAAAGGAATATTTTCAAAGTTTGAGTTTACTGACTTTTATGTTCATTTTTATACTGGTTTTTCTTTCTCTGAAAAAAAGTTCTTTTTATTCATTTTTTATTTTTGTTTTTAAACTTCAAATATGACCTGAGCCTCAAGGAGAACTGTTTCTAGTTGCTTATTTTGTATAGAGGAAGTTTCAACCTGTAGAAGTTTTTATTTTTATATTGTCGTTTGAAGAAGTTGGAGATTCGTAACTGATGGGTAATACTCGATGTAATCGTCAGATTTCAATATATATATATATATATATATGTATATATATATATATATATATATAAATTATATATTTAAATATATATATACAGTATACATATATATATATATATATATATATGTATATATATATATATGTGTGTGTGTGTGTGTGTGTGTGTGTGTATTGACTTCAGGGAATAACAACACGGGAGATGGGAGTGGGGTTCATCATTAGCACATACAAATCGACCGTGTCTTGTCTTCACTATTCCATGACGTCTTTGTATTGAATTATCCATCTCTTTTGATGCTTTCTTCTCTTTTTATCTCCTGGCACTTCTGAATTATATACCTTTTTTGTTATTAGCTTATTGTTGTCCTTTTTTCCGCCTATCTAAACCACGTGAAAATAATCTAATTCATCCTTTCATTAAAGATGTGTCTTGCAATTTGGGACTTTATTTCTAATAATTTGGAAAATCGTTGACAATTCTTTGCAGATTGAGAGAGAGAGAGAGAGAGAGAGAGAGAGAGAGAGAGAGAGAGAGATAGAGCCTCATTTATGACACCCTGTTATAAAACTTGCTGTTGTTATCAAGTTTCTTGGCATCATTACATACTCGTAAGAACTAATATCTCATGCACAATACATGCAACTTTCGCCCTTAACGAGCGACAACGTTAATTCAAAGTACTGTGATTTTATGATAACAGAATTTGCATTATAGAAACACGGCGCAAGAATTCGCGAATGTATGATTCCACAGAATCATGAGAAAGGAATTCGCGGATAGAAGAAAGTAGGTTTGAAATTATGAGTGAAAATTCACGAATATAAAGTACCGCAAATTTATCGCGAGCCAGAATTCTCCGAAAGAGAATTGGAGCCCATGAGTTACCATCCATCATTCCAGAACGTCTCGTGAAAGTTATTTTCTGTGAATTTCTGGCGTCCTGTGCTCTTTCAACCCGGCAGAATGGCAGGTTTTGAAATGCTCTCCTATTCTCGCGTGTAATGGGTTGCTCGAAATACATGTGATTTTTAAGATAAGTTCGAATTTTTATTTGCTATTTATTCCATTTAGATTTCAAACCTTGAAATATATGTGATGCATTACATGCGAAGGAGATTAGGTGGAATTTATATATAGTTAAAATGGTTATTAAGCCTCAAGTTGTATTCTGGGAAACGAATTGTAAGAATTTCAAAATTTTGTTATGATCTTGATATAAATTTCAATATTTTTAATGTTTGTTTGAGTTTTGTTTATTTAACCGTAGTGTTATTTTTCAAATCATTTTTATAATTCCCTTTCATATTTCCATTCAAGAATTTTACTAAAAATTTATATGCATTTGAGCTTCATTTAATAGGGTACAATTCTCTGGAACCTTTATATAAAAAATATTATTTGTTTAACAGCACTTCGTAAAATTATTATATATACTTTTGATCAAGAGTTTACAAACCCAGCGACTTTGTTTTTCTTAAGGATTCAAGAATCAAGTTGTTGCACTATGTAGAGATGTACAGTTTAAAGGCTGAAAGGTCGCTCATGAATGGTAGAGGCAAGGGACAGTGACATTGCCCTATCAAGGAGAACAACCCCTTAGAGACTGACCATATTCCATATGATCTACCGCCCACCACGTCTGCCACTTCTCACTTTATTAAGTGTTTTGTTACTCAACGCTCAGTAAGGGTGTGAACGAATGCACTACTTCGAAGTGAGGTGTGCCAATAATTCTTGTGTCCAACTGGACTTCTGTAGGTATTATTATTATTATTATTATTATTATTATTATTATTATTATTATTATTATTATTATTATTATTATTATTATAAGCTAAGCTATAACCCTAGTTGAAAAAACAAGCTGCTTTAAGCTTAAGGGCTCCAATGGGGAAATATAGCCCAATAAGGAAAGGGGACAAGGAAATAATTCAACTATAGGAGAAGTAATAAACAATTGAGATAACATAAGCTAAGAACAGTAACAACGTTAAATTAGGTCTTTCATATATACAGTATATATGTGTATATATATATATATATATATATATATATATATATATATATATATATATATATATATATATATATATATATATATATATATATATATATATATATATATATATATATATATATATATATATATATATATATATATATATATATACTATAGAAACCTTCACAAAACAAGAAGATGATAAATAAGATAGAACAGCCTGCCAGTGTGTACCCTCAAGCAGGAGAACTGTAATTCAAGACAGTAGAAGGCCATGGTACAGAAGCTATGGCACTTCCCAAGACTAGAGAATAATGATCTGATTTCGGAGCGTCCTTCTAGAAGAGTCACTTACCATAGCTAAAATGTCTCCTCTACCAATTCCAAGAGGAAAGTAGCCACTGAACAATTACATTACAACCTTATAGGTACGGAATTCTTGTGCAGTGTATCTATTCTGTGCCAAATACCATGGATTCTTTTGATCCTATAGAGTCCTTGAAATGTTGGGATCTTATGTGATTGAGTTTTTTTTGAAGAATCTACATTCTTTATGTCTTTATGTGGTATATGAATCTTACGCTGTTAGAGTCGTTTGAAAAATCTTGGAGGCAGACGGTAAGAGGAGAAGGTAGTGGAGGAAGGAAATGAGAAGAGAAAGAAAAGTGGGAAAGAAAAAGAAGTCAATTTCAAGAATCTTTAAAAGATATATGGTTGGGTTAGAGACTTAATTAAAGATGGGAGTGTTGAGGAGAAAAATAAAATTACTTCAAGAAACAAGAGGAATGGAAATGAAAAGAATGAACAAGGAAACAAAAGAGATGATATAAAGGAGATGAAAAAACGTGCAACTTTGAAGTTAAGGGAATCTTTTATATTCCAAAATGCAAAAAAGAAAAAAAAAATACCAACTTGAAAGGTAAAAACGGAATCTGAAAAAAGAGAAATACAGAGAGAGCTGTAAAAGCGCCATCACCTGCATCTCTGTAAGTGACTCGTGCTAATTTCCATTTGATAAAGGGTCCAGCTCCGACGGTATCACATACAAAGAAAGGGGTAACATAGTCTCCCCTTCCTTCTCGAGGGCCTCCGTTGTCTTTAATTAAAACCTTTTCTCTTCCTACGAATGAACAACAGATAAGTATAGTTCTCTCTCTCTCTCTCTCTCTCTCTCTCTCTCTCTCTCTCTCTCTCTCTCTCTCTCTCTCTCTGTCTCTCTCTACAGCGACAGTCAGTTCTTCGAATAAAATTACTCTTGGCAGTTTTCAAACTAAATCTTTATTTCATCCTTTTCATAGTAAAGTTATTTTTTCTATTATAACGAAAACTTCAAACTTGCATCGAAGGTTTTTTTTTTTTATTTTTATTTTTTTTTTATTTATTTTTTTTTTTTTTTTTTTTTTTGAACAAGCGGACATAAATCTCAGTAATTGTTTACAACACCACGCTCTCCATTTACTCCGAAATAATGCAATCCTACAGTTCTCATCTTTTTGCACAGTAATTAGGTGGATATATGAATTTTGGGAAAGCAATAAATAGCAAGATATCTTGAGGAAGGGGGAGGGGGTTATAAAAAGAAAATATCTCGGTTTCCTCACTAAACGACTTAGAACTGACATGTCAACATAGTCAACCAAACAGAATTCGTGATGCCAGCGTACATAAACAGAAGTTCGTGACGCCAGAGTACATTTGATGTACTGTATATTCAAAATATACTTAATTAAAAATATATTAATTTACTCAAAAGTGTCCATAAAATATGTAATTTACAAATAGTGACACTTTTAAGTAATCACTAAATTTTTGATTAAGTATATTTTGAATATACAGTATATCAAATTTACGCTGGCATCACGAACATCTGTTTATGTACGCTGGCATCACGAACATCTGTGTTATGTACGCTGGCATCACGAACATCTGTTTATGTACGCTGGCATCACGAATTCTGTTTGCTTGACTTTGTTGACATGTCAGTTCCAAGTCGTTTGGTGAGGAAACCGAGCTATTTTCTTTTTATAACTCCTTCCCCCTTTCTCAACATATCTTGCTAATTATTGTTTTCCCAGAATTTAAATAACCACCTAATTAATGTGCAAGAAGATGAGAACTGCGGGATTGCATTATTTTGGAGTAAATGGAGAGCGTGGTGTTGTAAACAATTACCTAAATCTCTCCTTATAGTTTATATATGAATGATCTATTCTAATTTTTTAATTGTTCTTAAAATATTTTATATTACTACTTTTTATTATTTATTTCTTTATTTTCTTTCTCCACTAAGTTATTTTTTCTTGTTGGAGTCCCTCTTCATACCATCCTGGTTTTCAAACTATGGCTGTGGCTTAGCTAATAATAATAATAATAATAATAATAATAATAATAATAATAATAATAATAATAATAATAATAATAATAATAATAATAATAACGTTCGTTATTCCTATACAAGCCCCCCACCCCCTCAACTCCTCTGTTTTAGTTTTCTTGCTTGGGGCTATGCTTAAGCACAGTTCTCCGTCAGTTTCCTTCTCTTGTCAATTTCAAACGGTGGGTTGGGCAGGCTACATGTAAGGGCCTTGGGCAGTCAGGTGGTTTATCAAAGGGCTACCCTTTTTCATTTTCTTAATCTTTATTTTTAATTATATTTCCAAAATTCTCTACTGTTCTTCTCTATGTACAAAGTTATGATTATATGTTTTGTTTTTAATGTTATATATATATATTTTTTTATTCAAGTTTTATTCATTGTTATTTTCTACTTTTATGACTCTATGTAGTATAACTAATTTTCAAGTGAAATATACTGAAACCTAATGTAATTCTTTTATTTTTTTTAAATGCTATAATATATTGTATGACTAGAAAAAATTATAATTAACATTTCTACTTTTTCTTGGAGCCATATTAACTTGGAATTTAGAACAAATTCCCATTTATAACTAATCTTTTTAATTTTTTGAATTGTTTAAAAATTTTAAGTGTTCCTTACAACAAAATACAAAATAGGAAATAAAAATCCAATTCTTCTGGTTTATGTATCGTGGTAGTTTCTTTACTCTAATATCTTAGGCTAAAATAATAATACATTTTAAATCTTAATTCTATTTCTTATTACAACTATAAACGCAGAGTTCAATGTTGCATTTCTTTCTCCTGAAAAAATAAATGACAATTCTATTTTCTTGGACATTTCCAGATCAGTGATTTCTCAAAAAATGGCCGCAGGGTACATTGACCATCTTCCTGGTTTATCTCCGTTCTCTCTCTCTCTCTCTCTCTCTCTCTCTCTCTCTCTCTCTCTCTCTCTCTCTCTCTCTGCATGAGTGTATTTAGCTTTTTCAACCCTTCTCTATATTGAATGCACCACGTTTGAGATTACATGAAATTTAGTTATGGTCTCTCTCTCTCTCTCTCTCTCTCTCTCTCTCTCTCTCTCTCTCTCTCTCTCTCTCTCTCTCTCTCTCTCTCTCTGCTTGTGTGTATTGGCTTTTTCAATCCTTCTCTAAACTTAATGCACCACATTTTAGATTACATGAAATTTACTTGTATACTCCCTCTCTCTCTCTCTCTCTCTCTCTCTCTCTCTCTCTCTCTCTCTCTCTCTCTCTCTCTTTCACTTAAATCGACAGATTGTCCCCTCCTGCGCTGCAGGCATTCCTCAAAAAGTCAGAGTTACATTTTTTCCCTCTTTCGTCTTTTCCATTTGATTATGTTGTTTTATTCATGGTTATTCATCTTTGATATCTTTCATTCTAGAGGTTTGTTAGTAATGTCTTTCATTCATGAGTAGTTTGTTAGGTTATCTTTATTTATTTATAGATACGTAGATTTCATTCCTTTATTTTCTTGTAATTTGTTTAATCTAATCAATTTTTTTTTTTTTCTCAAGCCTTCAATGCCAATTAACTTACAGGGGATCGGTGCTCTTTGGGATACGTTAATTGTAGTGATTTGTATTTATTCATGGAATCATTCAAAACGTTATTCGTCAAAACAGTCAACAACACAAAGACAATTTTCCGGATCTGTAGATAATCAAAGGTATCATATTATTATTATTATTATTATTATAAATATTATTATTATTATTATTATTATTATTATTATTATTATTATTATTAGCTAAGCTCCAACTCTTGTTGGAATATTATTATTATTATTATTATTATTACTATCCAAGCTACAACCCTAGTTGGAAAAGCTAGATGCTATAAGCCCAGGGGCTCCAACAGGGAAAAATAGCCCAGTGGGGAAAGGAAATAAGAAAATAAATAAATGAAGAGAACAAATTAACAATAAATCATTCTAAAAACAGTAACAACGTCAAAACAGACATGTCATATATAAACTAATAACAACATCAAAAACAAATATGTCATAAATAAACTATAAAAGACTCAAGTCCGCCTGGTCAACAAAAAAGCATTTGCTCCAACTTTGAACTTTTGAAGTTCTACTGATTCAACCACCCGATTAGGAAGATCATTCCACAACTTGGTAACAGCTGGAATAAAACTTCTAGAGTACTGCGTAGTATTGAGCCTCGTGATGGAGAAGGCCTGGCTATTAGAATTAACTGCCTGCCTAGTATTACGAACAGGATAGAATTGTCCAGGGAGATCTGAATGTAAAGGATGGTCAGAGTTATAAAAAATCTTATGCAACATGCATAATGAACTAATTGAACGACGATGCCAGATATTAATATCTAGATCAGGAATAAGAAATTTAATAGAGCGTAAGTTTCTGTCCAACAAATTAAGATGAGAATCAGCAGCTGAAGACCAGACAGGAGAACAATACTCAAAACAAGGTAGAATGATAGAATTAAAACACTTCTTCAGAATAGATTGATCACCGAAAATCTTGAAAGACTTTCTCAATAAGCCTATTTTTTGTGCAATTGAAGAAGACGCAGACCTTATATGTTTCTCAAAAGTAAATTTACTGTCGAGAATCACACCTAAAATTTTGAAAGTCATACATATTTAAAGAAACATTATCAATACTGAGATCCGGATGTTGAGGAGCCACCGTCCTTGACCTACTTACAATCATACTTTGAGTTTTGTTAGGATTCAACTTCATACCCCATAATTTGCACCATGCATTAATTCTAGCTAAATCTCTATTAAGGGATTCACCAACCCTAGATCTACATTCAGGGGATGGAATTGATGCAAAGAGAGTAGCATCATCTGCATATGCAACAAGCTTGTTTTCTAGGCCAAACCACATGTCATGTGTATATAGTAGGAAAGGTAATGGGCCAAGAGCCCTTTAAGGGCCCCAACAGAGAAAATATGGAAACAGATATGATAATGTGTGTGAGTGTACCGTAAAGCAAGAGGACTCTAACCTAAAGCAGTAGAAAAAGACCATGTTACAGAGACTATGGCACTACACAAGACTAGACAACAATGGTTTGATTTTGGGGTGTCCTTCTAGAGGAGCTGCTTACCATAGTGAAAAAGAATAAGTTAGTTATCTTAAAGTTTTCAGGTGTGCAGTATAAGGAAATAGGAAAATGTGTAAAGAATAGGCCATATTATTGAGTGTATGTGTAGGCAAAGAAAAAATGAGTCGTAACCAGAGGTATCCAGTGTAGTACTATGTGGCTAGTCAAAGGACACAACAACTCTAGGGATAGTATCTCAACGGGTGGCTGTTGCCTTGGGACATTGGCCAACCCACTATCAGTGTAGAGGATCAAAGGCATCATTTATCAAAATAGGTTCGAGAACAGAGCCATACTTATGAAGAGGTTGGGAGTTTTAAACATCCTACGTAATAAAATTACCTCATTGTAGAAAGGGAGACCTATTAATTCCTTAGAGCAATTAGGAAATTATAATTCTTCATAAAGAGAGACGTGGGATCCTTGTCTTTCTTGAAAAAAAAAAATAGGCCTTTAAGCTTGGTTTACACTGTCGAACGGTTCGTCCAACGCGGTTCGACAGATAAGTGTTTGAAGTGATGTTCGAACGTGTGAACGGGGTATTTGGTTGTCGACCACGGTCGTCGAACGGTTCGAAGAAAGTGTGTTCTCGCCTGGCTTTTGAGGGCGGGGCTTCATTTTCCTCAAATCTTGCGCCTTTGTGGCTGACTCCACCTCTTTGAACGGTTTGACAAGCTGGTTCGACGAACTGTTCGACCGTGTAATCTCCGCTTTAGACACCTTATAATTACGAAGCCTTTCTAAGAAAAATTTGGAATTTCATAGTCATTCTCAAGAATATTACTTGACATTCTTGAGAATAGTTAGGGGATTTTATTAATATTTTTATTCAGTCAGTTCGAAGTTCTACTTGTTCCTAAGAATAGATAGAAAGTCTTAGATATTCATCAATATAGAAAAAGCCTTAAGAGTCCCTAGAATTCCCAGGAAATTTTGAATATATAAATACTAGAACAATTTTTTTTTAATTTGTTGATGAAGGTATGTAGGAAAGAAGAATCCGTGCACTTAGGTAACTAACCATGGTAAGGAATAGTTTAGAAAGATAAGTATTAGTAAGAGCAATGTAAAGTGTGGTTTTAGCCACATATTTATGTAAACTAAATTTTTTCTTGTCATTGTCTTACAATAGTACAATAATCTAGTTTTCTTTTACTTTTTTATTTCTGATATCCTTGGCTATTATATAGACGTAAACACACTCTACTCTCACTAGGGTATGACTATTCACTTTCCCCTTACCCAAGGGACGAGGAGAGACCCAGTAGTTACAAGTACGATTATGCCTCACAACGTGACCTGATATATATATATATATATATATATATGATATTGAAGTTGATCGTTGTTGATTTGGCAAAACGGGAAAGTTGGAGAGACATGGGGGTCTGCTAGTCTTCATAGTAAGGCTTGTATTTCTCATATTCATTGATCCTGTGATTCTTGGAAATGTTTTATATCTGCTGATGTAGGAAATGGTGAGTTTGAGTCCGAATTGGGTTCATTTCCGGGTTTGAAGTCTTCGTCTGATGAGTTGTATTCTGAGCTTTCTCTTAAGCTCTCTTCACATTGTGTGGAATCCTGCATATCCTGCTGAATATTCTGAAATAGTTTAAACTAACCTGCTCTGGTTTTAGAGTTCTGTTGTCTTATATTCCTCTTCATGGTTATTTTTACTTAATTGTTTCTTCAGGGAAATGCATTGTTGCTAAAATTATTATCTGCTAATGTGTTGTTTATTAATGAGGGTAAAAGTGTTCATAATACTCAAAAAGGCCATGTCACTTCAGAAAATAGCCCTAGACCTAGGGCCTATCCTTAGCCTTAGCCCTAGCCCTACCCTATTCCTACTAAAATATGAAGTCAGACCAGACCAGAGATTGGTTACCTCGTCCTTTATCCTGACGATCAATTAGCGATCCTCTCCTTGTAAGCGAATTGCAACATCCATTTTGCAGAGTCAAGAATACTGTAGCAACAGCTATAGGTCAACAACTGTAGATATCTCGCATATATATTCTCTTGATTTTCGCGAGTTTTTTATTTTGCGTTTAAGATTTATTTCTTATTTTATCTTTTTTAATATTTTTTCTGTGATTTATCTATTTTCTCTTTGTGTGCATCTCGTGAGCTTTGCTGATATAGATATTATATTATCTATATATATACATACACACACACACACACACACACATATATATATATATATATATATATATATATATATATATATATATATATATATATTTATATATATATATATATATATATATATATATATATATATATATATATATATATATATATATATATATATATGTGTGTGTGTGTGTGTGTGTGTGTGAGTGTGTGTTTGTGTGTGTGTGTGTGTTTGTGTGTGTGTATATATAGGTATATGTATAAGTATAATACCTACCTACATACATACATACAACAAACACAACAAATGTCACTGCAGGACAAAGACCTCAAAAATGTCCTTATTATATCTGGGGTATGGCCACTTTTCATCACCATGTTACGCACTGTGAATTTGTGATAGTAGGAGATTTTGGTCTGAGTGGTCTCAGCAAACCAATCTAGTTTTCCTGCCACTGACTAGTACAGTTTTGTTGATCATGGCTATACATAAACCCTTTCATAACGTTAAGTTATCTCCACTCAGGCAGGGCATCAGATAACCACCCACTTATAAATGTTGGTATGATACCCTTCAATTGAATAAAGTTAAATGCAATCCCCTTCTCTTCCGGGGTTTCACCAACTGTAGTCGACTAACCAATATGTACAGTTGGACGTAGGAATTCCTGGTACAACTCGTTCTGAACGAAATGCACCTTGTCACACCCTTACTGTGTGGCTAGTAACCAAACAGCTTGTGCAAGGAGAAATGGCATAGCAGGCGGTGATTTCCCAACGAGCAGTTAGGGTGTGATAGGGTAGCAAGGTGTGTCAGGAATTTTTGTGTACAACTGTATCTCGTTCAAATCTGTACCTCATTCCAATCCGAGGATAACTAAAGAAACAATTGCAGATATATAAGAAAAATTCATCGTTTTAAAGATTCTTTAGACTTCACAAGTATTTGCTTTAGACTGGTTTCCTCGTTCATCTTATTTCAATGAATTAACGTATTTTCGATGTCATCACTCGTGAGGTGGGTAATATACATAACTAATTAACAGTTTATCATCTTAACCACTATTTTAGATGTGTGGCTCATTGCTCTCCGTGAAACGTAATAGAAATAGATTAATAAGGGCACCATTTATGATATCAGTTCATCAACATTCTTGTTTATATAAGGGTTACTATCTAAACATGTTGGTTATTCGATATTACCCTTAATGAGCTCTTCTGTTTTCCACTGGTTAGGTTTAATTGACTCCACTTGTTAAAGCCTAATGACGTCATTTTTATGGTGTTTCTCTTGAGATTCAGAATCATCTGACATCACTTGTTAAGGCCCATCAACATCAATTTTATGATGTTCTTCCTCAGAGTAAGGCTCAATTGAATTCACTCTCTTGTGCCGGCGAGCTGTTAGGTTGTAACTGAGATATTCTCGTGAATGCAATTGAACTTTATTTGGTTGGAGCTTGAGTATTTATACAACCGATTCCAGTCAAAAAACGGCTCCAAAATTCAAACACAATGGTCCAGGAAAATACAGGAATGAACAAGTTATCAGTGACAGGGGAGAGGGATAACGACAATATACTAAGAATAAGAAATGCCATTATAGGGTGATACACGTGCAGTATATGGCTATCCCCCCTACAAAAAGGCATTCATGTGAAATATGTCACCCTGCTCTTGAGAGGCATACAGTAGATATGCAGGTTTTAGATGATCAATGGAGACCCAGCTTTCTTTGTTACTCATATTGAAGAGGCATGCTTTCGGCGTACAACGGATCACGAGGAAATGACCCATGTAAGAGGACATTAACGGTGGATTAGTAGTGTCATTGTGCAGAAAGACATGTATTGATGAGTGTAGATCATTTAGTATGTGTTGCTTAGCTTGGGGCTTGTAAGTGTGGCAGCGTGGAGTAAATTTTTCCACAATGTGACCTAGGCGCTTGAGATTGTCGGACGAGGTTGCAGATGGAAAAAATTCTGCAGGGACGACCACCTCATCGCCATACACCATTTCAGCTACTGAGACATCCAGGGCATCTTTAGGAGTGGTCCTTAGTCCCAAGAGGACCCAGGAAAGCTGGGTAAATCAGTTGCAGTCCTTGCAGTGGGACATCAAAGCTACATTGAGGGTATGGTGAAAGTCTTCAAGCATACCGTTGGCAGCACGGTTGTATACAGTTGTCTGAGGAAGGATGATACCCAGGAGATTTGCTAATGATGTCAACAACTGAGAGGTAAAAGTGGTACCCCTGTCGGAAGTAATATCCTGAGGGATACCAAATCTTGCTATCTATCCTGAAAGTAAGGCAAATGCACATGAGATGGACGTTGCAGTTTCCATGGGAAGGGCTTCAGGCCAATGTGTGAAGCGGTTGATGACAGTAAACGGGTAACAATATCCTTGTGATGTAAGCAGGGGACCTACATCCTCGACGTGAATGTGGACAAAGCACCCTTGAGGTTGATGAAAGGTGCCCATTCGTGAATCCGTATGTCGATATACTTTTGAGGTTTGGGATGAAGTACAGGCGCATACCCAATCCTTAGCATCCTTAGTAATGCCTTGCCAAAGGAACTTTTTCTTTAAAGGCTGTGCGGTAGGACGGCATGAGGGATGTGAAAAGCCATGAATGAAATCGAACTACTGTTGGCACATGAGAGAAAGTATCCATGGTCCAGGTTTACCAATATTGATGTCACAAAGGAGGGTACCGGTGGGGTCGTCGAGAGTGACGTCCTCTCAACGAAAGGATGTGCAGGATGTCCTACATGCTTGGTACTCTGGATCTTTTCGTTGGGATTCTGCCATGCGTTCTAATCCAATCCCAGGTGAATGGCGCCCAATTTGTTTCTTGACAGGGCGTCGGTAAGGGATTAATTTTCCCATGGAAGTGCTGAAGGGTACAATAGTATTTAGCCACAGCAGAGAGATGTCAGTGCTGATGGACGGACTAGGCATCGGGCTGTCGAGTGAAGGTGTGTACCAAAGGCATGTTGTCCATGATGAGAGGGTGTCAAACCTTCTAAGAAGTGGTAGAAATGACGGACAGCTAAGTGCACCGCCACCAATTCGCGATCGAAGATAGCGTAACCGGATTCCGCCTTGAACAGTTTTTTACTGAAGGCCAGTGGGGAGGGCAAGCCATTAACCACCTGCTCGAGGACTGCCCCAATAGCTACGTTGTTGGCATCGGAGAAGAGAAGGAGAGGTGCATGTGGCACAGGAAAAGTGGAAGCTGCAGCGGTTGATAAGGCATTCTTTGCATTGCATAAGGCCATTTCTTAAAGGGGACCCCACTTTAGGTCTTTTGGCTTGCCCTTGAGAGAATCGTACAGGGGGGCAAGAGTGGTGGTGATGGCTGGTAGATAATAGTTGGTCATACTCAAGAATTGTTGCAGTGTTTTGACAGTCGAGGGCGTGGGTAAGTTCTGAATGGCTGCTACCTTTTCAGGAAGGTGGTGGACTCCTTCCGGAGTGATACGTTGTCCTAGGAATGATACTTCGTTGGCGACAAAAGTACACTAGTCGTACTGGACTACAAGGCCGTTCTGATGTAGGCGGTCAAGCACCACAATGCAACTGAACTTTATTTGGTCGGACCTTGAGTATTTATACGACCCTTTCCAGTCAAGAACGGCACAGAAATTCAAATATAATGATGCAGAAAAATACAGGAATGAACAAGTTATCAGTGACAGGGGAGAGGGATAACGACAATATACAAAAAATTAGAAATACCGTAACAGTGTACGAGCGTGTGTGATGTTATTCAAATGATGTTTCTCTGTAGAATCAGGTTCAACTGACTTCACTTTTAAAGCCCATTGACGTCATTTATATGATATTTTTCCTCAAAATTGTACTTGTCATTTTACTTCCTTAGTCTTCAGTCTATAGTTTATGCTTACATGTTAATCCAAAATCTAGTTTATATCCCATTAATCATCATAATCTCGTATATTTGCCTTTTGATCTCCAGAATCTCATTTATTTTCCCTCATTACCACCAAGAATCTCATTTATCAAATCCTGCGAAACCTCAATTTCCTTTTTATTTCATCCTTCATCCTCGAATCTCCTTTCATTCTTTCTGGCCCATCGAAGACATTGTTTCTTTTTTTTTTTCAATTACAGAGACAAATTAGCTTCAGGTGATTGTTTGTTTCTATGTTTGTACAAGAGCTTGGGAATTTGCTCGATGGAGCCCTAATTAATTCTTAGCTAATCTCTCTCTCTCTCTCTCTCTCTCTCTCTCTCTCTCTCTCTCTCTCTCTCTCTCTCTCTCACGTAAAGGAATCGAAAAGAGGAACAAATATAGATTAAGGACGAAAAGTGATCCCTCTTTCCGAACCCGTGACATTGGCTATGACTTCGACGGCGCTAATGTCTTCGATAAGGATTCGTTTAAAGATTGTAATAACAGTCCATCTTCCGGTGTCGCCCACATTGAAAAAAAACTGTAATTGATGGTAATTAAATGGGGGTAATTAATACGAGTTATATCTTCCATTATATTGGGGAGATATCAGTTGTCTCTGAGAGGGATGGTTGAACGTATTTGAAGTCGAATGAAATATTTGCTCAATTAAGTTCCCGTTCATTAAGTTGTGTCTGAGTTATGGGATGTATTCAGGGGAGGTTTATGTTTATGTGTATATTTGCTGGTGTTCGTGTCCCGTCAAAAGTGACGGTAGTATCTAGGACATTTCGTAATTGTCTCGTATTTATTATACATTTCTATGTTGTTTTGCATTTTCTTATTTCTTTAAGTTTGTGATAATTGAACATAGACTTCCTCACCTTGAGACAATTCGTTATATATATATATATATATATATATATATATATATATATATATATATATATATATATATATATATATATATATATATATATATGTATATATATATATATATGTATATATATATATGTATATATATATATATATATATATATATATATATATATATATATATATATATATATATATATATATATATATATATATATATGTCATCATCATCATCATGATCATCATCAACAACAACAGCAGTTACTAGTCCAATGCAGAACAAAGGCCTCAGACATGTCCTTCCACTTGCGTATTCTTATTTATGGTCTTTCTTGCCACAGGCCACACCCACAAATTTGCCAAGTTCATCAATCCATCGTCTTCTCTTCCTTCCCCTCCTTCTTTTGAAATCTCCAAGGAGCCACTCCTTTACTTTTAATGTTAATATATTTTCATTATATGTCCTGCCTATGTCCATTTAATTTTCTTATATGTTGCTAGAATATCCTCTACTGTAGTTTGCTCTCGTATCCATGATGCTCTTTTTCTGTCCCTTAGTATTATACACGCCATTATTCTTTCCATAGCTCTTTGAGCTGTAACTATCTAGTTTTAAGGCTTTAGTAATGCTCCAAGTTTCTGATGCGTAAGTTAATACTGGTAGGACCATCTAATTAAATAATTTTCTTTTTAGAACAAGTGGCATTTTACATTTCATAATCTAATTTTATTTACTAAAAGCTCTCCATCCCATGCTTATCCTTATTCTAATCTCGGTCTCGTGTCATGGGGAAATACTGTGTCCTAAGTATTTATATTCATTAACAATCTCTAGAGGAGGATCCATGACTCATATATATATATTAGAAGGGGCTAGCGTTCGATCCCAAGTATGAGGTAGAAATTTATGTCTATTTGAACACGATGTTGTGTTGATATTTATCCATATATATATATATATATATATATATATATATATATATATATATATATATATATATATATATATATATATATATATATATATATATATATATATATATGACAGCAAACCAAGCGCTTTTTTGTTTTTATTAGAGCATGTTCCTGTTATTTGTCGTTAGAGTATATAGTTTAGGGCCTTAAAAGACAATATTATATTATATTATATTAAAAAGTCTGTGGTGTAGGTTTAACTTTTCCTGCTATGTCTAATCCAGGTTACTCCACCTCTTATTGTCCAAAGGAAAGGGCAACCATTACGGTTAATGTGTTTAACAGTAAGCAGTGCAATGAGAAATTCAGTCAGCATCCTTCATGTACTGGAAAGCTAAACTGACTACTTGAGATTTTTGCTCCTGTGAAATTAAACTCCGATTAGACCTTGATGTTAATGAAGATGTAGAGCCATATGGTATTTTTATTTTGTTTCTTAAGCAAAGGATATTTTTTAGCTTCTATGCTGTCTTCTTTATCACAAATTATCAACAAAAGATTCGTTCTGGTTCTTTTAGCTTTAGTAGAATAACTCGACTTTTTTTTTAATATAGTTGTGCCTGGTCTCCAGCTGCTGATTCTCATCTTAATTTGTTTGATAATAATCTCTAAAAAAGTCGTTTTGTTAGTTCTTTGTACATGTTGCATAAGTTTTTTTTTTCATAATTCTGATCATTCTTTGTATTCAAATCTTCTCTGAGCGTACCAAATACAAAGTATGCAGTTAATGCTTACAGTTACAGTCATGTCTTCATCATGTCTCAATACTACAGAGTATATAAGAAGTTTCATTCCAGCTATGAACTGATTATCTAATGATCATAATCTTCCAGTTGAATCGGTAGAACTTCATAAGTTAAAATTTGCAGTGAATATTTTTTTGTTGAACAGGCTAACATAAGTTTTTCTTCAATTCATTGTTTATGTATGAATAGTCTATTTTAACGTTGTCACTGATATCAACATATTTTATAATTTTTTTTTTCTTCAGATATATAGTTTATTTACTTCCTAATTTCCTTTTCACATTCGGGTTTTTTTTTTACCTGTTGGAGCTCTTCGGCTTATAACTTCTTTCTTTTCTAGCAAGGGATGAAGCTAAGCTAGTAATAAAAATAATGATCTCTTGCTCAGCCAATTACTTCCCATTATCTATATTTTGTTAAAGCCCATGGACTTTGTATCTAATGACAAAATGGCTGAATGCATATGATGAAAAAAGTTCAACTGTTTCCCAGGTTGCAGTTTATGCTAGTAATTTTTTTTTAGTTATACTAGTTATTTTTATCACTTTTGTTATTTTCGTTATTACTCTTGCTTTGGATATTTTATGTGAGAAAGAGTACTATAACGGTAATAAAAACAGAAGTATTTGTATAATGAGCTGGATTTGAGCAAACAAAATGAACGTCATGGCAAACAATGAAAAGGAATAAAAGAATTCCGAGCAAAGATTTCTTCTTACATTTACCACCCATTTCACCCCTCCCCCTCCCCTACCCCCACTTTATCGGCACATCCTTTGTCCACTTTCTTCATCATCCATTGACTCTGTCGCCATCATTTTCTCTCTCCGGTTGTTCTATTATTCCTCTTCTATTCTTTACCGTCATTTTTCCCTTTACTCCCGAATTATTTGGTCAAGATTCCATGGAGGTCTTTTCTCCTTTCTCTTTTGGATGCAGATGATGAAACTCGATTTATATCTGCCGACCGGCGCATATTTTGGCTTCGTGT
>NC_090749.1:45555261-45577761 GCF_036898095.1 Palaemon carinicauda | reverse complement strand
AAATTTACATATTTATGAGGAATTCCACAATAATGCAGGACTCTCCATAAAACTGGCCGGTACACACTATCAATGCCTTTTTCATAGTTCACAAATACTATCAAAAGGGGATTTCTATATTCTGCGCATTACTGTACAAATGAAAATTTGGCCAGGGCCACTTCTACCTTTTGTAAATCCTGCTTGCTCATTTTTCGGCTTTTCATCAATCTTTCTCTCCAGTCTTTTTAGAATAAGCGTACTATAAATTTTCATAACAACTGACATAGGTGTTATGCCTCTGTAATCATTGCAATCAGTCAGGTATCCTTAGCATTCGGATCTTTCCAGACTGTACCACGCTAGGTATGCAATCATGACTTCTCCGTTGTAGTATTCAGTAGTGTTACACTACCTATGACCAGGTAGTAGATTAATCTTCCTACTCTAGTGTTTGAACTGATGGAAATTCAGGTGTTCAAACTTTGGCAAATGCTTTTCTGTTGAACAGGCTTACGCGAGTCTCAGTTCGGTTTATATATATATATATATATATATATATATATATATATATATATATATATATATATATATATATATATATATATATATATATATATATATATATATATATGTATGTATATAAATATATATATGTATGTATATATATATATATATATATATATATATATATATATATATATATATATATATATATATATATATATATGACTGACTTATTCTAATATTGTTACTATTATTGTATTTTATTAATTGTTTATAAATCCTCACACAGGGGCTTGTAGTATCTAGTTTTTCCAATTGGGCTATTATAATAATCCTCCTGGCTAGTACTGTAGTAACATGTTCGCCTAGCATTTGCATTGCAGCAGATCGATCCCAGCCTGAGACCGTCAGTTTAAGCTGTTTACTGAGGAGTCCGCTGCTGTGGTTAGGCACCACAGTAGGGGAATGGGCTTGCCCGGCTGACGTTCTGGGAGCATCTAATCTGCTGGAACTGGAACTGAAATCAGACACCTTTAACCTTTATAGAACAGGAAGCAAGTGGAAGAGGGAGTAGTCATACCCTGGTGAGAGGGTGTTACCCCAATAGTTGTTCTAGGAAACTAGAAGCAGTGGGTCCATATTAGGAAAGGGAGATCACTGTGTATGCATGTGTGTGCATATCTATTTTAACATTCAGGCGTCTTTTTTGACGGATCGCACTTTCCTTACCCTGAGCAACTTAGGTGTTGGTAAGATAAGTCTCCAAGGCACTTTAGTTAAAATTATATTATAAGGGTTCTGGTAGCCTATTGTAAACGTCTCTGTCCAGTGATAAACTGAACTGAGGTTCGAGCCCCACTCGAGCTCGATAGTTTCTTGTAGTGGATGCAATCTCACCATCCTTGTGAGCTGCTGAGTCATTAGCAGCCATTGGCTGACCCTCCTTGGACCTAATTTTAAACTGATAAAAATACCATATAATAGTTTTTTAAAATACTATGAGAAGAGAAAAAAACATATCGGTTATTTACATTAAATTTATATGATAATTCAATTCTTTATGTAATTCTGTCCATAATGAATTTAATTTAATGAGAGAAGATCAACGCCTGTAGATGTTGGAAGCAGACCCCCAAATGTTTTTATTTAATATCGTAGTAATTACCCTTATTCGTAAAAGCTAGAACTCTAACAAAATTAATTATGTATATGAGATCACATTTACATCAAAGTAGTAAACGTATTTAGAACCATTACGAGCAAAGCGAGGTTTAATATCATACATTAGGGCTTAGTAAAACTAATTAATGTTATCATAATAGCTATAATTATGATAATGATTACAGCGGGCTTAATATTCATTATTATTTAGGAACACTTTACACCAGATAAAAAAATAAAGTATTTTATTTTCACTTTTTTATTAATTTTGTTGTTGTTGTTGTTGTTGTTGTTGTTGTTGTTGTTGTTGTTGTTGTTGTTGTTTTAAATGTGCCTGTTATCGAACAGAATAAGATTAAAGGATTAAAAAATAACAAATAAGAAAAAAGAAGCAGCCAATAGATAAATCATGAGGAGTCAGTATCTTCCACCCATAGAATGATCAGTTCACACTGTCTAATTCCATTTTTATCACCAAGTCGTTTAGTTTTCCTTATCTCTTCCCATTTTTTTCGGCATTTTTTCTTAGCTTGCCTTCAGCTATTGTCTTTCTTCCTTTGCTCCTCTGATAAGCGTTGGCGAAACTCCTGTCTTTTGTCGTAACTTTTTTATGGTTGAAGATTATTTCCTTTTATTTTTCACAATATTCCCCTTTATGCTTGTAAATCTATTTGCTGCTCAGCTTTTCTTCATAGACATCTATCTTGGGTCTTCAATTCTCCTCCATCAGCTTATGAACCTACGATTATCTTCTTTCCCTGCCTGAATAAGCCATTGCACATTTCTGTCTGTCTTATTTCCTCATTTACTAAATATGTTATTGGATTCTTTCCCTGTCTTCTCTGCTTATTTACTAAATAAGACATTGCATTTTCTTCCATCTTCCTTCTTTCCTCATTCACTAGATAAGTCATTGCACATTTCCGTCTGTCTTCTTTCCTCATTTAGTAAATAAGCCATTTCATTCTTTCCATCTGTGTTCTTTCCTCATTTACTAAATACGGTATTGCATTATCTTCCATGTAGCTTCTTTCTCATTTACTAAATAAGCCATTGCATTCTTTTCATCTGTCTTCTTTCCTCATTTGCTAAATAAGCCATTGCATTTTCTTCCATGTAGCTTCTTTCCTCATTTACTAAATAAGCTATTGCATTCTCTCCTTACTATATCTCATCTTATTTCTTAGACTTTCTTTGACTATTTTTTTTTCTAGTTAAGAAGTTATTTCATCAATATGGTAACCTCATTTTATCATTTCCCTTTGTTCCACCCAACCTTATCTTTCCAGTTACCTCTTTCTTTATTAAGGATATATAATAGTTGCGTCATCATTTCTCATACCAAGCTCTATATTAAGATAAGCTTTCATCTTATATCTCACGTTCTTTTGATTTCTTGAAGAGATTATATTACACGTAATCTCTTCATCTGTTCCCCTTCCACGTATCTCCTCTATAGTTTCCTTGACATACCCATCTCACTTCTTCCCCTCTTTCTATGGTTTCCTTAACTTCCCATTCAAGATAATGCCTTTGGAAGATATGCTCTCATATCGTAAACATTCCTCCTCCTTACCAAAACTTTTTCTATACCTGTACTTTCCAGTAGGGTTGTGGTAAGCTACTGGAAACGTCCTTGCCTGGTGATCTACTGTACAGGGGTTTGAGTCCTGCTTAAGTTTCTTTTAATGTTTGCAACCTCATCATGAGGGGTGTGGTTTACATGCTGAGTCATAAGCAGCCATTTCCTGGTCCTCCCAGTTCCTAGCTTAGCAGGAGAGGGGCTTAGGCGCTGATCCTATGTACTGTGTATATGGTCAGTCTCTAGGGGCATTGTTCTGCTAGGGCAGTGTCACTGTCCCTTGCCTCCGTTTTTCGTGATCAAAACACTTATATTTACCATGTAAGCTTCCTTCGCCCTCTTCAGAATTAGCCCCTCTCCTAAAAGAAAAAAGTATCCTACATATCTTCCAGTTAGGGTCTTAGCAAGCTTTCATTTCTCATCATTCCTTATCTTGATCCTTCCTTCTTCTGAGTACACTCCTTATAAGACATCTTCCCAGATTCCTCAACAACCCTTTTCCCCCTTTATATCTCTTCCTCTTCGCTTTTCCAGGATAACCTCCTTCGTAGTATCTCCTGGAATTTCTTTAAGAATGACCACTGCAATCCGGTTAGCACCTCCCTACAGTAGTGAGCCTCTTCCCATTTCCTTTTTAATATTCCCATTCCAAAACTTATTGCCAACTTTTATTAGGTGCTTAGCCACTGAGTGCCACCTCTCTCAAATTGGGCTCTGAAGCCATTGCCGACGAAAAGTGAAAATTCCTCTCGCGCCTTTATTTAATCCTTTTCCCGCCATCAGATTTTTCCCTTTTGGTGCGAAGTTTCTAATCCAGAGATTTTAGTTTCATTCTTCTTCTTTGTTTGTGGGGTTGTCAAGAGTTTTTTCCTTGTATTCACTGTCAAATGGAAGTCTTTTTATCCATATATTAATAGGATATCTCTCTCTCTCTCTCTCTCTCTCTCTCTCTCTCTCTCTCTCTCTCTCTCTCTCTCTCTCTCTCTCTCTCTCTCTCTCTCTCTCTCTCTCTCTCATTAGTAGTAAAGCGTTAAATAACCATCACAATGGCGATGCAAAGATTAGTGGGTCCTTGAAGAGAGAGAGAGAGAGAGAGAGAGAGAGAGAGAGAGAGAGAGAGAGAGAGAGAGAGAGAGAGAGAGAGAGAGTTTTTATTACAACTTATTTTAACTTTAAGGAATATATATATATATATATATATATATATATATATATATATATATATATATATATATATATATATATATATATATATATATATGTATACACTGTATATATATATATATATATATATATATATATATATATATATATATATATATATATATATATATATATATATATATTTATATATTTATATAATCAGCAATTAATATAGTCGCCCCTTAAGTGGGGATACCTCAACGTGGTGAAAGGTAAGAGGAGTAATAGAATGTAGGAATAGGTCAAGTAATAGAAAATGGGAATAGAAGGAGTAATAGAATGTAGGAACAGGTCGATTAATAGAAAATGGGAACAGGTGGAGGAAAAGAAAGTAGTAAAAATTCGAGTAATGGAAAATGAAAACAGGTGGAGTAATAGAATGTAGAAACAGGTCGAGTAATAGAAAATGAGAACAGGTTGATTAATAGAAAGTGGGAATAGGTGGAGTAATAGAAAGCGGAAACAGGTAGAGTAATAGGAAGCGGGAACAAGTAGAATAATAAGAAAGTGGAACAGGTCTAGCAATAGAAATTGAGAACAGATTTAGTAATAGAAAACGGAATAGGTGGAGTAATAGAAAGCAGAAACATGTAGAGTAATAGAAAGCGGGAACAAGTAGAGTAATAAGAAAGTTGGAACAGGTTAAGTAATAGAAAATGAGAACAGATCGAGTAATAGAAAGTAGGATCAGGTCAAGTAATAGCAAATGAGAACAGTTCGAGTACTAGAAAGCAGGAATAGGTGGAGTAATAGAAAGCAGAAACAGGTAGGGTAATGCAAAGTGAGAACAGATCAAATATTATAAAATGAGAACAATCAAGTAATAGAAAGTAGGAACAGGTCGAGTAATTGAAAATGGGAATAGGTCGAGTAATAGGAAGCGTGAACAAGTTGAGTAAAAGAAAGCGTGAACAGGTAGAGTAACAGAAAATGAGAACAGGTCGAGTAATAAAAAGCAGGAACAGGTAGAGTAATAGAAAGAGGGAACTGGTCTTGTAATAGAAAGCGGAAAAGACCAAGTAATGTAAAACGGGAGCAGTCTAAGTAATGGAAAAGAGAATCAGGTCCAATGATAGAAAGCCGGAACAGATCGAGTAATAGAAAATGAGAACAGGTCCAATAATAGAAAGCAGGAACAGGTTGAATAGTAGAAAGTGGGAACTGGTCAACTAATAGAAAGTGAGAAAAGGCCAAGTAAGGTAAAAACAAACAGGTCCAATAACATAAAGCGGGAATAGGTCGAGTAAGGTGTAACTGGAACACTTTGAGTAAAAGGAATTGGAATAGCTCGATTAATAGAAAGAGGGAAAAGTTTGAGTAATAGAAAGCGGGAATAGATCGAATAATAGAAAGTGGGAACAGGTTGAGTAATTGTATTTGGGAACAGATTGAGTAATAGAAAGCAGGAACAAATCGAGTAATGTAAAGGGGGAAAAGGCTGAGTAATAGTAATTGAGAACAGATTGAGTAATTGAACGTGGGAAAAGGTTGAGTGATAGTAATCGGGAACAGATAGAGTAATAGAAAGCGGAAACGGGTCGAGTGATAGAAAGCGGGAACAGATCGAGTAATAAAAAGCAGTAAAAAAGTTGATTAACAGTAATCGGGAACAGATTGAGTAATAGTAAGCAGGAACAGGTCAAGTAATAGAAAGCGGGAACAGGTCGAGTCATAGAAAGCGGAAACAGGTCGAGTAATAGTAATTGGGAACAGATCGAGTAATAGAAAGCAGGAACAGATCGAGTAATATAAAGCGGGAACAGTTTGAGTAATAGAAACCGGGAACAGGTTGAGTAATAGTAATCGGAAACAGATCGAGTAATAGACAATGGGAATAGAAAAGTGATAGAAAGCGAGAACAGATCGAGTAATAGAAAGCAGGTACAGATCAAGTAATAGAAAGTGAAATAAGGTTGAGTAATAGAAAACGGGATCAGGTCAAATAATAGTAAGTGGGAACCGGTAGAGTATCAGAAAGCGGGAATAGGTTGAGTAATGAAAAATAGGAACATGTCGATAATTCCACGGCTTTGTGGTCAAGGAAAAATTACTATTAGTATTGTAGTGTTATTCCCTAGCTATAAATGATCACCATATTAAATATTATTGTTATAAGGGTTGGCGCATCGCCACTAGTCAGGGCTACCCATACTAGTTTGTCTGATGTGAGCGCCCACATGAAAATCTCCCACCAACACCAATCCGGACTGTCCCACGTGATGATGAAAACTAGTCAAACCCCAGACATGAATAAGGACATGTTTGAGGCCTTTGTCCTGCACTGGACTAGAATTGACTGCATTTGTTGTTGTTGTGGTTGTTGTTGCTACTGCTCTAATATTACTAATGTTATTATTATTGTTGTTGTTGTTGTTGTTGTTGTTGTTGTTGTTGTTGATGTTATTAAGACTTTCTATTATTATTATTATTATTATCATTATTTTATTATTATTATTATTATTATTATTATTATTATCATTATTATTATTTTCTTGCTTTTATTAACTTTCCCTTATTTGATTGCTTTCATAACCTAATTACATTTTATACATCTATATTGAAATCTCCAATCCTTCATAGTCATAAGACGTCCTCCATAAAAACTCCTTTTAGGACTCTCCTGGCGGAGTAATCTCCCCAAAGACGCCGTTTCCTCTCACTCCGGAGTCGTTTCCTCACTCCTCACTCCTTCCTCACTTGAAAAATGACCCATGGAAAAGGATTAAGTGAGATAATTACCAAATTGGTCATAAAAATGGCGCTGGAGTAAGTTTTCCAACAAATATTCCTCGTAGTTGGGATTTTTGTCTCGTGAATGTTAAATTGTTCAGGCGATGGCTCTAAAGTAAGTTCCTGTCAAATATTCGGCGACGTTGGGGGAATATATTTCCGGTCAACTGAGGCTCAATTTAGCTTTTTGCTGGTAAGTTCAGTGGCTTTTGGAGGAGATATAAATTGGCGAATGCTCCAAAAAGGATAACAAAGGTGAGAAGAGGCTGTTTTGGAAATCTTATAAAATAGTAATTATCGGTAGGAGACTACAAAATTATTATTTCTCATAACATTCGAGCTTTAATGGCACCAAAAATAATGCCCTTCATAAACGTCCATCAAACTCAAAGAAATGCAAAATTGAAATCACATAAAAATAACACCGCGAAACGACCATGAGAAGAGAATATTCGCTCGTTGATCGCCAAAGTGTTCATAAAAAAAAACGCTAAATTGAGTTCCCTCATAAAACTTGGCTGCTTTTGTCCCTCTCATTATGTGCTACGCTATTTTTTTTTTTTTTTTTCATTGATCAATTAAGAGATTTTAGTCAGTCTTCAGAACTGTTGATTATATAATAGTTTCTTGAGTGGGTAGGAAGCTTGCGAAAGTTTTGATTGATGCTATAACTCCTAACTTCATTTTCA
Organism: Palaemon carinicauda; assembly: GCF_036898095.1. Classification (NCBI taxonomy): domain Eukaryota; kingdom Metazoa; phylum Arthropoda; class Malacostraca; order Decapoda; family Palaemonidae; genus Palaemon; species Palaemon carinicauda. The sequence continues at coordinate 45,569,910 of NC_090749.1, read as the reverse complement.
CATATATATTTGTTTTAAATAATCTTTTTACTTCTAGCTAAGGTCGTTTTTATTTTTATCGTGATTATTGTAAATTTACACATACACACACACACACACACACACACACACACACACACACACACATATATATATATATATATATATATATATATATATATATATATATATATATATATATATACATATATATATATATATATATATATATATATATATATATATATATATATATATATATATATATATATATATATATATACATATATATACATATATATAAACACGTTATCACCTTTGTTTATATCATTCAATGAAGAATTTATTACATCTGCAAGAATTTTTGGTTTTTCCATGCGTGTATATAATTATCTTTTTATTCATTTGTTTGTTTGTGAGCAGGATTGCGTAGAACATTTTTTGCTGAACTTTCACCACATTTTAACAACGGATATTTTGCTGCGGAAGAGCCCATTAAATTTTGGAAATAATCCGAATCTAAATGACGATTCTGGATCAATTTTGCACTTCTCACTAGATACAGTCATTATATGAAATGGGGAGTACATAGCCCGTAGACATGTGCAAAAATAATAAACACCGGCATGGTCAAATTATGAAAAGGGGAAGGGGCTGTCCGTAGAATTTAGTAACCATTTGTGATTGCTCTTTAAAGCTTATTTGAGATTAGATTTGTTTTAGTGATACTGCATATCCATATTGAAAAGTGAAAAATTAGTTAAAAACAAAATTCTTTCTTTTGTTCGCAGCTCCTCTGATGGCGGTCTATGCAATCAGGGGCCAGACCGTCAGGCTGCCCTGCAACTGGACGTCATCTCCGGAAAACCCTGTCATCCTGGTGCTGTGGTACAAGAGTGGCACCAAGATACCTGTCTTCAGGTAAGGTTCATCTCCGTGTTTCATTTGTTTAGTGATTGAAAGTGTTGGATTTGGTGAGGCTTTTAGGTAAGTCACTTCATTATAATTATTCGGAATCAATATACGAGTCTTCAGGTAAAGGGCCTTTTTAGATACTTTCTTTGTTAAAGGTATTACTTGCTTGGATCATGTGCTTATGTTGCTAATCTATTTTCAGGTAACGATTTCCTTTATTTTTAAATTACTCAACTACAATGGGTAATATATGCTAATCACTTTAACCGTGAGAAAAGTATCAAAATTCATGCTTCCTGATAAGGATTAACTGTATAGTTGTGTACTTTGATAATGTTTTACTAATAAGCTCCGAAATATGTAATGACTTTACAGAAGTAACTAGTTACTTGGTTATTTGTCCAGGTATTTCACTTATATGTTGAAATAGGAAGGAAAACACGTCTTCAGTGTATTTTATATTACATTATTAGGTTTAGGCCATCAAGCCATATCCTGGAACCAGGTTCTTTCATTCAGCATGATTCAATTTAGAGGAATTAGTTGGTTAGGTGATATGTTTTGGGGACAACTACTTGAACTTGTGGATCAGATGGGTGGATATGGTGACGAATGATATGATAGGATATGATATGATATGAGTTGGGGAGGATGGGTTTGGAGAAAAAAAGTCAATGAATAAAAATATATGGAAAAAAATTGAATCGAGTGGTTGACCCTGCTATACATAGGAATGAAAGCTTGCCTCACACGAAAGGATTTATTTCTACACAAGAAAATTTTCGCACATTCGGGGCGTGTCTTCACATTGTGGATTTTATCTGAGTGACCTCATAGTTTCTATAAGGGGCTGCACTGAAACAACGTGACTTAGCAGTGAGTGGGGCTAGTAGCTCGCTCCTGCTCAGGAGAAATGCCGCTCGGAAGAAATACCACTCGGAAGAAATGTCACTCGGAAGAGTGCTGTTCAGAAGAGTGCCCCTTAGAAGAAATGCCACTCGGAAGAAATTCCCCTCGGAAGAAATGCCACTCGAAAGAAATGCCGCCTGGAAGAAATGCTGCCCTTAAGAAATACCACCTGGAGGAAATGCCGCTCGGAAGAAATACCGCTCGGAAGAAATGCCGCTCGGAAGAGTGCCGCTCAGAAGAAATGCCACTCTGAAGAAATGCCCCTCGGGAGAAATGCCACTCGGAAGAAATCCTGCTTGGAAGCAATGTCGCTTAGAAGAAATGTTGCTCGGAAGAAATGCCACCCGGAAGAAATGCTGCCCGGTAGAAATGCCGGCCGGAAGAAATACTGCTCGGAAGAAATGCTGCTTGGAAGAAACGCCGCTCGGAAATTCTTATAAGCGGGCAGCATTGATATTGCTGTAATACATTTGTAAACCATATAGAAAAGACTGCGGCAGCATCAAACTACTCTTATGAACCAAACCTAACAATGCCGAAAGAAGAAGACCTATACTTGTATTTAGCTTATTATTGTAATGGTGTGTCTACTTTCTGTTTCGAATGATTGATGGTTTAATATCTTTTGGTAAAGGTCGCCATTGATTTAAATGAAATCTCTATGCTATCCTACTTTGGCATAAAAAATTGTAGACAAGGGAGATTTATTTTCAGGCTAATTGGCAGATTGATAAGGGGGTTTTAAGGTGAGAGTAATTATAACTTTGGACACCAGTGTTCGATCAAATCAATTGCTGTATTTGCTTAATTAAGTAATATATTGAGGTGAGTTTTTATAGTTAGGGATGACTCATTTTGTTCGTGAAGACTTTCTCTCTCTCTCTCTCTCTCTCTCTCTCTCTCTCTCTCTCTCTCTCTCTCTCTCTCTCTCTCTCTCTCTCTCCTGTATATAAACTTGTTCATCTATCTATTTCTCTTCCATAGATTAAAGCTTTTCCAAATTTGAGAAATTTTTCCACTGTTTTGAGGTTTCAGTGTATATCTTCTCTTCCTCTCTTCTCCTCTTCCGTTTTTTCATTTTATCTCGTTCTCCCATTCATTGCCTTGTTACTTGATGTTTAATGTTTAATCCACAAAGAACAAAATCGTGCATAATGTGTTATTATAATTTCTTATTTATAATGGGATTTTTTTTTATTTATTTATTTATTTATTTTGTTTTTATTTTTTTTTATACAAAAGATGAATGCTTTTGGGTACCTTATTGTGCTTGTTAGTAGGTCTGTATATTTTGTTTATTTATCTTAAATGTGTTGCTTCATTTATATTTGTACTCGACCAGCAACCATCCTTTGCCAATATAATACTTATAAAATTAGCATTTTTTTTTTAATTATTATTATTATTATTATTATTATTATTATTATTATTATTATTATTATTATTATTATTATTATTATTATTAGCTGAGCTACAACCCTGATGGAAAAGCATGATGCTATAAGCCCAAAGGCTCCAACAGGAGAAAATAGCACAGTGAGAAAAAGGAAATAAAGACAAATAAACTACAAGAGAAATAATGAAAAAGTAATATGAAATATTTTAAGATCAGTAACATTTATATAGACCTTACGTATATAAAGTGTAAAGAGAGAGTTGTCAGCCTGTTCAAATTAAAAACATTCATTGCAAGTTTGAACATTGTGAAAACTGAATAAAGAAATACATGGTAATATTATCTATAGATGATATTAACTTCTGCAGATATTGAGAATTATAAGAGAAAATTCTAAAAGTCAGTGATTTTGAATCTTGTAGATATCCACAGTCAATTATGTAAAACTAGAGTATTCGACCCGTCAGAATGACGGCTAAATATTTAGATAGATATGCGTGCACGCACACACGCTACACAGAATCAACACTTCCCAACCCCCTCCCCTTCCTAACTACAAACCCTCTCACCCTTACCTAAGGGATGGGTACAGATCGAATAGTTATACGTCTGGCCACGCTGCTGAGCATGACTGGAGAAAAATTATATATATATATATATATATGTATATATATATATATATATATATATATATATATATATATATATATATATATATATATATATATATATATATATATATATATATATATATATATATATATATATATATATATATATATATATATATATATATATATATATATATATATATATATATATATATATATATAACCAGACACTTTCTTTTTAAAGGGAAGACGGCCACAACTATTCTGAAAATGTGCTGTAAATTTGGAAATATTTCTTGCGTATTTCCTGAGAAATACTATTCTGAAATAACATAAACAAAGCATGACAATGTAATTAGAAAGATTCATTTTATTGTTTCAATGATCACTACCAAATTCTGAGTATTTTTGCACATAGATTTGAAAATATTAATAGTAAATTCTGAGTATTTTCGCCACTAGAATTTTAAAATATGTACAGTAAATTATGAGTATTTTCTCCACTAGAAATTTGAAATATAAACAGTGAATGCCGAGTATTTTTCCTACTAAAAATCTAAAATATGAGCAGTAAATTCTTAGTATTTTTCCCAACTAAAAATCTAAACTATGAACAGTCGATTTTTTAATATCTTTTCCTAGAAAATAAAAAATAGAGCTCTAAATTTTGAATATTTTCCCCACTAAAAATCCAAAATATGAACAGTAATTTCTTAGTATTTTCCCCACTAAAAATCTAAAATACGATCAATGAATTCTGAGTATTTTCTTACTAATGGTCTAAAATATGAACAGTAAATTCTTGGTATTTTCCCACTAAAAATCTAAAATTTTAGCAGTAAATTCTGAGTACTTTCCCCACTAAAAATCTAAAATACGAACAGTAAAATCTGAGTGCTTTCCCAACTAAAAATATAAAATATGAACAGTAAATTCTTAGTATTTTCCCCACTAAAAATCTAAAATATGAGCAGTAAATTCTGAGTATCTTTCCACCTAAAAATCTAAAATATGAACTCTAAATTCTGAGTATTTTCCCCTCTAAAAATCTAAAATATGAACAGTAAATTCTAAGTATTTTCCCCTCTAAAAATTTAAGATATGTACAGTAAATTCTGAGTATTTTCCCATCTAAGTATATAAATTATGTACTCTAAATTCTGAGTATTTTTTCCACTAAGAATCTAAAATATGAACAGTAAAATCCAAAATATGAACAGTAATTTCTGAGTATTTTCCCCACTAAAAATCTAGAATATTATCAGTGAATTCTGAGTATTTTCCCACTAATGATCTAAAATATGATCAGTAAACTCTTGGTATTTTCCCACTAAAACTCTGAAATTTTAACAGTAAATTCTTAGTACTTTCCCCACTAAAAAATCTAATATACGAACAGTAAATTCTGAGTATTTTCCCCAGTAAAACTCTAAAATATGAACATTAAACTCTGAGTATTTTCCCCACTAAAAATCTAAGATATGAACTGTAAATTCTAAGTATTTTCCCATCTAAGTATCTAAAGTATGAACTCTACATTTAGAGTATTTTTCCATCTAAAAATCTGAAATATGAGCAGTAAATTCTAAGTATTTTCACCACTAAAAATCTATGATATTAACAGGAAATTCTATGTATTTTTCCATCTAAAAATCTAAAATATGAACTCTAAATTCTAAGTATTTTCCCCACTAAAAATCTAAAATATGAACAGTAAATTCTAAATATATTTTCCCCACTAGATATCTAAGATATGAACAGTAGATTCTGAGTTTTTTCCCCTCTAAAAATCTAAAATATGAACTCTCAATTCTGAGTATTTTCCCCTCTAAAAATCTAAAATATGAACTCTCAATTCTGAGTATTTTCCCCTCTAAAAATCTAAAATATGAACTCTCAATTCTGAGTATTTTCCCCTCTAAAAATCTAAAATATGAACTCTCAATTCTGAGTATTTTCCCCTCTAAAAATCTAAAATATGAACTCTCAATTCTGAGTATTTTCCCCTCTAAAAATCTAAAATATGAACTCTCAATTCTGAGTATTTTCCCCTCTAAAAATCTAAAATATAAACAGTAAATTCTGAGTATTTTACCATCTAAAAATATAAAATAAGAACAGTAAATTCTGAGTATTTTCCTCACTATAAATCTAAAATATGAACAGTAAATTCTGAGTATTTTCCCTACCAAACGTCTAAAATATGATTAGTGAATTCTGAGTATTTTCCCACTAATGATCTAAAATATGAACAGTAAGTTCTTGGTATTTTCCCACTAAAAATTTAAAATTTTAACAGTAAAATCTGAGTACTTTCCCCACTAAAAATCTAAAATATGAACAGTAAATTCTGAGTATTTTTCCCGCTAAAAATTTAAAATACGAACAGTTAATTCGGAGTATTTTTCCATCTAAAAATCTAAAACATGTACTCTAAATTCTGAGTATTTTCCCCATTAAAAATCTAAAATATGAAAAGTAAATTCTGAGTATTTTCCCACTCTAATTCTGAAATTTTAATAGTGAATTCTGAGTATTTTTCCACTAAAATTCTAGAATATGAACAGTGAATTCCGAGTATTTTCCCCACTAGAAATCTAAAATATGAACAGTAAATTCTGAATATTTGGATCTGAAGATATGAACACTAAATTCTAACTATTTTCCCACTAAAAATATAAAATAGGATTAGCGAATTCTGAGTATTTTCCCCACTAAAAATCTAAAATATGAACAGTAAACTCTGAGCATTTTCTTCACTAAAAATCTAAAATATGATTAGTGAATTCTGAGTATTTTCCTGACTAAAAATCTAAAATATGACCAGTAAATTCTAAGTATTTTCTACATAGATCTAAAAATATGAACAGTAAATTTGGAGTACCTTCCCCACTAAAAATCTAAAATATGAACAGTAATTTCTTAGTATTTTCCCCTCTAAAAATCTAAAATATGAACAGTTAATTTTTAATATTTTTCCACAGATATCTAAAGATATGAACGGTAAATTCTGAGTATTTTCTCCACTAAATATATAAAATATAATCCGTAAATTCCTAGTATTTTTTTTCATATAATTCTCATATTTCTTTGGTAAACCTCAGCAAATTCTCTAGTCGTATTTCAAGAGATCTCTACGCCCTAGTCCATCCTACCTTGAGCTTCGTTAATTGAGCAGCCTCCATAATTTTAAGGCCTTGATTCTGAACTTCATTACCAAGTTTGCTCTCACTGGGGCATGATGTACTGCAAATTCTCTTTTAAATAATTTCTAACAAAGTAGCGGGAATAAAATTAGCTTTTGTTTAATGCGAACTATGTCAAAGATGAGGTATTATTTGAAAAGGGGAGCGGGGTGTTTAACTTTCGTAAATATGTCTTATTCATATATTAGATATTTACTTAATGCAAGCTGTGTCAGAGAAAGATGGGTTAATATTTGTTAAAAACAAATATATTTTACTTTCCTCACTGGGCTATTTTCCCTGTTGGAGCCCCTGGGCCACCTGCTTTTCCAATTAGGGTTGTAGCTTAGCAAGTAATAATAATAATAATAATAATAATAATAATAATAATAATAATAATAATAATAATAATAATAATAATAGTTTGAGAAAACGAAATTCATCTCCAGCACTCCTGACTATAATACTTATTTATTTATTTTTATTCTAATATATGATAAACACTCAGAAGGATATTGGGAGTTGAATGGCAGGACAGGATTAGAAATGAAACTATAAGAGAGATTACTCGAGTGCCATATGTGGACGAAATCACGTTGATAGGTAGATGGAGATGGTTTGGGCATCCTCTTGCACTCAGTTGGGCTCCACAAGGAACTAGAAGAGTTGGAAGACCCAGATGTACATGGCTTAGGACTATGAAACGCGAAGTAGATATGATGAATGGAGAAGTATTGAATTGAAAGCTCAAGATAGAGTCGACTGGTGAAATCTAACTGAGGCCCTTTGCGTCAATAGGCGTGGGAGGAGATGATGATGATGATGATAAGATAAGCAGAAATATATATGCAAAATATTTTGTCAAATTCCTCATTATTATGCGAAGAATGTTGTCTTCATTATCCCATAATAAATAACTTTGTATATAATACTCAGATTTCTGTGCAATAAATAGAAAGAAATAATTCTTTCAGTGAACATCTTTCTTATCTTGAGCTTAAAGAGAAAGAGCGAGCTCCTTAACTGGGTAAATGTGTGTTAGCAAAGTGAAACTGGGTGAAAGCCAAAGTTATCCTGATAAAAGGACAGCTGAAAATGAAATACCTTCGGGTAAAGCCAAAGTTAAGGAGAAAATGGCAACTTAAGTAGGCAGGCAAGTTGCCAGACGCCACTGGGGAAAGAAACTGTTAATGTGCTTGTCGTTTGCTTGGTGGTTCTATGCGCATGCGTAGGAAAGAGTTGAGTTTATTGTTCTGGGGAAACATTTACAGTGATTAGGTGTAATTGTTTGTATGTTTACGAGTGAAAATACTTAATAATAGGGAGATGGTGTTTAATTTCGTGCTAAAAGCTGTGATAATAGATACAAAGGTCTACTTTTTAGGTAAGAACTGTGATAATAGTGACAGCATCTGTGCATTGGGAAAGTCAAATGAATATCTATGGTCCTTTTCTGTAATTTTTGATGAATCGTCTTATTTTAGGACATGAAGTTTGATAAATATGAAATTTTTATATCTTAAAAAATGTGGAACTGAAATTTTATCTTTGGTGTATTAAGGTTCCTTATGTGGATAAAATCAAATGTTAATTATAATTTGATCTAGTTAAGCAAGACACACTATTAGGAAAAGATGTAGCAACAGTAAAATACAGTAATTTTTTATGAATATTTTCATGATAGAATAATATTATATAGTACAGTTTTTCGAGGAAAATGCTAAAATTATATTGTATTACAAAATAAAGTTCTTTTGGTGGGAGGAAAAATATTATAATGAAGGCAGCGAAATAGGATTATGTTTTGTTCGTGAAAATAGAAAAAAAAAGGAAATATTAAAGTACCGTTCATATTGAGGAGGAAGCGTTGAAATACTATATATTTTCTGGTAGAAATTATAATATCAATATTACTATTATTTTTATTATTATTATTATTATTATTATTATTATTATTATTATTATTATTATTAACTAAACGATAACACTAGTTGGAAAAGCATGGTGCTATAAGCCTAGGGCTCCAACAGGGAAAATAGCCCAGTGAGGAAAATAAATAAAGAAAGTAATGAATAATTACTATGGAATATCTTAAGATCAGTAGCAATGTTAAAATAGATCTTTCATATATAAACTATGGAAGATAGACTTATGTCAGCCTGTTCAACATAAACTTAAAATTTTTAAGTCTTATCAATTGATCTAAGATTATTCCACAGTTTAGTCACAGCCATAATATAACTTCCAGAATACTGTATAGTATTGAGCCTTACGAAAGAAAGGACAAGACTGCAAGTCTAGTTGAGAATAGTATACTTTTTGAAAGACATCTATGCAGAGGAGAGTTAGAATTGTGGCATATCATATAAGTCTTCCACTTATTGAATGACACTAACAGAGATTGATATATAGTTTAGTGGTAAGGACTTTGATATCCCTGAAAATTTTGGCCAGAAATTCTGGACGAGTGACCCGCTGGATATCAGATAGGAGAGCGATGTTCAAAACCTGGCAGAATAAGATGGTATAATATTTCTTGAGGACGAGCAGATATATAACAGATCAATTTTAACATTGTTACTGATTTTTGAAATATCTTATTACCTCCGCCAACAGAGTTGGGAGGTGGTTATGTTTTCGCCCCTGTATATCTGATTGTCTGTTGTAAACAACTCCCTAGCCACAATTTTACTCACAGAGTAGTGAAACTTTCTGTGAATAATCGTTAAGACGTGGAACTGATGCAATTTTGAAAGTCCTAGATCAAGGTCAAGTTCAAGCAAAGGTTGACCGAATTAACCCTAACCTTAACCCCATCTTCGCACTTGGTGGTCATAGACTTCTAATACGATTACGATCTAAATTGATTCTTGGAAAGGAAAGCTGGTTTCGAGGTCTGAACTCAATTCTTTTCTAGTACTCATTATAAATTACTTATCATGTAGTTTATCTATTTCCTCACTGGGCTATTTTTCCCTGTTGAAACCTTCTATCTTTTAACATCCTGTTTTCAAACTTGGGTTTGTAGCTGTCTCCGAATAGCTTTAGATAGTTCCTTAATAGCTTTTATTTAGGTGTACGATGGCCCGCCATATCGATATTTTTTTATTTTTTTTATGCAGAATCTAAAATCTTTTGGATATATTGGACCAAAGTTTTACACATTCCAAACAATTTTATAATAATGGGTTTTTTTTTTTTTATCTAAAAGTGATTATATGACAATATGGATTAATTTCTTAATGCTCTATTTAAGAAAAAGTGAAGTTCATTTTGGTTTTGAATAGACAACAAAATGGAAATATAACTTTAGGTTATTGGCAAAATGTATGTGTGTATATATATAATAAAGTTATCGGTTGTAATGGAAAGCAGACATACCTCTCAAACCCCCCCCCCCCCCCCAGGGAAGTACCTGTGGCACTTATAAGCAAGCCGATAAAGGCATTACCTGTACAACACGTGGTGGCTAAAAAAGGAGACAGGAGGATGAGGTAGTTGGGTTTGGGGTGGGGAGGAGCAAAATGTGATTGGTTTTATATTGAAATTTGGGAAAGGGAAATTTCGACAATGTTCTGTTTATAAAGTGCGTCAAAACAGAGAGAGAGAGAGAGAGAGAGAGAGAGAGAGAGAGATAGATAGAGAGAGAGAGAGAGAGAGAGAGAGAGAGAGAGAGAGAGAGAGAGAGAGAGAGAGAGAGAGAGAGAGAATGTAGCATAGTAAGGAAACATCAACAGAGTAGAGTAGAGACAGAGAGATAGACAGATTATCATGTAGTAAGAGATAAAGCCAAACATAGGGCTATATACACAAAGAGAGAGAGAGAGAGAGAGAGAGAGAGAGAGAGAGAGAGAGAGAGAGAGAGAGAGAGAGAGCACAGAAGGATGGTGATGGACATACATAGACACGCTGACAGGGAGAAAAGGGGGGAAGACAGTGAACTAAGGAAACAGAAAAAAAATTGGAGAAAGCGGTGAGGCAGATTGAATGGAATAAGAATGTTGAAAGATAGAGATGAGGAAGTTAGACAACGAGACATGTTAAGTATACCAATCTCATCAATAATGAAATAGACAGAGATAAAGGGAGAGAGTAATAGACAGATAGAGAAATAGACACTAAAGGTGCCACAGAGTTAAGGAGAAAGTAAGAGACGGACACTCATCGCGAGATAGGATTACTGACATTAAGGTCAATCGGTCAAAACGTCAATTCTAATTGCAGAATTGATTGCTTAGTTAATTAGTTCTTTCAGTAAAAAAAAAAAAAAAACATTAATTTACAATAATGGGAAAATAAAAACTTCATAAAGCCTCTGGGTATAATAATAGAGATACAGAATATTGATTAATAGACCACAAAGTAATTTGTCATTAAAAGGTTTGGGCTCGAATGACTGAGATGGTGTGGCCACGTGTGAAGAATGGATGGTGGGAAGGGAGTGAGGATGGATTTGAAGGACCCTGTTAGGGGGTAAAGATCGAGACGGAGGCTGAAAATTATATGGCGAGATAAGGTGAAGGATGATATGGAGGGAGGAGGTTTGGTGGAAGAGGATGCCTTTGATGGAAGGCATTGGAGAGGGTGCATCAGGCAACCTACCCCTTAATGTAAGGTTAACAGTGGGGAAGAAGAAGGTTTGGGCTCGAACCATATAAGAGACTTAATTCCTTTTTTATTTATTTAATCTTTCAAGTTTTTTTTGGGCACAAATAAGCTTCTAAAAGCTCACCGAAACGTGATATTCAGATGCAAAACAAATACTGGGAAAGTGAAGATACAAAATATAACTAGTTTCGTCAGAACATCATGAAACTAATTTTGTTTCCTATTTTCATTTTTCACTGTGGACACACATACACACACACACATGCACAGAGACACACGCACGTACGCGCATATATATATATATATATATATATATATATTTATATATATATATATATATATATATATATATATATATCCAAAATGGAATTTATAGTAAATATATCTCCTGTGAAACAACTAATTCTTAGTACTATGTATTACCAATATAAAAAAACTCTGGATAATTATATAGACACAGTAAAATGTAAAACCAAACACACACACACACACACACACACACACACACACACACACACACAACATATATATTTTAACATATATATTAGCAGTTAATATATGCAGAAGAAATGAGATGTGTCCTTCTATATATATATATATAATCTTTATATATATATATATATACCTGCAATTTTTCTTCGTTCGTCAATCCGTCGTCTTTTCTTCCTTCCTCTGCTTTGTTTTGTTTTGTAATCTCTAGGGAATCATTCTGTTATTCATAATGTCCATCTATTAAGTGTTTTTGTCATTATATGTCCTACCCACGACCGTGTTTTTTATTACATGTATTAGAATATCCTCTACTATAGTTCCCTCTCGTGAATATGTATATATATATATATATATATATATATATTTATTTATAGATATATATATACTATACATATAAATATATACAGTATATATATATATATATATATAAATATATATATATATATATATACGCATATGTGTGTGTGTGTTTGGGTGTGTGTGTGTGTGAGAGAGAGAGAGAGAGAGAGAGAGAGAGAGAGAGAAGCGGGGTGGGTGAATATATACATACAATATTAAAATATTTTTCACCTTTATTAATCATAATACGTAAAGATAATTCACCTTTTCAACCTTTCGATATAGCATATGTATATTCATGTCTGTATGCATTTTATGAATGGTTGAGTCTCTGTCAATGGTATTCATCATATCCCATAATGGGAATCCGTCCAGCCTAGTGTGAAATGTTTTCCCTTATTCGAAGGGCATTTCATTTCCCATCTAGAAATGATGAATTTTTAATTACTCGCCTTCATTAACATTCATTGTGTTCCGCCCATTCTCTGGGCTTGAATGGTCAAGCGTTATTCATTTTATTTTAAAAAACTCCCCCTCTTTTTTTGCTAGTTTATAGCACCATCAACCTTTTTTCCTTTGTAGTTTGTTTATTTTCTGCTAACAAGGTTCAACCTGTTTTTTTTTTATTTGTTTTTTTTTTAGGGGGGGGGGTTACGAAATGAAATTGAGGAAAGGTTATGAAGGTATGACTATAGTGGGTATCGTCATTGGCAATGAATTTAACTTTTGGGAAAGATAAGAATAGACTATTCAAGGGTTAATTTGTCTAGTTTTGTTAGCTACACCATCCAGATTAGGCTTCTGGGTTGTTTGGGAGAGAGAGGAATGTAATATTTCTGGAGAGTAGTCTTTTTAAAGGGTTAATTGTCCAGTTTTGTTACCTGTTCCATCCAGATTAGGCTTCTGGGTTGTTTGGGAGAGATAGGAATGTAATATTTCCGGAGAATTGGCTTTTTAAAGGGTAAATTGTCCAGTTTTGTTCCCGACCTCCAGATTGTTTATTATCCGTTAGTATATTGAGAAAAGATTGTCCCTAGAGTTTTATTCAGAAATCAGAGAACCCAATAGCTCAAAACCTTGGTATTTCTTTGATATTGAATAAATATGATAATGTCTCTCTCTCTCTCTCTCTCTCTCTCTCTCTCTCCCTCTCTCTCTCTCTCTCTCTCTCTCTCTCTGTCGAGTTGACGATTATATAGTAGAGTTCTGGTAGATATAAAAAATGGCCCAAAACTATATCAGCAAAAAAAAAATATGTCGCAGATATGATGAGGTTTCTAAGTTAGTTTGGGAAGTCTTCTTCAATTGATTTCCAACCAAATGCAATATTTCCTTATCTACAATTTTTTTTTCCTTTTTTTTTTTTTTTAATCCTTCAGTTCTTATCTTAGCCATTTCTCATCCTTAACACTTTATCTTTCGCTTTTATTTGCGTTTATCATAATATTTTCTGTCACATGTTTGTCCTTGTTTCTTTGATTTAATCGTCCAGATTTTTATTTTCATCTTCACTTTTTTCTTTTATATATTCAGTTTTTATTTTCTCTTTTCCTATTGCGTCCTACCTTATTTTTTTTTTTTTTGTCATTATTAAATTTGATATTCATCTTTCTTCCTTTCTTTTTTATTTCTTTTTATGTTTATTTAGATTTTCGTTTTCAATTTTTTTTCATTTCAACTTGTTCCTTTATTCTGTTACTTTTTCATTTCGATTCTTTATTATAATTTTTCAATCTTTCATTTCATGTCTTCTTTCATTTTTTCGCTTGCTTTGCATTTTTTTTTCCATTATCAATTTCCCATATCTTCTTTCCTTTTTTGTCCTTTGTATCTACATGTCTAATATTACTTTTTGTCTTTCGTATTTTTTTTTTATATAATTCTTTTCCTTTTCCCTTTTTGTCCCTAAATTATTGCTTTGATAGTTATTTTTTTTCCTTCATATTAACTTTTTTTTCTGTAAAATGCTTTTCTTTTAAAGTTTCTGCTTAATTTTGGTTTCCTCATTATTCGTTTTTTTTTTCCTTTGCTTATTGTTTTCTGTTTAATTTTGATTTCCTAATTATTAGTTTTTTTTGCTTTTATAACATTTTTCATATTTTTTTACTTTGTTTGCCCTACTTAATATTTTTCCTTTAGTATATGCATTTTATTTCTATACCTTTTCCAAAAATATTTTCGGATTCGTATCTTTTATAGGTAATTTTTCTATTCT
>NC_090749.1:45532761-45550261 GCF_036898095.1 Palaemon carinicauda | reverse complement strand
TAAATTTATTTCATATAGTTCGTTATAATTTTTTATGTTATTGATCCAAAGATTTTTTTTTTTAAAGTTTGCGTGTCTTTTCGGTTACTCATTTATATTTTTTGTGAATGAATTTCATCCTATATCTATTTAATATTTTTCTTTTAAATTGTTTTATTATTAGATAGTTCACCAATTTTCTAAGTGGAGATACCTTAACATGGTAAAAAGGTTTGCGTATTGCCATGATCATCTAAAATGTGCTAGCCAAGGCCACCCATACTAGGTTGGTTTGCTGTGAGTCATCAGAATAAAATCTTCCATCATCACCAATGTGTACTGGAAAGCTTGATGATGGAAATGTCCAAACCCCGGACATGATTAAGAACATGTCAGAGGCCTTTGTCCTGCAGTGCACTAGGAACGTCTGCGATTGGTTTCGTTGTCACGCAATAATATAGGTGAACATTCTGTCTCTATTCCGTATTTCTATTGGCTTTGTTTAATTATAATTGGTGTAGATAAACTACATTTAGTTAGGACTCTCCTTCCTTTCGTCTTGATCAGGAAAAAGGAATTTTAATTGGATTGATGTATGGGAATTCTAAACTTATGTTTTTTGGTGAGTGTGTATCAGAGGCTGAAGAGATACAATTCATTAGAATAAAGTTTTTTTTTTTTTTTAATACCGCCATATTCTTTAGTTCTCCCTGTCTCACTCGCTATTCAAAGTATATGCATACCGTCTCTCTCTCTCTCTCTCTCTCTCTCTCTCTCTCTCTCTCTCTCTCTCTCAATTATGCAACTGTTGAGAAGCAGAGAAACCTGTTATTTATGTAAATTCTAGGGAGATAATATCAGGTAATTTTTCCTCGCTTTCATGAAAAGTTTCTTATTTTTTATTCCAATTTTTAGGCATTCATATATCTTGTTTATAAACGAGCAATGGAGAAGTGAGGCAATTAGATTATCTCTATGAGATCTAATTAAATGGGTTTTTTTACTCATTCATACTTTTCGATTTGAATTTATGAAATTGATGCAAACATTGTTGAAAGGAGTTTTAAATATATTATTATTATTATTATTATTATTATTATTATTATTATTATTATTATTATTATTATTATTATTATTATTGTTGGTGTTGTTGTTATTATTATTTTTATTATTATTATTATTACTATTCTTATTATTATTATTATTATTATTATTATTATTATTATTATTATTATTATTATCATTATGATTATTATTATTATTGTTATTATTATTATTATTATTATTATTATTATTATAGAATACACTGGTAATATTTAATCATATTCCGCACTATTTTTTCCAGTTATTGTCATTCTAATTTTTATTTTTATTTTTGGAAGTTTTATTAATTTGAGCCTAAAATAAATGAGTTTCATTTTTATAATTACTACTTCTACCACTGCTACTATTACTTTTTTCTACTTTATGTACTTTTAATAATGATAATAAAAAAGAACTTATGAAATTAAAAAGTAATCTAATATTAGAATATATAATTGCTCATTTTTCATTATTAACTTTTCAGAATACACACTTCAATCCATTACTTCCTCCCATTCATATATTCTGAAAAGAAAAGTGCAAACGAAAATCTCCTTTAATTAGAATTGATATAGCGGAGTTAATTATGCTTCTTTTCCTCTATCTATTTATAAACATGATTTATGAGGCAACTTTTTGGGAAAAAAAAATATTTTGCCTTATTCTCGATAGCCCAGAAAAAAATTATATAATGTATTCCCCCCGAGCTGCAAGAAAAAAATTGTAGTTTACCCGGATGTTAACACTTGTTTAATTATGTATGAGAGAGAGAGAGAGAGAGAGAGAGAGAGAGAGAGAGAGAGAGAGAGAGAGAAATTAACTACACTCATATACGAGTATATTTATATTAAAAAATGCAGCCATTACTTATTAACTGCAGAAAAAAAAGGCCTCAGACATGTCCTTATTCATGTCGGGATTGGCCAGTTTTCATCACCACGCTCTTGTGGCCGCTACAGATTGTTGATGGTGGGAGATTTTTGTCTGATAGCTCACAGTTAACCTACCTACTATGGGTTGGCCTGACTAGTACACCATTGCTGATCATGGCGATACACAGATCCTTTTAACACGTTAAAGTATTCCAACTCAGAAAGGAATATTATATGTGTGCTTATATATATATATATATATATGTATATATATATATATATATATATATATATATATATAAATGTGTGTATATAGCGGTGTAACAATAATTAGTATACCAGAAAATGTATTTGGCAGAACTTTGATCTAGAATTAAAGGCAAGTGACTGTTTGATTGAAAGGGAAAAAAGGAAGTTTGTCATAAATCAGTTTTGTAAGAAACCATGAGTAAAAAATAAACACCATCTTAAAATAGAAAGAGAGGTAATGAGGAAGTTATTTAGAATATGTACTTTTATGATAAGTTTTTAGAGCAATTGAAAGTGTTTATGATGGAAGTAATGAAGGGCTTAGAGTATATAGCCAGGGGATTTACTGGTTTGGTATGAAAGTCGGTCTAAGGCATAGGTGCATTATGTCTTTGTGCCTATTCAACATGTGTGTAGATTGGGTGATTTGAAATGTTAGAGAAAAGACATTGAGTGTAAGCATGAAGCTATGTGTAATAGATATAATTTATATAAAATTCTCTGCTATTTGCGGAGAGTGTACCAACCGTGTGTCACACGATCATACATAAATCATTTTGTATATATTATGCTTGTATCTGCGCTCTTCCCCTCGCACTAAAAAGAACCAGAATAAACATGTCTGCGTTTTTCCTCTGTAACATTGTCGGTTTCTCGAACATGAAAATTCCTGTTGCCTTAAGTTTTGTATATAAAGGAGAGTGTTCTTTAATAAAGTTACTTAGTTAATTGCTCCCTGTCTTTGAGTCACAGCCTTCTCTCAGTCCGTCACATTGTTGACCCCGGAAGTCGACTCGCTCCCACCGCCTTCCACCTCCACCCCCCTCGCCCCTCAATCGTTGGTACTATGGCGGACTCTATAGAAGTTGGCGCTGCGGCTGCCCCTTTGAAACTTTCATTGTTTGCCAGCGGAGAGGCATTTTCTTGGTTTCAGCGCGCAGAAGTCCAGTTTCGCATCAAGGGCGTGACTCGCCCAACCACCAAAGCAGATTATGTTCTCGCGGCGATACCCGAGGACACCTTCCCAGAAATATACGACTGGCTTTGTGAACAAGAAGATACCCCAATAGCGTATGACGCCCTCAAAACATACCTACTGCAGCAGTACTCGCCGTCGCCAGCCGCCCGTATAGCAAAGCTTTTTCAGCTCTCGCAACAACCGTTGGGGGACCAAAGGGCTTCACTTGCCTTCAGGGAAATGACCAGTATCGCTCGCCTTCAACCTGCCGCAGACGGCTCTCCTCGTGAGTTGAACCTACTTCGTGCCCTTTGAATATGCCATATACCCGAACCTATACGCGCTGCCATACCCGATGTCGATAGTTTACCCATAAAGGACTTGATGACCAAAGCCGACGCCCTTATGGACAGCCACTTCAAGACCTCCATCAACGCCTCCACCCCTGACGAAGAGGATGCCTATTCAACGTCAATCGAAGCTGACATGAATGCCGTAGGACATACACGCCTACCCCGTGACGTGCTGGCGCAGCGACAAAGCGACCCACCACCCACCAATTGCTCGCGCCCCAACAAACAACTTCTACAGTCACTTACTACCTCCCATCCGCAGCAGTTTTGCTACTACCACTTCAGATTCGGGGCAACCGCGAAGAAATGTGCCAAGGATTGTCAGTGGCCAAAAAACATGTAAGTAGGCCATCGCTCGTGGCGGTGGCCTCCCGTGTTTCTAATCTTTTCTTTTTACATGATGCAGGAACGGGCATGCGATTTTTGGTAGACACGGGTGCTTGCCGTTCTCTTTTGCCAAGGAAACTCTTCAAGACAAGACGTAGTCTGTCTACATCTGCCGACGTCCGCTTGGTAGCTGCCAACGGATCTGCGATACCCACCTACAGTTCTGAGAACCTCACATTATCGTTCGGAAACGGTAAATTCAATTGGAAGTTTCTCGTTGCTGACGTCACATTGCCAATCCTCGGTGCGGATTTCCTCTCTCATTTCCATCTTCTTGTCGATGTAGCCCACCGATGATTGGTCAACGGAGACTCGTACTTGTCGACATCTCTTCAACCCGCCCCCTCTAACCTAGCTCCACATCAGCGCACCCACGGATGCCTACACACACCTCCTCACGTCGTACCCGGAAGTTTTCCGTCCAGAACTTCACCAAACGCCCAGGGTTCCTGCCAAGCACGGTATTTATCACCATATCAATACGACGGGACCCCCAGTCTTCGCAAAATTCAGACGTGTGGTACCGGAATGATTGTCAACCGCCAAACAGACGTTCGCTGAAATGGAGGAAATGGGCCTTTGCCAAAAGGCCTCCATCCCATGGTCGTCACCCTTACACATCGTTCTGAAGAAAGACAGCTCCCTCCGTCAGTGCGGGGATTACAGGCGCCTGAACATGCAAACAGAACCGTATCACTACCTCGTCCCAAACATTGCCGACGTGACCTCCTACATGCACAAAGCGAAGGTTTTCTCTACGCTCGACCTCCTGAAGGGGTATCATCAGGTGCCTATGAACCCAGAAGACATCCCCAAGACCGCCATCACCACTCCGTTTGGTACATACACCTTCAATTACTCCTGTTTTGGCCTTCGTAATGCTGGGGCCACGTTTCAACGTCTGATGGAGGGCATCTTAGGGGACCTCCCTTTCTGTGTATGTTATGTGGACGACTTACTTGTGTTCTCCTCCTCAAAAGAGGAACACCTCCGACACCTGCGCATCATGCTCGACCCGCCTGCAACAAAACGGCCTTGTAGTCCGGTACGACAAGTGTACCTTTGGCGCCAACGAAGTGTCGTTCTTAGGGCACCGCATCACTCCTGAAGGAATCCATCCCCTCCCTGAGAAGATAGCAGCCGTTCAGAACTTCCCGGCGCCCTCGACCGTCAAAGCTCTGCAGGAATTCTTGGGCATGATCAACTATTATCACCGTTTTCTGCCAGCCATTGCCACCACTCTTGCTCTCTTCTACGCCTCCCTCAAGGGCAAGCCAAAGGACCTGAAGTGGGGTCCCCTTCAAGAAGCAGCCATCTGCAATGCAAAGAAGGCCCTATCAACCGCTGCGGCTCTCACTTTTCCTATCCCACATGCCCTGCTCCTTCTCTCCACCGATGCCAGCGACGACGCTATTGATGCAGTACTCGAGCAAGTGGTCAACGGCTCGCCCCGCCCATTGGCCTTCTTCAGCAGAAAACTGTCCAAGGCAGAATCGGGTTATTCTACCTTCGATCGAGAATTGCTGGCGGTGCACTTGGCTGTCCGTCACTTTCCCCATTTCTTAGAAGGTACGCCCTTCGTCATTCGCACAGACCACATGCCTCTGGTGCACGCCTTTACTCGACAGTCTGATGCCTGGTTCGCCCAGCAACGCTGACATCTCTCCGCCGTGGCTGAATACAATTGCACCCTTCAATGCGTCCCTGGGAAAATGAATCCCGTTGCCGATGCCCTATCAAGAAACACGTTGGCTGCCGTTCAACTGGGATTGGGTTACAACGCCCTGGCTGAAGCCCAACGACAGTATCCAGAGTATCAAGCATGTTGGGAAGACTTCCCCCTCGAAGACTCAAACACCACCCTCCTCTGTGATGTCAGTACTGGTAGACCGCGACCTGGGATTCCTGGTCCCATGCGCCGACAGGTGTTTGATTTAATTCACGGCCTTTCACATCCCTCATGCCGTTCTACTGCACAGCTGCTGAAGGCAAAGTTCATTTGGCACGGCATTTCTAAGGATGCTAAGGATTAGCTCCGCCCCTGTTGGGTCCGCGCCTGTACTTCTTGCCAAACTTCCAAAGTACATCGACACACGGATTCAGGAGTGGGCACCTTTCCTCAACCTCAGCGTCGTTTCGCACACATTCACGTCGACGTTGTAGGCCCCCTACCCGCATCACAAGGACATCTTTACCTGTTTACCGTCATCAACCGCTCGACTCGTTGGCCTGAAGCCATTCCCATGGAAACTGCAACGTCCGCCTCATGTACATCTGCCTTACTCTCTGGATGGATTGTAAGATTTGATATCCCTGAGCATATTACATTTGACAGGGGAACCACTTTCACCTCTCAATTGTGGACATCACATAGCAAATCTCCTGGGCATCACCCTACATCAGACAACGGCCTACAACCCAACTGCCAATGGAATGGTTGAACGTTTTCATCGCACCCTCAAAGCAGCTTTGATGTCCCGCTGTAAGGATTGCAACTGCTTTACTCAGCTTCCCTGGGTTCTCCTGGGACTAAGGACCACTCCTAAAGACGCCCTCGACGTCTCGGCAGCTGAAATGGTGTATGGCGACCCGTTGGTCGTCCCTGCCGAATTTTTTCTTTCTACAACCTCCTCCGACGATCTCCAGCGCATACATCACGTCGTGGGAAAATTTACTCCGTGCCGCCAGACTTACAAGCCCCCAGCGAAGCATCACATACCAACAGATTTGCACTCTGCAACGCACGTCTTCCTGCGCAACGACACTGGCAAGCCACCGCTAACGCCCCCTTACATGGGCCCTTTCCTTGTGATCCGTTGTAGTCCGAAAGCATTCCTACTAAACATTCGTGGCAAAGAAGACCGGGTCTCCATTGATCGTCTAAAACCTGCTTATCTTCTGCCAGATGACCCACCTACAGTTCGCCTCTCTAGATCAGGGCGCCCTATTTAACATGTACAGTATGTAATTTCTAGGGGGGGGGGGAGCCATGTACCAACCGTGTGTCACACGATCGTACATGAATTATTTTGTATATATTATGCTTGTATCTGCTCATTAAAAAAAAAAAAAAATCACCATAACCCCTTGAGCTACACCGTCCCAATGGCATTTCAATTTCTTTTTCATACTGAGCCTCTTGTAATAAAAAATACCAATCACTTTATTATGCATTCCACAAGTAGGTGTTGAAATGCATAATTGAGAAACGATAAAAAAATCATGAAACTTTCCACCAATGGATTTCCAAAATCAAAAAGGGGGACTGTTTCTAACTAAGAATATAAATGAATGTTTTTCTTATTCGTTACAAAAACTGGCTTAATCTAATCTGAAGACTTTATTCATTCCTTGATACGAGAACTAGAATTTCTCGCTTTAAAGCTTAGCAAAAAGTCCCATAAAAGGAATCGAAAATAAGCCTACTACCATTTCGAATTGAAGAATAGACCTTTATTCATTTTGAATAGGGGGATATTAACGTATTCTTTCATCGAAGGAATATTCGGGCAAAAATGTTTCAAATAAAATTAAGATAACTTATAATTCTAAAGTTCCAATCGAAATTTTCATATTTTTTTTCAGTATAACAATTGGCGTAATAATCTTATAAACAATAAACGTTGCAGAAACTTTATATAATTTTAAATCATATAATTATAATATAAAAGTTTTTATATTAATTTATATTCCAAACTCTGCAAAATAAACAATACATTTTACCACAAAATGAAATTACGTTCCAGGAAATTGATATTCTATTTCATGTTTTAAATGTAAACCGAAAGATTGTGTGCTATTACAGTTTGTTTTACACAATACTGCGGGTCGTATATATATATATATATATATATTGTATATATATATATATATATATATATACATATGTATATATATACATATATATTAATATATATATATATATATATATACTGTATATATATATATATATATATATACATATGTATATATATATACATATATATTAATATGTATATACTGTATATTTATATATATATATATATATATATACATATATATATATATATATATATATTATGTATATATATATATAAATATATATATATATATATATACATATATATATATATATATATATATGCATATATATAAGTATGTATGTTTGTGTGTGTGTTTTATATTATATAAACTAAATAGTTTCATTGCATCGAAAACGCCAGTTGAATGTTAACAATGTAAAATATTTATTAGACCTATATTCTTCTTAAATAAAGACGCAATTAAGAGAACATAAAAACAATTACAAAAGTATACTCACTAGTTAGCTAAACACCAGGAAAATCAAATCATTCATTTTAACTTGTTATTTATTGATTATATTCAGAGTAGCAGGTGTATGTTCTGAATTTATATGAGTTCAGTCAAAAAAAGAAAAAAAAAGAAAATCTATAAAAATGTTCTCAACATGAAATATTGTCCATTCAAATTTCATATCAACAGATTCCTGCCAATCCAAAACGGACAGAAATATTTAGTTAACTTTGAAATTGCAAAATATTTTTTATATATAAAGTAGAATGTTTTAATTAAACGTGGTGTATATTGCCCGTTAACTTTACATATAAAACTTACAAAATGTACAGTATTAGGTTGGCCAAGACACCAGCAACCAATTGAGATGCTACCGCTAGAAACTTATTGGGTCCTTTGACTGGCCAGATATTAATACATTGGATCCCACTCTAGTTACGGCTGTTTTTTCTTTTCCTTTGTTACACGCACACACCGAATAGTCTGGCCTATTCTTTACACATTCTCCTCTTTCTTCACACACATAACAACACTAACATAACTAAACAATGCTTTTTCACTCGAGGGGTTAACTATTAAGCTGTCATTGTTCAGTGGCATTTCCGCTTGGTAAGGGTAGAAGAAACTCTTTAGCTATGGTAAGCAGCTCTTCTAGTAGGACACTCCAAAACCATACCATTGTTCTCTAGCCTTGGATAGTGCCATACCCTCTCTACCATGGTCTTCCACTGGCTTGGTGTAGAGTTCTCTGTCTTGAGGGTAAACTTGGACATACTTATATCTGTTTCTTTATTTCTTTTCCTCACGGGCTACTCATCCCTGTTAGAACTCTTAGGCTTATAGCACCCTGCCTTTCCAACAAGGGTTGTGGTTTAGCTAGTAATAATAATAACAACTTATATATTTAGTTTTAACATTTGATAATCGAAAGCAAAAGACAGAACTTCAAGCTTCACACAAGAAAAAATTGCAGGTGCTTTTAAAATGCAATAATTATTGCTTAGCAACCTCTCTTTGCTTCCATATTTCACTGGTATCATTATTCCTTGCTCGACAGGTTTTTTTCCCTTTTAACATCATACATTATTCACCCAACACACACTAGCCACAAGCAATTTTGGACAAGGGGGAGGAGAGGGGAAGGGGGAGGAGAGGGAAAGGGGAGGGGGAGGGGGGTGGGAGGCTTCACACTTTCCGTAGGCCTTTTGTATTCCAATCGTGTAGAAGCTGTTATTGGCTCAGTCTATATCTTCCCTTCCTGTAGTTTAGCTGGACGCAGTTAAATACTTTTTATTTTACTCTTTAAATGTTCTCTCTCTCTCTCTCTCTCTCTCTCTCTCTCTCTCTCTCTCTCTCTCAGGAAAGATTTTACCCTTGCAACATTCCCAAGGTCCTTTACACTCAATGGTCAGCAGATTCTACTAAATGAATTTCCATAGCCGAAAGAATTTAAATATCGAATATAATTTCTCTCTCTCTCTCTCTCTCTCTCTCTCTCTCTCTCTCTCTCTCTCTCTCTCTCTCATTTCTTTTATTTATTACACTCATGTCTGTTTCCCATACCATTCCTTTACCAAATTCCCGTCTCTTTCTTGAAGACAAATTTTTCTTCAAGAAAATGCAATTGCAAAAGACTTTCTCTTTTGCAACACAATCTTTTCTTGTCTTTTCTCTTTCCAAGAGTTCTTTGCATCTTCTCTTCAAATGTAAGAGAAGAGACAACAAAATTGCATAAACGTATATCACTAATCATTACAAAGAAGAACTTTTGTGA
Source organism: Palaemon carinicauda (assembly GCF_036898095.1). Classification (NCBI taxonomy): domain Eukaryota; kingdom Metazoa; phylum Arthropoda; class Malacostraca; order Decapoda; family Palaemonidae; genus Palaemon; species Palaemon carinicauda. The sequence goes on along the minus strand of NC_090749.1, from coordinate 45,540,313 downwards.
TAATGACCCCTAGAGAGAGAGAGAGAGAGAGAGAGAGAGAGAGAGAGAGAGAGATTAATACGTATGAGGAGCCTATATTCTATTATAGATTCAGGAAATTATTTATATTTGCGAAGTGTAAATGTGACGTCACATTGGTGGGTTATTCAGGGAAATATTTTGGAAAATATATATATATATATTTTTTTTCATGATATGTTACACTATGTATTTGAAAATCCCTTTAAAATATGTCTGAAAAATTTAATCTTAATATATTACAAGTTGAACGAATTATGGGTTCTAGAGATTTTTAGATATTTCTCGAACACAAAGACTACATTATCTAATCGAATTAGATCTTCACATCCATTAAGTTCAACAAATGGTGTACTCAAATGATTGTAAAAATCTACAAATTTTTATAATTATACAAATTTTCTTGCAATCTTCCCCTTATTTTCAAAGTTTTATATTTTACATAAGAAAGATCTATTTTAATTTTGCTACTATTCTTGACACACTTTATTTCTTTTCAATTGCTAATTTTTTTCTCTTGTAGATTATTTATTTCGTGTTTTGATTTCCTTACTGCGGTAGTTTCCCTTGTTGGAGCCTTGAGACTTATAGCATACTGCTCCCCCAGCTAGGGGTGTAGCTTAGTTAGTTAATAATAATAATAATAATAATAATAATAATAATAATAATAATAATAATAATAATAATAATAATAATAATAATAATAATAATAATATTAATAATAATCTATAACGTATTATGACTTATTCAATTCCTTAACTTGTCAATCCACTATGTTCTCTTCCTTCCCCTGCTTCTTTTGCAGTCTCTAGAGACCCACTTAGTTATTCTTTTTGACCATCTATTATCTGACATTTTCATAATATGCTCTGCCCATGCCCATTACTTTTCATTTTGGTAATGATCCCACGGCCTTTTTAACTCTGGTCACTCTCACTGCAGTCGTCTGACTACCATATACACAATTCACTACTCAAGTGACAAGAGGCTATTCGACTGTTTTTGCTAAGAAGTTGTTTGGTTCACTTCTCTGCTTACTGATTGCACAGAGAAAATCACTTGAAAATACTGTATAATTTACCCTTAAAATAGAAAAAAAAGGATGAAAACCTGTAGAAAAACTTCCACAGCATCAAACCCTTCATATGCCCTACACGAAGGCCTCATCAGCATCACGTCAAAGACCCCTTTCCCCTCTAAAAGCCCTGCAGCATTTACCAAAGATCCACTTCTCATGTCATGACGTCATGGAGTCGTTCTCTCCATAAAGAAAAGAAGAATTCGCCCAGACATGAACGCAATGCCTTTGTGGTTATGCTGGAGGAAAGAGGCTAATTTTCAGGAAAGATAATGCAACATTTGATAAAATGCGAAGAATGTCAACAGAGAAAATATACCCAGATGTGTCTGCGGACAGCAAAAGAAGAATAAAAGAAAGGACTGGCGGAATTTGCAGAGTTGCTCCTCTGCGCGAAAACTAATCGACTAGTGATTAAATTTCAGCGCTCTTATTTCTTTTCCCTGGAACGTGGCATGAAAGACATTAGAAAACAAGATATTTTATCTCAAATACTCGCTGGAGGATGAAGCAGGTTACTCGTTGTGGACGGCAGCAACATTTCAAAGGGGAAAATAATCGCTGACTGAGCGCTCCCCAGTTAATATTTTCCCCAAAAACTTACGAGGCGAGATCCACGAGCCTAAAGGAAATATAGCTGGAGAGCCAGCGTCGCTGCTTTGTGAGAAATATCTGTAGGTTTCTCTTCTTCTCCTGGGGTGCCATTGATGCCAGCAGAGATGTGGGAAGTGGGAACTTTATGGGGAAGAGTGCCAGAGTGTTGTCTTAGCCTTAGGAAAAGCTTAAGACTAGCCATTTTTTTCTGAGTCTTTCACTTGTCTGAGAAACAAAATAAGATAGGTAAGTGTCCCCTCAGGAGAGTGCACTCACGGTTGCCAGATACACAATGACACTTGTTTTTCTACGACCTCGTATTTGACGATGACTCTTCAATTGAAAGGCTTCAAAAGGAAGAGAAATGAAAGAAACAAAAAAGGAAAGAGAAATGAAGGAAACAAAAATGACGTGGGGTTTTGTAAGATGGTTGAAGGACTATTTTCAGGGTCCACATAAGATGTGTATATGGGTCTACTGATGAAAAATCCGTTAAGGGAATGAAATAAGGAAACTGATAGAATAGTGGGCCTGAGTGTCCCCTCAAGCAAGAGAACGCTAACCCCAAGACTAGAGAATAGAAGATCTGATTACCATCGCTAAAGATTCTCTTTGATCGTAACTAATCTATTATTAAACACAAATGAATATTTTTAATAAAAAATTTAAACAGGTTCTTGCTTCCATAAAAACGAACACATGAAAGAATCTCACACAAACAAACATTTAAAAATAATGTTCTTCGAACAAACAAACATAAAGTATACTGCAGACTCCTTCTGATATACAAACAAATTATCATTATTATCATTTCCTAGTTGGAAAAGCAGTATGCCATTAGCCCAATAAGGATTCCAAGAGAGAAAATAGCTCAGTGAGGAAAAGAAACAAGGAAACAGATAACTGTTTCTGAGTGTACCCTCACGCAAGAGAATTCTTTAACCCAAGAAAGTGGTTTGACAGAGTTAATCATTCAAGCAAAAGTTCCTCAAAGCTGAAAGTTGACAAGACACATCTAACACTTCAAATAGAAGTCCCAAAGACACGAAATTAACACTTAAGAAACCTGTATTCATTTTTATAAATAAAAATATATCTGAAATAATCTCCTTCTTACACTTACCAAAAAAATGCTTTTCCTTCTTTTAATTTCGGTCTGCCCCCCCCCCCCCCCTCCAATTATATAGCTTCACCCCTGAGTATCTGGTAGGAGTAAGTGTGCTAGGGATCTAATGAGACATTTAATGGGAAAAGTGAAGGGATAAGGTAATAGAAGTATAAAATTTTATTTTTACTCCCCTTACTCTCTCCTTTCCTGAATATTAGGATTTAATGTCTTAATATATTGATTTTTTATGACAAAAGTGTTGAAATTTGTTAGCATCATATGCAATCGATTACAAAAAATTATCTTCTTTCTTTATAGATAAGTATAAGATTCCCACATCACAATATTTTTTCATGACTCCAACGTAGATGATTTTGGTAAAGTTGATCTTGATCTTCATTGGTACTTTCCACTTGGCAAGGTTAGAAGAGACTCTAGCTATGGTAAACAGCTCTTTTAGGAGAACGACACTCCAAAATCAAACCATTGTTCTCTGTTTTTGGGTAGTGCCATACCCACTGTACCATGGTCTTCCACTGCCTTGGAGAAGAGGTCTCTTTGCTTGAGAGTACACCTAAGCTTACTATTCTATCTGTTTCCTAATTTCCTTTCTTCACTGGGTTATTTTTTCCTGTTGGAGCCCTTGGGCTTATAGCATCCTGCTTTTCCAACTGGAACTGTAGCTTAGATAATATAATAATAATAATAATAATAATAATAATAATAATAATAATAATTAATAATAATAATAATAATAATAATAATAATAATAATAATAATATTAGTAATAATAAAATAATAATAATAATATAATTTTTATACCAAAAATTTAAATGTAAAATCTTTATTTTTTACCCTTGGACAGAATAATGACATCACAAAATTGTTCCCATTTTTGAAAATGATGTTGCAATTAATAAAAAGTAGAACGCGGAAAGTCAGCCAGAGCAAATATATGTGAATATGTTCATGGGTATGCAAGAGAAAAAAGATATGACGTCACAGTGAAATACGACATGAGATGCTCAAGCCTCAAGGAAATAAAGCTTGAAGGACCAGTAGTGTTTCTGCTTTGTGGACAAGATTTAAAGGTTTTATTTCCCTCCCTGGGGCGCTGCACATGCCAGCAAGGGCGTCGGGAGTTAGTCCTACGTTGATCCAAATACCCTTACAGTCCTGTCATCTGCAGGAAACAATTAGGGAGAGGATTTTTCCATTGGTGTTTTTCTCTCGTTGAAGGAAAAAAAACTTAGGATATGCAGTCAATAAAAGACACTTGAGGTTATCAAAAGCATAGAAGCATCTTTTGTTCTTCGTTTTTATTCCTTGTTTCACAAGAATCTTCACTCGAGAGGCTTCAACAGTTTGAGAAACAAGGTGAATAAGATAAAACCGGAAGTGAACTTATTAATGTTAATTACTAATGAAATTATGATTTAGATGAAGTTTAATGTACTATTAAGTGTATACTTTGACATCTGCCTAGACATAGAAGAGAAGTATTATTGTTCACCATATTGTATATTAATAATTAGAAAAACACACACGTGTATACCGTGTATATATATATATATATATATATATATATATATATATATATATATATATATATATATATATATATATATATATATATATATATATATGTATGTATATATAAATATATATATATATATATATATATATATATATATATATATATATATATATATATATATATATTATATATATACACACATCTGACATGGCCTTATCCATGACTGGGGTTTGGCTAGTTTTCATTGCCACAGAAAATCAACCTATTATGGGTGGCTCTGATTTTTAGAGCTTTGCTGATAATGGCAATGCATAAACTCTTTCACAGGTTTAGGGTATCACTACTTAGGAATGAATACATATTCATATATATACATATATATATATATATATATATATATATATATATATATATATATATATATATATATATATATATATATACATATATATATATATATATATATATATATATATATATATATATATATATATATATATATTATATATGTATGTATATATATATGTATATGTCTATATACAGTATGTATATATATACATATATATATATATATATATATATATATATATATATATATATATATATATATATATATATATATATATATATATGTTTATATATTGAAAATAAATTGAGAGATAATTCAAAACAGTGTAAAGGATTCCTTTGTAATCTAGACAAAGGATCAACGGAACGCTGGAAGGGATTAATAAAAAACGAAGACGGCTGAGAAGAGCTGTAACAGGGATTAACCATACATGAAAGTACTTGAGGATTCCTGTGAGGATTGACGAGGATTTTATAGTATTATCAGAGCTCCAGTTCCAATTGGAATGGGTTAGAAAAGAGTTGGAATAACCATAGAAAAGGAGAGATGGAATCCAGGAAATTGTTGGATCTTTTCGATGGATTGAAGAATATAAGAAAAGTCAAACTGTTTTCTGGAACTGTGACATGTTATAGCGAGTATTTCAATTTGATTATGGGATGTCTTCATTTTAGTAAAGATGTATAGAATTCTTGAACGGTATTAGGCCCTGTTTTATTATTATTATTATTATTATTATTATTTTTTTTTTTTTTTCTTCTTCTTCTTCTTCTTCTTCTTCTTCTTCTTCTTCTTCTTCTTCTTCTTCTTCTTCTTCTTCTTCTTCTTCTTCTTATTATTATTATTATTATTATCATAATGATGATGATGATTATTATTATTATTATTATTATTATTATTATTATTATTATTATTATTATTATTATTATTATTATTATTATTATTATTATTACGACTTTGCTAAGCTAAAACCCTTGTTAGGAAAGCAGGATGGTATAAGCCCAAGGCCTCCAACAGGAAAAATATCCTAGTAAGGTCAAGAAATAAGGAAACAGATAGAATAGTGTCCCTGTTTACACCTTTAAGGAAGGGAATACAGGAATTCTAAAAACAGAGTAACAGTATTTCGATATTGTGTTTTAGGAATTTTATGTTAAAGATAAAAGTTATAGTTTTTAGTCAGTGTTTGAAAACAGTCTAAGAAGCTTGATAAAACGATAGTTTTTAGTCAGTGTTTGAAAAACAGTCTAAGAAGCTTGATAAAACGATAGTTTTTTAGTCAGTGTTTGAAAACAGTCTAAGAAGCTTGATAAAACGTTATAATGTAAATACAAATTAGTGAAATTATAGCAGAGGCGCTTTGCTATGGAAGCAGCAAGTCTTGGGTAGTGCCGTAGCCTCTGTACCATGGTCTTCCACTGTCTTGGGTTAGAGTTCTCTTGCAAGAGGGTACACTCGGGCACACTGTTCTATCTAGTTCGTCTTCCTCTTGTTTTGCTAATTTTTTTATAGTTTATATAGATAATTATTATTTCAATGTTTTTACTGTTCTTAAAATATTTTGTTTTTTCTCGTTTCCTTTCCTCTCTGGGCTATTTTCCTTGTTGGGGCCACTGGGCTTATAGCCTCCTGCTTTTCCCACTAGGGTTGTAGCTTTGCATTTATTAATAATAATAATAATAATAATAATAGAAACATTAGCTGGGATCACTATAATTCTATAAATATGAGAGAAATTCTACAAAGGATAACATTATTTTTGGGAAAGAACTATGATTTCTAGAAAGAGGTAATGATATCATTAGGATTAACCACATAATATAGGTCAACTTGTCTTTATTATGAAATCTGGGTTATTTGTTTACTTTATGAGTTTATGAAAAGTAAAATGCCAGTTTCTCTAAAAAGAAAAATATTTGATGATATGGTCCTACCAGTATTAACGTTGAGCCTTACTAAAGCCTTAGAATATAAGCTATATACAACTCAAAGAGCTATGGAAAGAATAATGATGGGAATAACACTAAGAGACAGAAAAGGGAGCAACATGGATACATGAGCAAACTAAAATAGAGGATATTCTTACAACATGTGAGTAAAAACAAATGGACAAGGGCAGGACATATAATGAGAATGACAGATAATAGTGGAACATTAAGAATACCAGGATGGGTTCCTAGAGACTTGAAAATGAGTAGGGGAAGGAAGAAAAGAGGATGAATCGACAAACTAAGAAACGGCTGATGAAGATGATAATGATTATATATACATATATATATATGTGTATTATATATATATATATATATATATATAATATATATATATATATATATATATATATATATATATATATACATATATATATGAATATATATATATAGTATATATATATATATATATATATATATATATATATATATATATATATATATATATATATATATATATATATATACATACTGTCTATGAAATATTAAAAAAAATTGTATGGAAGAGAGAAACTTCATAAAGCTGAATTTTTTTTCCCTAAGTATAAACATAAAACTGATTAGGAGAGCTCAGTTTGGGATTATCGAGGCTAGAGAAGTATTGGTGGGATTGCAGAAGAGGAGATTAGCGAAGACGTTGAAGAACAGATAGAATTTTAAAATGATTGGCAGAAACTACTATAGGATTAGAGGCTTCGAAAAGGATTGGAGGAGATTTGGAGTTATGTAAGGTTACTTGAGGTTTAAAAAAGTGAGGTGGATTGAAAATAGAGGAAAGAGAAATTTTGGACAAAAGACAGAAGTTCTTTTATGTGCAGAGATTGATATAGGTCTATTGTTTTTTGAAGAGTGTTATGGCACATTTGCTTTGCGTATGAAT
>NC_090749.1:45502206-45524761 GCF_036898095.1 Palaemon carinicauda | reverse complement strand
CCTAGAGATTACAAAACAAAGCAGAGGAAGGAAGAAAAGACGATGGATTGACGAACGAAGAAAAATTGCTGGTATAAACTGGTATAGAAAGATTATGAACAGACACAAGTGGAAGGGACAGATCTAGGGCCTTTCTTCTGCAGTGGACTATTAACTGCTAATGATGATGTTAAAATTCTAAAGGTCTCAATTATGCAGGTTTTGAGACCATATATATATATATATATATATATTTATATATATATATATATATATATATATATATATATATATATATATATATATATATATATATATGTGTGTGTGTGTGTGTGTGTGTGTGTGTGTGTTTGGTTTTACATTTTACTGTGTCTATATAATTATCCAGAGTTTTTTTTTTTATATTGGTAATACATAGTACTAAGAATTAGTTGTTTCGCAGGAGATATATTTACTATAAATTCCATTTTGGATATATATATATATATATATATATATATATATATATATATATATATATATAATATATATATATATATATATATATATTATATATATTTATATTATATATATATATATATATATATATATATATATATATATATATATATATATATATATATATATATATACGAACGAGCGTGTGTCTGTGTGCTCGGTGTGTGTGTATGTGTGTCCACAGTGAAAAATGAAAATGGGAAAACATAAAATTAGTTTCATGATGCTTCTGACGAAACTAGTTATATTTCCTATCTTCACTTTCCCAGTATTTCTTTTGCATCTGAACATCACGTTTCCGTGAGCTTTATAAGCTTATTTGTGCCCAAAAAAACTTGAAAGATGAAATAAATAAAAAAAGGAATTAAGTCTCGTATATGGTTCCAGCCCAAACCTTCTTCTTCCCCACCGTTATCCTTACATTAAGGGGTCGGTTGCCTGATGCGCCCTCTCCAATGCCTTCCATCAAAGGCATCCTCTTCCGGCAAACCCCTCCTCTCCATATCATCCTTCACCTTATCTCGCCATATAATTTTCTGCCTCCGTCTCAATCTTTACCCCCTAACAGAGTCCTTCAAAATCCATCCTCACTCCCTTCCCACCATCCATTCTTCACACGTGGCCACACCATCTCAGTCATTCGAGCCCAAACCTTTTAGTGACAAATTACTTTGTGGTCTATTAATTAATATTCTGTATCTCTATTATTATAGCCAGAGGGGTTTATGAAGTTTTCATTTTCCCATTATTGTAACTTATTTTTTTTTTTTACTGAAAGAACCAATTTAACTAATCAATTTCTGCGATTAGAATTGACGATTTTGACCAATTGACCTTAGTGTCAGTAATCCTTTCTCGCGATGAGTGTCCGTCTCTTACTTTCTCCTTAACTCTGTGGCTCCTTTAGTGTCTATTTCTCTATCTGTCTATTACTCTCTCCCTTTATCTCTGTCTATTTCATTATTGATGAGATTGGTAATACTTAACATGTCTCGTTGTCTAACTTCTCATCTCTATCTTTTCAACATTCTAATTCCATTCAATCTGCCTCACGCTTTCTCCCATTTTTTTTTTCTGTTTCCTTGTTTCTCTGTCTTCCCCCTTTTCTCCCTGTCAGCGTGTCTATGTATGTCTATCACCATCCTACTTTGCTTTTTATTCCGTCTCTCTCTCTCTCTCTCTCTCTCTCTCTCTCTCTCTCTCTCTCTCTCTCTCTCTTTTTGTGTATTTAGGCCTATGTTTGGTTTATCTCTTACTACATGATAATCTGTCTATCTCTCTGTCTCTACTCCACTCTGTTGATGTTTCCTTACTATGCTACATTCTCCCTCTCTCTCTCTCTCTCTCTCTCTCTCTCTCTCTCTCTCTCTCTCTCTCTCTCTCTCTCTGTTTTGACGCACTTTATAAGCAGAACATTGTCGAAATTTCCCCTTCCCAAATTTCAATATAAAACCAATCACCTTTTGCTCCTCCCACCCCAAACCCAACTTTCATCCCCTCACCCCCCCTGTCGGCCTCTTTCCTCAACCCCCCCCCCCCATCCCCCTTGCCTTTCTCCTCACACAGCCGAGGGGTGAGAATTCTCATTAGCCAACTCATTTCTGTCTCCTTTTTTAGCCATCACGTGTTGTACAAGTAAAGCCTTTATCGGCTTGCTTATAAGTGCCACAGGTGTTTCCTGGGGGGGGGGGGGGGGGGGTATGAGAGGTATGTCTGCTTTCCATTACAACCGATAACTTTATCATATACATACACACATACATTTTGCCAATAACCTAAAATTATATTTCCATTTTGTTGTCTATTCAAAACCAAAAATAACTTCACTTTTCTTAAATAGAGCATTAAGACATAAATCTATATTGGCATATAATCACTTTTAGATAAAAAAAAAAACCCATTATTATAAAATTGTTTGGAATATGTAAAAATTTGGTCCAATATATTCAAAAGATTTTAGATTTTTCATTAGAAAAAAAAAATATCGATATGGCGGGCCATCATACACCTAAACAAAAGCTATTAAGAAACTATCTAAAGCTATTCGGAGACATAGCTACAACCCAAGTTTGAAAACAGGATGTTAAAAGATAGAAGGTTTCAACAGGGAAAAATAGCCCAGTGAGGAAATAGATAAACTACATGAAAAGTAATTTATAACGAGTACTAGAAAAGAACTGAGTGCAGACCTCGAAACCAGCTTTCCTTTCCCAGAATCAATTTAGATCGTAATCGTATTAGAAGTGCATGACTACCATGTGCGGACATAGCGTTAAGGTTAGGGTTAATTCGGTCAACTTTTGCTCGACCTTGACCTTGATGTAGGACTTTCAAAATTGCATCAGTTCCACGTCTTAACGATTAATCACTGAAAGTTTCACTACTCTGTGAGTGAAATTGTGGCTAGGAAGTTGTTTACAAACAGACAATCAGATATACAGGGGCGAAAACATAACCACCTCCCAACTTTGTTGGCAGAGGTAATATGATATTTCAAAATCAGTAACAATGTTAAAATTGATCTGTTATATATCTGCTTGTCTTCAAGAAATATTATACCATCTTATTCTGCCAGGGTTTGAACATCGCTCTCCTATTGATATCCAGCGGGTTGCTTGTCCAGAATTTCTGGCCAAAATTTTCAGGGATATCAAAGTCCTTACCGCTGAACTATATATCAATCTCTGTTAGTGTCATTCAATGAGTGGAAGACTTATATGATATGCCACAATTCTAACTCTCCTCTGCATAGATGTCTTTCATAAAGTATACTCTTCTCAACTAGAATTGCAGTCTATCGTGAGGCTCAATACTATACAGTATTCTGGAAGATATATTCTGGCTGTGACTTAACTGTGGAATAATCTTAGATTAATTGATAGGGCTTGAAAATTTTAAGTTTATGTTGAACAGGCTGACATAAGTCTATCTTCCATAGTTTATATATGATAGATCTATTTTAACATTGCTACTGATCTTAAGATATTTCATAGTAATTATTCATTACTTCCCATAGAGTTTATTTATTTCTTTATTCATTTTCCTAACTGGGCTATTTTCCCTGTTGGAGCCCTTGGGCTTATAGCACCATGCTTTTCCAACTAGGGTTATCGTTTAGTTAATAATAATAATAATAATAATAATAATAATAATAATAATAATAATAATAATAATAATAATAATAATAATAATAATATAATTTCTTCCAGAAAATATATAGTATTTTAACGCTTCCTCCTCAATATAAACGGTACTTTAATATTTCCCTTTTCTGTATTTCCACGAACAAAACATAATCCTATTTCGCTGGCTTCATTATAATATTTTTCCTCCCACCAAAAGAACCTTATTTTGTAATACAATATAATTTTAATATTTTTCCTCGAAGAACTGTACTATATAATATTATGCTATCACGAAATTTTTCATAAAAAATTTACTCTATTTTACTGTTCCCACATCTTTCCCTAATAAGTATATCTTGCTTAACTAGATCAAATTATAATTAACATATGATTTCCTCCACATGAGGAACCTTAATAGACCGAAGATACAATTTCAGTTCCACATTTTCTAAGATATAAAAATTCCATATTTATCAAACTTCATGTATTAAAAGTAAGACGATTCATAAAAAATTACAAAAAAAGGACCAGAAATATTCATATGACTTTCCAAATGCACAGATGCACAGTCACTATCTCCATAGTTCTTACCTAGAAAGAAGACTTTTGTATCCATTATCACAGATTTTAGCACGAAATTGAACACAATCTCCCTCTCATTAAGCATTTTCATTCATAGAAATATAAACAATTAAACCTAATCACTATACATGCTTCCCCAGAATATTAAACTCCTCTTTCCCGCGCATGCGCATAGCACCACCAAACTTAAGACAAGCTCATTAAAGCTTGTCGGACATTGAGCCCGAGCGGAACCACCCGATCAGAACCGAAACATCCGATAGAAATCGAAAAGCATGCATTTTTACCTGACTGCGCACATTGGGCCAGAACAGAACGGAACTGACACAGTATTCTTTGAAAGATATTTTTTCTGAAGCGTTGGTGGCGTTTGACAGGCTACGCATGCGCAGAACGACTGCAGCGGTTTTTTTGGAGAGGGTTGCCTAGGAATTCGGAGGTTAGAGTGATAGCAACCAATATTTTTCATGCTGAATGAAAGAACCTGGTTCCAGGAAATGGCTTGATGGCCTAAACCTAATAATGTAATATAATATAGACTGAAGACGTGTTTTCCTTCCTATTCCAACATATAAGTGAAATACCTGGACAAATTACCAAGTAACCAATTAAAACATTTACCAAAGCACAAAACTATACAGTTAATCCTTGTCAGGAATCATGAATTCTATTACATTTCTCACCATGACAGTGATTAGCATATATTACCCATTGTAGATAGATGATTTAAAAGAAAAGAAATCGTTACCTGAACGCAGATTAACAACGTAGCCAAATGATCTAACCAAGTAATACCTTTATCAAAGAAACTACCTAAAGACCCCTTACCTAAAGACTCGTATATTGATTCTGAATTAATATATCTAAGAGACTTACCTGAGAATATCGCCAAACCCAAAACTTACAATCTCATAGCTAATAAAACACGGAGATGAACCTTACCTGAAGACAGGTGTCTTGGTGCCACTCTTGTACCACAGCACCAGGATGACAGGGTTCTCCGGAGAGGACGTCCAGTTGCAGGGCAGCCTGACAGTCTGGCCTCTGATTGCATAGACCGCCATCATAGGAACTGCGAGCAAAAGAAAGAGTTGTTATTAACTAATTTTTCACTTTTTATTACGGAGGTGCAGTATCACTAAGACAAATCTAATCTAAAATAAGCTTTAAAGCGCAATCAGAAATGGTTAATAAATTCTACGGAGAGCCAACTCCTCTTTTCATATTTTAACTAGTCTGGCACATGTCTACGGGCTAGGTACTCCCATTTCATATACTGGCATTATATAGTGAGAAGTGCAAAGTTGATCCAGAATCGTCATTTTTATTCGGATTAATTCCAAAATTTAATGGGTTCTTCCGCAGCAAAATATCTATCCGTTGTAAAAATGTGGTGAAAGCTCAACAAAAAAAGGTTTGACATAATCCTGCTCACAGTCGAACAAACGAATAAACAAATGATTATATATACGCATAGAAAAACAAAACATTCTTGGCAGTGGTAATAAATTCTTTATCAAACGATTTAAACAATGATGATAGCGTGTATATATATATATATATATATATATATATATATATATATATATATATATATATATATATATATATATATATATATATATTAATATATATATATATATATATTATAATATATATATATATATATATATATATATATATATATATATATATATATATATATATATATATATATATATATATATATATATATATATATATATATATATATATATATACATATATATATATATATATATATATATATATATATATATATATATATATATATATAGATATATAGATATATACATATGTATATATATATATATATATATATATATATATATATATATATATATATATATATATATATATATATATATATATATATATATATATATATATATATATATAGATAGATATATATATATATATATATATATATATATATATATATATATATATATATATATATATATATATATATATATATATATATATATATATATATATGTGTGTGTGTGTGTGTCTGTGTGTGTAAATCTACAACAATCACGATAAAAATAAAAGCGACCTTAACTAAAATTTAAAAAAAAAAAAAATAAATAAATATAAAAATGAAGTTATACCATCAATCAAAACTTTCTCAAGCATTCTACCCACTCGAGAAACTCTATTATATAATCAACAGTTCTAAAGACTTTGACTAAAATATCTTAATTGATCAATGAGAAAAAGAAAAACTTTAGCGTAGCACATAATGAGAGGGACAAAAGCAGCCAAGTTTTATGAGGGAAATTAATTTAGCGCTTTTTTATGAAAACATTGGCGATTTACGAGCGAATATTCACCTTTCATGGTCGTTTTGCAGTGTTATTTTCTGTGAGATTTTAATTTTGCGATTCTTTAAGAGTCTATTCAGCGTTTATGAAGGACATTATTTTTGGTGCCATTAAAACTCGAATGTTATGAGAAATAGTAAATTTGTAGTCTCCTAAAGCCTCTTCTCACCTTTGTTATCCTTTTTGGAGCATTCGCCCATTTATATCCCCTCCAAAAGCCACCGAACTCACCAGCAGAAGTTGACAGGAAATGTATTCACCCAACGTCCCCGAATATTTGACAGGAACTTACTTTAGCGTCATCGCCTGAACAATTTGACATTCACGAGACAAAAATCCCAACTACGAGGAATATTTGTTGGAAAAGTTACTCGAGCGCCATTTTTATGACCAATTTAGTAATTCTCTCACTTAATCCTTCTCCAGGGGTCATTTCCTAAGTGAGGAGGGAGTGAGGAGTGAGGAAACGACTCCGGAGTTAGAGGAAATGGCGTCTGTGGGAAGATTACTTCGCCAGGAGAGTCCTATAAGGAGTTTTTATGGAGGACGTCTTTCTTATGACTATGTAGGATTGGACGGTTTTATTGGGAGATTTCGTTATAGATGTATAAAATGTAATTAGGTTAGGAAAGAAATCAAATAAGGGACATTATTAAAAGCAAGAAAATAATAATAATAATAATAATAACAATAATAATAATAATAATAATAATAATAATAATAATAATAATAATAATAATAATAATAATAGAAAGTCTTAGTAATAGTAATAGCTATAGAAAGTTTTAATAATAATAATAATAATAATAATAATAATAATAATATATTTCGGGAGTAGACCCTCTTTTAAGCAGGTTTTATTGAAAGTGATTGCTGCCTCAGTGGCGTTAATTTTGTAATTAACTTTTTCTATTGTTCTTATTATCTTTTTCTCTTTATTTGAGCAATCCGCCAGTAACTGGGAAAGGGACATATCAATAGGAAGGTGATGTCTTTAATATATCACAATACATTGTAAAAGTACAGATAATATGTACAAAGTATAAAACACTATCACAATGTTAGTGCACACAAAGTAATGGTCACTTTTGTACAAAAAATTATAGATTACGTGGAGTTAAGTTTAACACATCCTTCGACTCAACCGGTTTCGAGCAGTGAGAAGGTTTTCTGCTCATTGTCAAGAGTGAACTGAAATGCAGGCGTTGTTTTGATGGCTTATATACGGAGTCCTGCTTCGACATTCCATCTTCAGTGGTCAAGAATCGCCCTAGGGTGGAGACCATTAATCCTAGGAGGTAGTGGCCTCTGCCTCGCCGGGATGTTTGGTGGGATTATTGACTCTGGTTCTGTCAGGAGATAATCCATGTTTTGACCTTCGGCTATATCAGTCCTGTCATAGTTGTTATTGCCTGGACTATTGTTGGTGGTGGACCTTATACATGTTGGCAATAAGGTCCCTTTTTGCGTGGTGTTGAGGTTAGGTATTTGTTGTTGAATAAAAAGAGCTTCCATTATCCGGAGATGTCTGCTGTCAGGGGCGCGGCCGATGATGGTTACATTTTTCACTATATGCTCCCTTGTTGTCTTGAAATTATGTTTTTGGAGGCAATGCATTTTTATTGCACCCTGTTGCACGTGGCAAGATAATCTCTTAGAAAGACGCATCGTCGTCATCCCGATGTAGATGCCAGGACATTCCTGGACAGGGCATTTATATCGGTACACTACGTTCGTCTTCTTCAAGTCATCTTGCATGGCCGGGGCAGGGTTGTTTTTCATTTTCAAGTCTCGTGTTTTTGCTGATTGGTAATAAATTATGAGGTTGATTTCAGTATCCTCTGCCGTGGCAAATCGTTGTTTTTTATTATATATTTCATAGTCTTTTTTTCTTCTTTGTAGTTTACGCTAACAATGCCTTTATAGTATAGATTTATTTTTGCTGACGTGTTGGTATCATCAGGTCCTTCATTCTGGTACCATTTCTCGATTTCTTTTTTGATTTGCCGATTAATGTTCTTATTCGTGAAGCCATTATTCACCAGAATTTTAGTAATTCTGTCAAGTTCTACGTGGGTGCCTCTCCACGAAGAACGGTGAGAAATGGCTCTCCGAAACCGGTTGAGTCGAAGGATGTGTTGAACTTAACTCCACGCAATTTATATTTTTTTTTTGTACAAAAGCGACCATTACTTTGTGTGCACTAACATTGTGATAGTGTTTTATACTTTGTACATATTATCTGTACTTTTACAATGTGTTGTGATATATTAAAGACAAATTGTGAATGATATGGTGTTCATCACCTGCCTATTGATATGTCCCTTTCCCAGTTACTGGCGGATTGTTCAAATGAAGAGAAAAAGATAATAAGAACAATACAAAAAGTTAATTACAAAATTAACGCCACTGAGGCAGCAATCACTTTCAATAATAATAATAATAATAATAATAATAATAATAATAATAATAATAATAATAATATTAGAGCAGTAACAACAACAACCACAACAACAAATGCAGTCATTTCTACTCCAGTGCAGGACAAAGGCCTCAAACATGTCCTTATTCATGTCTGGGCTTTGGCTAGTTTTCATCACCACGTAAGCCAGTCCGGATTGGTGTTGGTGGGATATTTTCATGTGGTCGCTCCAATCAAACCAACTTAGTTTGGGGGTTCCTGACTAATGGTGATGCGCCAATACTTACATACATAATAATAATGAAAACACAAACCTTAGACTTAGTTTAGCTTAATGACAATATAACATTGAAATTAATCTATACCGCAGAAAACAATATCATGATCAGGAGCATAACTGACCACTACATATCAGATTACACATTTAATCCCAATCGCGAACGTTATATTAAAACGTATTGTTATGGTATACCAAACCTTAACGTACTCTCATTCCTAACTCTGCTTTCGAAGGATTTAATATGGTGATCATTTATAGCAAGGGAACACACTACAATACACTGTTCACTAATAGTAATTTTTCCTTGACCACAAAGCCGTGGAATTATCGACATGTTCCTATTTTTCATTACTCAACCTATCCCTGCTTTCTGATACTCTACCTGTTCCCACTTTCTATTATTTGAGTTGATCCCGTTTTCTATTACTCAACCTTATCCCTCTACTATTACTCAACCTTTTCCCGCTTTCTATTACTCGATCAGTTCCTGCTTTCTATTACTCGATGTGTTCCCGTTTTCTATTACTTTTCGGTTTCCATTATCTATTACTCGATCTGTTTCCGATTACTATTACTCGACCTGTTCCTGCTTTCTAATATTCCAACTGTTCCCTCTTTCTATTACTTGAACTGTTCCAGCTTTTTATAACTCGAAATGTTCCCACTTTCTATTAATTGATCTGTTCCTGCTTTTTATTACTCGATCTGTTCCCACTTATTATTACTACTCGATCTGTTCCCATTTACTATCACTCGACCTGCTTCCGCTTACTATTACTCGATCTGTTCCCGATTACTATTATTCGACCTGTTCTCGCTTTCTATTACTCGATCTGTTCCCAATTTCTATTACTCAACTTTTTACCGCTTTTTATTACTTGATCTGTTCCCACTTTCTATTACTCAACCTGTTACGCTTTTTGTTAATCGATCTGTTCCCGATTACTATTACTTGACCTGTTCCCGCTTTCTATTACTCAACCTTTTCCCACGTTTTATTACTCGATCTGTTTCCAATTACTATTACTCAGCATTTTTCCCCTTTATATTACTGGATCTGTTCCTGCTTTCTATTAATCAATCTGTTCCCAAACACAATTACTCAACCTGTTCCCACTTTCTATTACACGATCTGTTAACGCTTTCTATTACTCAACCTTTTCCTGCTTTTTATTACTCAATCTGTTACCTTACTTGGCCTTTACTCGCTTTCTATTAGTTGACCAGTTCCCGCTTTCTATTTTTCAAACTGTTCCTGCTTTTTATTACTAGACCTGTTCTCATTTTCTGTTACTCTAACTGTTCATGCTTTCTATTACTCGCTTCTCCCTCTTTAATTACTCAACTTGTTCACGCTTTCTATTAATCGACTTGTTCCCTTTTTCAATTACTCGACCTGTTCCTACTTTCTATTACTTGACCTGTTTTAATTTTATATTATTTGATCTGTTCTCACTTTCCATTACTCTACCTGTTTCCGCTCTCTATTACTCCACCTATTCCTACTTTCTATTACTCGACCTGTTCTCAGTTATTATTACTTGACCAGATCCTACTTTCTACTACTCGACCTGTTCTCATTTTTTATTACTCAACCAGTTCCAACTTTTTTATTACTCTACTTGTTCCCGCTTTCTATTGCTGTGCATGTTTCCGCTTGCTATTACTCCAACTATTCTGGTTTTCTATTACTAAATCTGTTTTCATTTTCTATTGCTAGACCTGTTCCATTTTCTTATTATTCCACGTATTCCCTCTTTCTATTACTCTACCCATTCTCACTTTCTATTACTCAACCTGTTCTTATTTTCTATTACTCGACCAGTTCCCACTTTCTATCAATCTACTTGTTACCACTTTCTACTACTCGACCTTTTCTAACTTTCTAATACTCAACCTGTTTTTGCTTTCTATTACTCCCCTTGTTCCAACTTTCTATCAATTCACCTGTTCCCACTTTCTATTACTCTACTTGCTTCCGCTTTCTATTAATCGACTGTCCCTGCTTTCTATTAATAGACCTGTTCCCATGTTCTATTACTCAACATGTTCCTGCTTTCTATTACTCGACCTGCTCCTCCTTTTTATCTCTCGACCTGTTCCCATTTTCTATTACTGGGCATGTTCATACTCTCTATTATTCTACTTGGTCCTGCTTTTTATTATTCTAGCTGTTCATACTTTCTATTTTTTTACCTATTACCGCTTTTTATTACTCCACCTGTTTCTGCTTTCTTGTTACTAGACCTATTCCTGCTTTATATTACTCGACCTGTTCCCATTTTCTATTACTCTACCTGTTCTTATTTTGTATTCTTTGCCCTTTTTCCGCTTTCTATTACTCATTCTGTTCCCATTTTCCATTACTTAAATTGTTCTCACTTTCTATTACTCCACCTGTTCCCATTTTCTATTAATTGACCTGTTTCAACATTTTATTACTCCATCTGTTCCCATTTTCTATTACTCTACCTGTTCCTTTTTTTTATTACTTGCCTGTTTCCGCTTTCTATTACTCCACCTGTTCCCATTTTCCATTACTCGAATTGTTTCCTACTCCCTATTACTCCACCTGTTCCCATTTTCTATTAGTAGACCCGTTTCTACATTCTATTACTCCACGTGTTCCCATTTTCCACTACTGGAATTGTTGCTACTTTCTACTACTCCACCTGTTCCCATTTTCTATTACTCCACCTGTTCCTACATTCTATTACTCCTTCTATTCCCATTTTCTATAACTCGACGACCCATTCCTAAAATCTATTACTCCTCTCGTTCCCATTTTCTATTACTCGACTTGTTTCCATTTTCCATTACTTGGCCTGCTCCTGTTTTCCCTTACTTGACCTGTCCTCGCATCCTATTGGTCACAGCAAACTAGTAGTATGAGTAGTCATGCCTAGTACATATTTACTGACCATGCCGATACACAAACCCTTTCACCACGTTGAGGTATCCCCATTCAAGGGGCGACTATATTAATTGCTGATATATATATATATATATATATATATATATATATATATATATATATATATATATATATATATATATATATATATATATATATATATATGTTAGAATAAGTTAAAATAAAATCTCTCTCTCTCTCTCTCTCTCTCTCTCTCTCTCTCTCTCTCTCTCTCTCTCTCTCTCTTTCTTCAAGGACCCATTAATCATTGCATCTCCATTGTGATAGCTATTCAATGCTTTACCGCTAATGAGAGAGAGAGAGAGAGAGAGAGAGAGAGAGAGAGAGAGAGAGAGAGAGAGAGAGAGAGAGAGAGAGAATATCCTGATAATATATGAAGAAAAACTTCCATTTGACAGTGAATAAAAGGAAAAATCTGACAACCACACTAACAAGGAAGAAGAAGAATGACACTCTGAAATCTCAGGATTAGCAAATTCTCGCCAAAAGCGAAAAATCTGATGGCGGGAAAGAGGGGGGAAAAAAAGGCGAGAGAATTATTCACTTTTCGTAGGCAACGGCTTCAGAGACCAATTTGAGAGGTGGCATTCAGAGGCTTAGCACCTAATGAAAGTTGGCAATATGTTTTGGAATGGGAATATTAAAAGGCAAATGGGAAGAGGTTCATTGCTGCAGGGAGGCGCTAACCGTATTGCAGTGGTCATTCCTAAAGAAAGTCCAGGAGATGCGAGGGAGGAGGTTATCCTGGAAAAGGGAAGACGAAGAGACATAAAAGGAGGGAGGGGGGTTGAGAAGGCTGAAAGAGGTCCTAGAAGGAGTGTACTAAGAAGAAGGAAGGATTAAGATAAGGAATGATAAGAAATGAAAGCTAGCAAAGACCCTAACTGGAATATGTGTAGGATACATTATTTTTTTTTTTTTTAAGGATGGGCTGATTCTGAAGAGGGAAAAGGAAGTTTACATTGTGAATATAGGCGTTTAGCTCACGAAAATCAGAGGCAAGGGACAGTGACACTGCCCTAGCAGAACAATGCCCCTAGAAACTGACCATATATACATATGATCAGCGCCTAAGCACCTCCCCATATAAGCTGAAAACAGGGAGGACCAGGAAATGGCTGTTCATGACTCAGCAGGTAGACATATAGGCTCCCCCCCACACCCCCATATTCAGCTCACAAGGGTAGCGAGGTTGCTGACACTAGAAGGAACTATCGCGCTTGAGCAGGACTCCAATCTCAGTCTGGTAGATCGCCAGGAAGGACATATTTCAGTAGGTTACCACAATCCTACAAAAAAGTAAAGGTATAGAAAAGTTTTCGTAAAGAGGAGGAATGTTTCAGATATAAAAATGAATCTCCCAAAGACAATACCTTGATGGGGAAGTTAACGAAACCATGAAAAGAGGGGAGGAAGTGAGATGGGTATGTCAAGGAAACTGGAGAGGAAATACGTGGAAGGGGAACAAATGAAGAGATTGCGTGTAATATAATCTTTTCACGAAATCAAAAGAACGTGAGATATAAGATGAAAGCTTAACTTGATAGAGAGCTTG
Organism: Palaemon carinicauda; assembly: GCF_036898095.1. Lineage (NCBI taxonomy): Eukaryota > Metazoa > Arthropoda > Malacostraca > Decapoda > Palaemonidae > Palaemon > Palaemon carinicauda. Next base: position 45,511,019 of record NC_090749.1, on the reverse strand, counting down.
ATATAAGAAATGATGACGCAACTAGTATATCCATTTAATGAAGAAAGGAGTAACTGGAAAGTTGTGGTTTGGTGGATCAAAGGAAAATTAGATTACCACATTGATGAAATGACTTCTTAACTGAAAAACAAAAAATAGTCGATGGAAGAGTATAAGAAATAAGATGAGATATAGTAAGGAGAGAATGCAATATAGTCATAGTCATAGGTGATATAAAACTTCTAGAATACTATGAGGGGAAAGATATGACTGTTGGATTTAGCTGCATACCTAGCATGGTACACTCTGGAATGCAAAGGATATTTGACTGATTGCAATACATTACGGAGGCATAGCACTTAGGTCAATTGCTATGAAAATATGTAGCATGATTGTTATAAAGAAACTGGAGAGAAAGATTGATAAAAAGCTGAGAGATGACCAATCAGGATTTAGAAAGGTAGAAGTTGCACTGACCAAATATTCCTTTTGAGACAGGCTGTATAGCAATGCCTAGAATGTAGAAAACCCCTTTTGATGTCATTTGTGGACTATTGAAAAGCTTTTGATAATGTGCACAGGTCAATTTTGTGGAGAGTCTTGCATTATTGTGGAATTCCTCATAAAAATGTAAATTTTATTAAGTCTACGCATGAGCACTGCAAATGCCATGTTAATGGTAATGGAGTCTTATCAAATGAATTTCCACTGAACAACGCAGTACTCCAATGTTGTTTACCCTCCTCATGGATTTTGTAATGTTTAGAACAGTCAGAGATGGAGAAAAAGGATTGAAATGGATTGGTGATAGGAATTTAGCAGTATGTTGATGATGCTGTCCTAGTTAGCAGAACACCAGAGGATTTGCAATGATTGCTTACCAAAATGCATGAAATATCACACGAGGTTGGGCTGAAGATAAATAGAAGAAAGACAGAGATGATGAGAACTGAATATGCAACGGAAAATGAAAAAAATATTAGAAGGAAGAAGGATTGATGAGGCAAAATCATTTAAGCATTCAGGAAATATGCTCTCCAATACAGGGTCTTTAGAATTAAAGTTCAGTGAAAGGTTGAAAAAAGGAAATCAGACAATGGGTAGGTTAAGTAAAATTTGGAAATCAGATCGCCTGAAATTCCATGTGAAAATCACACTATATATCAGTTTAGTGAGAGCAGTGTTATTCTATGGACATGAGTCATAGTATGAAAATGAAACAATCTCCAATACATTTAATAGATTTGCGAACAAAGCCCTCAGAAGGATGTTAGGAGTTAAATAGCAGGACAGGGTTACAAAAGAACTATTAGAAAGTGTGCTCGACTGCCATATGTTGATTAGATCAAGATGAGGGGTAGATGGAGATGGTTTGGTCAGACTCTTTGCACTCCCCGAGAAAGATTAGTTCACCAAACGTTCAGCTGGGCTCCACAAGGCACAAGAAGAGTTGTCAGATCCAAGCCTACATGGCGGAAGACAATGAAGTGCGAAATAGGAGATGATGATGTTGATGATGATGATACTTATGTATGTATATATATATATATATATATATATATATATATATATATATATATATATATATATATATATATATATATTTATATATATATATATATTTATATATATATATATATATATATATATATATATATATATATTTATATATACATACATATTTATATGTATATATACATTATATATATATATATATATATATATATATATATATATATATATATATATATGTATAAATATATATATATATATATATATATAAATATACATATATATATATATATATATATATATATATATATATATATATATATATATATATATATATATATATATATATATATATATATATATACTATAAGAGACAGAAAAAGAGCAACATGAATGCCAGAACAAATCTATTTTACCAACAAGTAAGAAAAAGAAATGGACATTGGCAGTAAATATAATGAGGATGCCATGCAATAGATGGCCATTAAGTATATTAGAAAAGGTCCCTATATATTGCAAAAGAAGCAGGGAAAATAAGAGACGATGATGGATGGACGAACTAAGAAAGTTTGCGGGTGTGGACTGGCAATTGGGAGGACATGTAAGTGGTATTTGTTTATATATATATATATATATATATATATATATATATATATATATATATATATATATATATATATATATATATATATATATATATATATATATATATGTATGTGTGTGTGTATGTGTGTGTACGCATGCGCGCGCAGGCGTGATTGTTATTTTCATTTTATTCACCTTTGAAGGACACTGGAAACACGAAGCCAAAATATGCGCCGGGTGGGCAGATATAAATCGAGTTTCATCATCTGTATCCAAAAGAGAAAGGAGAAAAGACCTCAATGGAATCTTGACCAAATAATTCGGGGGGTAAAGGGAAAAAGGATGGTAAAGAATAGAAGAGGAATAATAGAAAAAGCGAAGAGAAAAAATTATGGTGACAGAGTCAATGGATGATGAAGAAAGTGGACGAAGGATGGGCCGATAAAGTGGGGGTAGGGGAGGTGGGGGGGGGGGTGAAATGGGGTGGTATATTGTAAAAAGAAATATTTGTTTGGAATTCTTTTATTCCTTTTTATTGTTTGCAATGTCGTTCATTTTGTTTGCTCATATCCAATTAATTTTACAAATACTTATGTTTTTATTACCGTTTTAGTGCCATTTCACACATAAAATATCAAAAGCAATAGTAATAACAAAAATAACCAAAGTGATAAAGATAACTAATATAACTCTAAAAAATAACGAGCATAAACTGCAACCTGGGAAATATTTGACTTTTTTCATCATATGCATCCAGCCATTTTGTCATTAGATACAAAGTTAATGGGCTTTTTCGAAATATAGAAATTGGGAAGTAAATGGCTGAGATAGATATAATTTTATTACTAGCTAGGCTACATCCCTTGCTAGAAAAGAAAAGAAGCTATAAGTCCAAGGGCTTCAACAGCTAAAAAAATAGAGATGAAAAGGTATAAGGAAATAAATAAACTATATATATGATGTAATAGTAAAAAATATGAAATATGTTGATATCAGTCACAACGTTAAAACATACGAGCTATGTATTAACAATGAACTGAAGAGAAACTTATGTTAGCCTGTTCAACATAAAAATATTCACTGCAAATTCTAACTTCGGATGTTCTACCGTTCAACTGTAAGATTAGGAAGACCACTCCATAATAAGGTCATAGATGGAATAAAACTTCAAATATACTGTGTAGTACTGAGGCATGATGAAGAAGACATGGCTGTTAGCATTAACTGTATACCTAGTATTATGACCAGGATGGTACACACTGCGAAGATCTGAATGCAAAGGATGGTCAGAATTATAAAAAATCAAACAAACTAAGACGAGAGTCAGCAGCTGAACACCAGGCAGGAGAACAATACTCAAAACATAGTCGAATTATTCAACTAAAAAAAAAAAAGAACCAGATCGAATCTTAAGTTGATAATTTGTGATCAAGACGACATCCTAGAAGCTAAAAAATATCCCTTTCGTAGGAAATAAAATGAAATATCATTTGGCTCTACATCTACAGGAACAGCAAGGTCAAATCAGAGTTTTAATTTCTCAGGAACAAACATCTAAAGTAGTCAGTTTACCTTTACGATAAAGGAAGGATGCAGATTGAATTTCTCACTGCACTGCTTACTGTCAAACACAGTAACCATAACGGTTTCCCTTTCCTTTGGACAGAATGTGGTGGAGTCACCTACAGTAGGCAAAGCAGGAAATATTAAACCTACACCACAGAATGTTTAATAAAATAGTGTCTTTTATTCAACAACTGGAACATGCTATAATAAAACCACAAAAGTGATTGGTCTGCTCTTTGCCGCCCCCCCCCCCCCCCCCCGGTGTGGTGTCTTACACAGTATATAGGAGTTATGGATCATCCTCTAGAGATTTTTAAGGAATATAAATACATAGGACGCACTATTTCCCCATGACACGAAACCGAGATTAGAATAAGGAAGGGCATGGGATGGAGAGCGTTTAGTAAATAAAATTAGATTATGAAAAGTAAAATGCCACTTGTTCTAAAAAGAAAAGTATTTAATCAGATGGTCCTACCAGTATTAACTTATATATCAGAAACTTAGAGCCTTACTAAAACCTTAAAACAAGATAATTACAACTCAAAGCGTTATGGAAAGAATAATGACGTGTATAAAACTAAGGGACAGAAAAAGAGCAACATGGATACGAGAGCAAACTACAGTAGAGGATATTCTAGCAACATGTAAGAAAATTATATGGACATGGGCAGGACATATAATGAGAATAGATTAACATTAAAAATAAAAGAATGGCTCCTTAGAGATCTCAAAAGAAGGAGGGGAAGGAAGAGAAGACGATGGATTGACGAACTTAGAGAGTTTTCAGGTGTGGACTTGGCCAAAAAAGACCATAAATAAGAAGACGCAAGTGGAAGGACATGTCTGAGGCCTTTGTTCTGCAGTGTACTTGGCCATAAAAGACCATAAATAAGAAGACACAAGTGGAAGGACATGTCTGAGGCCTTTGTTCTCCAGTGGACTAATAACGGCTGTTGTTGTTGTTGTTGATGATGATGATGATGATGATGATAAATATGCATATACTATATATATATATATATATATATATATATATATATATATATATATATATATATATATATATATATGTTTTTTCAAAAAGACCCATAAAAGAAACACAGGAAATATGAATAAATCACACTATATTTCGGTCAATAAACATCGACCCTCTTCAGGATGTAAAGTAAAAGTGAGGATTACAGTGGAGAGTGACCGTTTATATATGAAAGCAAAAGGGGTGTGTTCAATTGTTCTATAGTTGTTATAATTGCTAGAAGGATTAGCCAAATTTAATTACATCCAGGTGCGTCTTCTTATTGAATAAGAAGACGCACCTGGATGTAATTAAATTTGGCTAATCCTTCCAGCAATTATAACAACTATAGAACAATTGAACACACCCCTTTTGCTTTCATATATAAACGGTCACTCTCCACTGTAATCCTCACTTTTACTTTACATCCTGAAGAGGGTCGATGTTTATTGACCGAAATATAGTGTGATTTATTCATATTTCCTGTGTTTCTTTTATGGGCCTTTTTGAAAAAAACATGTTAAACTGTTCGATTACAGTTATAAGTAAGACATATATATATATATATATATATATATATATATATATATATATATATATATATATATATATATATACAAATTATTTCATGGTCAGGAAGTCTATGTTTAATTATCACAAACTTAAATAAATAAGAAAATGCAAAACAACATATAAAAGATGTTTAACACATACAAGAAAATTACGAAATGTCCTGGATATTTCCGTCAACTTTGAAAGGACACGAACACTAGCAAATATATACATATATATAAACCTCCCTTGAATCCATCCCATAACTCAGACACAACTTAATGAACGGGAACTTAATTAAACAAATATTTCATTCGACTTCAAAAACGTTGAACCATCCCTCTCAGAGACAACTGATATCTCCCCAATATAATGAAAGATATAAAGCGTATTAATTACCTCCATTTAATTACCATCAATTACAGTTTCTCTTTTGATACGGGTGACACCGGAAGATGGACTGTTATTACAATCGTTAAAATTAGCACCGTCGAAGTCGTAGCCAATATCACGCTTTCGGAGAGAGGGATCACTTTTCGTCCTTTATCCATATTTATTCCTCTTTTCGATTCCTTTACGTGAGAGAGAGAGAGAGAGAGAGAGAGAGAGAGAGAGAGAGAGAGAGAGAGAGAGAGAGAGAGAGAAAGAGAGAGAGATTAGTTAAAAGTTAATTAAGGGTCCATCGAGCAAATTCTCAAGCTCTCGTACAAACATAGAAGCAAACAATCACCTGAAGCTAATTTGTCTCTGTAATTGAAAAAAAAGAAGCAATGTCTTCGATGGACCAGAAAGAATGAAAGGAGATTCGGGGATGAAGGATGAAATAAAAAGGAAATTGAGGTTTCGCAGGATTTGATAAATGAGATTCTTGGTGGTAATGAGGGAAAATAAATAAGATTCTGGAGATTTAAAGGCAAATATATGAGATTATGATAATTAATGGGAGATAAACTAGATTTTGGATTAACATGTAAGCATAAACTATAGACTGAAGACTAAGGAAGTAAAATGACAAGTACACTTCTTGAATTTGGAGGAAAAATATCGTATAAATGACGTCAATGGACTTTAAAAGTGAAGTCAGTTGAACCTGATTCTACAAGGAAACATCATTTGAATAACATCACACACCCTATTACACTGTAACCGTATTTCTTATTTTTGTCTATTGTCATTATCCCTCTCCCCTATCACTGATAACTTGTTCATTCCTCTATTTTCATGCATCATTATATTTGGATTTCTGTGCCGTTCTTGACTGGAAAGGGTCGTATAAATACTCAAGGTCCGACCAAATAAAGTTCAGTTGCATTTTGCTTGACCGCCTACATCAGAACGGCCTTGTAGTCCGGAACGACGAGTGTACCTTTGTCGCTAACTAAGTATCATTCTTAGGGCACCGCATCACTCCCGAAGGAGTCCACCACCTTCCTGAAAAGGTAGCAGCCCTTCAGAACTTACCCACGCCCTCGACCGTCAAAGCACTGCAAGAATTCTTGAGTATGACCCACTATTATCACCGTTTCTCACCAGCCATCACCACCACTCTTGCCCCCCTGTACGCTTCTCTCAAGGGCAAGCCAAAAGACCTAGAGTGGGGTCCCCTTTAAGAAGCAGCCTTATGCAATGCAAAGAATTCCTTATCAACCGCTGCAGCTTCCACTTTTCCTGTGCCACATGCACCTCTCCTTCTCTTCTCAGATGCCAACAACATAGCTATTGGGGCAGTCCTCGAGCAGGTGGTTAATGGCTTGCCCTCCCCACTGGCCTTCAGTAGAAGACTGTTCAAGGCAGAATCCGGTTTCGCTATCTTCGATCGCGAATTGGTGGCGGTGCACTTGGCTGTCCGTCATTTCTACCACTTCTTAGAAGGTTTGCCACCCTCTCATTATGGACCACATGCCTTTGGTACACACCTTCTCTCGACAGCCCGATACCTAGTCCGTCCATCAACGCTGACATCTCTCTGCTGTGGCTAAATACTATTGTACCCTTCAGCACTTCCATGGGAAAATTAATCCCTTACCGATGCCCTGTCAAGAAAAAAATAGGGCGCCATTCACCTGGGATTGGATTAGAACGCCATAGCAGAATCCTAACGAAAAGATCTAGAGTACCAAGCATGTAGGACATTCTGCACATCCTTCCGTTGGCAGGACGTCACTCTCGACGACTTCACCGCTACCCTCCTCTGTGACACCAATACTGGTAAACCTAGGCCATGGATACATTCTCTCATGCGCCAACAGGTGTTCGATTTCATTCATGGCCTTTCACATCCCTCATGCCATCCTACTGCACAGCTATTAAAGACAAAGTTACTTTGGCTAGGCATTACTAAGGATTGGGTATGCGCCTTCACTTCATCCCAAACTTCAAAAGTATATCGACACACGGATTCATGAATGGGCACCTTTCATCAACATCAAGGGTGCTTTGCCCAAATTCACATGGATGATGTACAGTAGGTCTCCTTCTCATATCACAAGGATATTGTTACCTGTTTACTGTCATCAACCGCTCCACACATTGGCCTGAAGCCATTCCCATGGAAACTGCAATGTCCACCTCATGTACATTTGCATTAATCTCAGGATGGATAGCAAGATTTAGTATCCCTGAGCATATTACTTCCGACAGGGGTACCACTTTCACCTCTCAATTGTGGAAATCATTAGCGAATCTCCTGGGTATCATCCCTCCTCAGACAACCGTATACAAACCTGCTGCCAAAGGTATGGTTGAAGACTTTCACCGTACCCTCAAACTAGCTTTGACGTCCCACTGCAAGGACTACAACCGGTTTACCCAGCTTTCATGGGTCCTCCTGGGACTAAGGACCACTCCTAAATATGCACTGGATATCTCAGCAGCTGGAATGGGTGTATGGCGATGAGTTGGTCGTCCCTGGAGAATTTTTTCCATCTGCAATCTACACCGACAATCTCAAGCGCCTACGTCACATTGTGGAAAAATTTACTCCATGCTGCCAGACTTACAAGCCCCAAGCTAAGCAACACATACTAAATATCTGCACTCATCAAGGGATGTCTTTCTGCGCAATGCCACTACTAATCTACCGTTAATGGCCCCTTACATGGGTTATTTCCTCGTGATCCGTCGTATGCCGTATGCCTTTTTGTAGGGGGGGGGGAGAGAGCCATATACCGCATATGTATCACACATGCTCATAAACTGTAATGGTATTTCTTATTCTTAGTATATTGTCGTTACCGCTCTCCCCTGTCACCGATAATTTGTTCATTCCGCTATTTTCCTGGACCATTGTGTTTGAATTTTAGAGCTGTTTTTTGACTAGAGCGGGTTGTATAAATACACAAGCTCTGACCAAGTAAAGTTCTGTTGCATTCACGAGAATCTCTTAGTTACAACCTAACAGCTCGCTGGCACAAGAGAGTGAAGTCAATTGAACCTTAATCTGAGGAAACACATGATAAACTTGACGTCGATGGGCCTTCACAGGTGATGTCACTGGATCCTGATTCTCAAGAGAAACATCATAAAAATTATGTCTTTGGGTTTTACCAAGTGTAGTCACTTGAACCTGATTCTGAGGGTAACAAAACCTAACCAGTGGAAA
>NC_090749.1:45492206-45499706 GCF_036898095.1 Palaemon carinicauda | reverse complement strand
TTTCAGAAGGTAAACTCCTCAAAAAGCACGAAAACACATGTAAACATTACGACGATCCATCAGGCGTAAAACGTAAACAAAAAGGTTTCGCGGCAATAACTACCCGAGGTGAGATGCACCAGGCAAGATGTGCAGCAGTCACAATGCCAGAGGGGAGGGAGCCATTTGCATGGTAATCTGTGGTAGCGTTTAATTCAGAGCGGTTGCAACCCGACAGATAAATCGTTTCGCCTCAGACGTGCCTCTACGTCGGGGAATATGTGTAGACTGTCTTTGCTGTATTTGGTCTGAGTTCTTTACTAATGTCCTTGTTATTTGTACTGCCTGTGTGTGTACAGTATGTGTGTTTTATCTTCGTTTTGCGTTATGCATTACGAGGTGGCCGATGTGGTATCGTTCCAGACTGGTGAACGCCACACTGAGGTGGTGGTCCCGCTCAAACTGGTTAGTTCCTTTGGTTACTGCAACCTCACCAGCCTTGTGAGCTAAGGATGAGGGGGGGGGAGCCTAAAGGTTTATCTGCCGAGTCATCAGCAGCTATTGCCTGGCCATCCTTGATACTAGCTTCGGTGGAGAGGGGGACTTTGGCGCTGATCATATGTGTATATGGTCAGTCTCTAGGGTATTGTCCTGCTGGATAGGGTAATGTCACTCTCCCTTGCCCCTGCCATTCATAAACGTCCTTTAAACCTTTATTGACCTTGTTATATGTATTTGGATATGTATGCTTGTGTATACATTGCACCCTTTCTGAGTGAGGATACCTTATATTGGTGAAAGTGTTTGTGTAACGCTATGATCAGCAAAACTGTACTAGGTTGGTTTTCTGTGAGCGATCAGACAAACATCTCCCACCATCACCAATCTCCACTGGACAGAGTGGTGATGAACACTGATCAAACCCCAGAATGAATACCCTATTCTGTGGCCTTTTTCCTGCAGTGGACTAGAACAGTGTGTATATGTTGTTGTTGTTGTATACACCGTATGTAATTTTATGATTTTGTATAGAGTTTCAGGGTGTATTAATTTGATATAATAGTATAGTAACCTTGTGCATATTTGCAATCTACTCAATATCGTTATGCATTCCATATTAGTATATATGATTATTATTATTATTACTTGCTAAGCTACAACCTTAGTTGGAAAGGCAGGATGCTATAAGCCCAGAGGCTCCAACAGGGAAAGTAGCCATGTGAGGAAAGGGAATAAGGAAAAATCTCCTATATAAACTACAAAAACTTTAAAGGAAATAAGAGGAAGAGAAATTAGACAGGATAGTGTGGCAGTGTACCCTCTAGCAAGAGAACTCCTACCCAAGGCAGCAGAAGACCATGATACAGAGGCTACGGCACTACCCAAGACTAGAGAACAATGATTTGATTTTGGAGTGTCTTTCTCCTAGAGCAATTGCTTACCATAGCTGGAGAGTCTGTTCTAACCTTACCAAGAGGGAAGAAGTAGCCCTGAACAATTACAGTGCAGTAGTTAACCCCTTGGGTGAAGAAGAATTGTTTGGTAATCTGTGTTGTCAGGTGTATGAGGACAGAGGAGAATGTGTAAAGATTATGCCAGACTATTCAGTGTATGAGTAGGCAAAGGGAAAGTGAACTGTACCTAGAGAGAAAGATCCAATGTAGTACTGTCTGGCCAGCCAAAATACCCCATAACTCTCTAGCGGTAATATTTCAACGGGATGCTGGTGCCCTGGCCAGCTTACTACCTACAAATGAAATATTTTTTTTTTCTGAGGCTGTGAACGTATATTGGCATTCGTAATGTTTTTAATTAAGCAAACAGACAAGAGAAAATGCCAGACCACTTGATATGCACAAAAATAAGCTAGTCCCGTGAATGTAATTTCCTTCATGTATATTTGAGGGTGATGTGATACTGACATATACATGAATGCTGTTTTGGCGAGCTCTTCTTCTGATGTAAAAGGACCGAAAAGGGTAGCATGCAGGTGTCTAATACATTCGCGTTTGTTATCAGCCGCAAAATGTATTGTGATGTTCTGCAAGAGAGAGAGAGAGAGAGAGAGAGAGAGAGAGAGAGAGAGAGAGAGAGAGAGAGAGAAAAAGTTCTAAAAATTATTGGATCATGCTTTTTTGAAAGAGAGAGAGAGAGAGAGAGAGAGAGAGAGAGAGAGAGAGATCTGGAAAATCATTGGATCATGTTTTTTTTTTTGAGAGAGAGAGAGAGAGAGAGAGAGAGAGAGAGAGAGAGAGTTCTAGAAAATCATTGGATCATGCTTTTGAGAGAGAGAGAGAGAGAGAGAGAGAGAGAGAGAGAGAGAGTTCTGAAAAATCATTGTATCATCCCCTTTTGAGAGAGAGAGAGAGAGAGAGAGAGAGAGAGAGAGAGAGTTCTGAAAAATCATTGTATCATCCCCTTTTGAGAGAGAGAGAGAGAGAGAGAGAGAGAGAGAGAGAGAGAGTGTGTGTGTGTTCTGGAAAATCTTTGGATCATGTTTTTTTTTTTTAAGAGAGAGAGAGAGAGAGAGAGAGAGAGAGAGAGAGAGAGAGAGTTCTAGAAAATCATTGGATCATGCTTTTGAGAGAGAGAGAGAGAGAGAGAGAGAGAGAGAGTTCTGAAAAATCATTGTATCATCCCCTTTTGAGAGAGAGAGAGAGAGAGAGAGAGAGAGAGAGAGAGAGAGAGAGTTCTGAAAAATAATTGTATCATCCCCTTTTGAGAGAGAGAGAGAGAGAGAGAGAGAGAGAGAGAGAGAGAGAGAGAGAGGGGGGGGGGGAGCCTTACTTGTATTTATCGTTTCAGACGTTATCAAGAAATAGGTTTCTTGACTTGGAATTTCATTGCTAGAGAAATCCATTACTTCTTTACATCATCTTTATTCTTCTATTATTTCTCCTCCTTCATCTACATCTTTTTCTTCTTAATGGTTTCACACTTCACTAGTTATCATTGTTATATAATTCTATTTTTTATACATTCTTTTATTATTTTCTCTTTAATTGCCTTAGTTTGTTTAGTCTACTCTGCGCCTTGTTTTATCATCAATCTTCTATTATACGTTATTCCCTTTTTTCTTTATTTCATACTTATCTTCTCCAACCGTTCACTGCCTACTGTTCATGTTGTTGTTGCTGTTATTGTGGATTTTATCTTTCGTCTCTACTTTATCCTTTTTTCTCCTTCTCCTTTTGTTCATCTTTTTTTTCTTCTCATCATCTCCACTGTCTTTATTCCAGCCTTTCCTTTCCCTCTCTGTTCCATATAAATATCATCTTATTCCTCTCTCTATGTTCCTCTTATTCGTATCTCGATGCAGGAATTCTACTTCCTCTCCATCTACCATCATCATCATCAACATTTTCCCTCTTCTTTCCTCTCCCTCTTTCCTCCTCTCCTCCCCTTCTCTTCATCATCTTCTCTAATGATAGAGAGAGAGAAAGAGATGGATTCATTTCCTCTCAGTCCAAAAATACTCTCCATTGTCAGCACCAGAAAGGTGGCAGAATAATTTGGGAAAATTTAAAATGATTCGGAAGAGAGAGAGAGAGAGAGAGAGAGAGAGAGAGAGAGAGAGAGAGAGAGAGAGAGAGAGCAAAAATTTTTTCCTATTCCTCTTTATGGTAACTTTTTACACCTATTTCCAAACCTCTTCTTTAGAAGCCATATGCAAATTATCTATGAGAGAGAGAGAGAGAGAGAGAGAGAGAGAGAGAGAGAGAGAGAGAGAGAGAGAGAGCAAAAATTTTTTCCTATTCCTCTTTATGGTAACTTTTACACCTATTTCCAAACCTCTTCTTTAGAAGCCATATGCAAATTATCTATGAGAGAGAGAGAGAGAGAGAGAGAGAGAGAGAGAGAGAGAGAGAGAGAGCACGGACTTTTTTTTCTAATTTTCTTTACGGTACCTTTTACACCTATTTCCAAACCTTTTCTTTAAATCTCTCAGTGTGTGTGTGTTTGTGTGTATGTGAGAGAGAGAGAGAGAGAGAGAGAGAGAGAGAGAGAGAGAGAGAGAGAGAGAGAGAGAGAGTAAATATTTTGCTAATTTTGTCTACTGTACCTTTTACATATATTTCCAAATCTCTTCTTTAGAAGTCTTATGCACATTATCTATGTGTATAGGGCAGAGAGAGAGAGAGAGAGAGAGAGAGAGAGAGAGAGAGAGAGAGAGAGAGTAAAACAGTTTACAATATTTTTCTACAGTCCCTTATACACCTATTTCAAAACCTTATCTTTAAACCTTATACCCATTATCTGGGGCTATACCCATTTACCAAATTTCCTCCTTTACACGTAATCACCACCCATTTCTATGCCCATCCTCCCTGCACTCCCACAGTCACCTAACGCCCACAGTCACCCAACACCCACAGTCACCATAAAAAAAGTGGTCTTTTTACCCCCAGGATTCAAAGCAGAGATATGTACAAACGAATTGCTTTTCGCTTGTGGATGGGATAGGAACAATGATGAAAAGAATAAGCAGTGGGATAAAAGAAGGGGTGAAAGAAAGAGGATAGAGTAATCATAAAGACAAATAAAAATAGAAGGGAGGGGATAACGAAAGGTGTGAAAACGATGGGGAGAAGGGAAGAGAACCAAGGCGAAGATAATAGAAATAGAAAAGATGAAAATGGAAAAGTTGCAAAAAAAAAAAAAAGGATGAGGAACAAGAAATAAAATGTGTAAGAATAAAGAGAAATACTATGGATAAGAGGAGCATGGAAATATTATAAAAGAAGAGACGAAACACAAGAATCAGGATGCAAAAGGAAAATAAGAAAAAATGATAATTAAATGTGAGGAATAAAAACACAAACGAAATAACAACAGGTGAATGAAAGACAAAATGGAAGAAGCCAGAAAAGCAGCTAAAGGAATAAATTAGAAGAAAGAGAAACAGATAAAAGAATGAAAAGAGGAAAAGATTGAGGGAATCAAAAGAGAATTGGAACTGACGAAGAGCAAAGAAGAAAATAATTAAATCAACAAGTAATTTGAGAGAGAGAGAGAGAGAGAGAGAGAGAGAGAGAGAGAGAGAGAGAGAGAGAGAGAGAGAGAGAGAACCTGTATTATCATCAGCCGTTACTAGTCCACTGCAGAACAAAGGCCTCAGACATGTCCTTCCTCTCATATCTGTTTATAGCCTTTCTGTCCATTCCACATCCACAAACCTTCTTAATTCTTCAATCCATTGTCTTCTCTTCCTTCTCCTGTTTCTTTTACAGATTCTGGGGACCCATTCTCTAATTCTTAATGTGCATCTGTTGTCTGGCATTCTCATTATATGTCCTGCCCATGTCCATTTCTTTTTCTTACATGTTGTTAGACTATCCTCTACTTCAGTTTGTTCTCGTACTGATGTTGCACTTTTTCTGTGCCTTAGTGTTATTTCAATCATTACTCTTTCCAAAGAAACTAGCTTATGTTCTAAGGCTTTACTTAGGGTCCAAGTTTCTGGTGCGTAAGTTAATACAGGTAGTACAATCTCGTTAAATACTTTTCTTTTTTGGGATAGTGGCATTTTACTTTTCATAATCTAATTTTGTGTACCTTAAGCTCTCCTTTTAATTCATGTCTTGCGTCCTGGGGAAACACTTAATGTCTCTATGAACTAATTACCATTATTAATTATAATTATTATTATTATTATTATTACCTAAGCTAAACCCTAGTTGGAAAAGCAATACCCTATATGCCCAAGGGGTCTAATAGGGGATAATAGCCCAGTGAGGAAAGGAAATAGGGAAATAAATAAGCGATGTGAGAAAAAATTAACAATCAAATATTTTGAAAACAGTAAAACCATTAAAACAGATATGTCATCATTAACTATAATAATACTCATGTTAGCACGCTCAACATAAAATAATTTGCTGCAAGTTTGAACTTTTGAAGTTTTACCGATTCAACTATTTCTATTGGTGATGTTTTTTTCTGATAAGACTATTGTATTGCATTATATAGAAATCCTCTGCAATTTTCATCACTCCAATTTATTGTGGATAATATTTCTATTTTCATCCTTTAAAGCAAACATCTGTTGGTGCTATGTTCCAAGTCTTCTTTTCATCAAATTGATGCTTCTTCTTTTCTTTAGTATTTCCTCAATGTTGGTCTGATTGTGTTTACGAATATCTTGGGTTTTTAGTTTTATTATTGTCTTGGATATTTCTGTTAATTCTATTTCAGATCTCTTGGATTTTACCCCTCATTTCCAATCTTTATATATATATATATATATATATATATATATATATATAATATATATATATATATATATATATATATATATATATATATATATATATAATATATATATATATAAGAGAGAGAGAGAGAGGAGAGGAGAGAGAGAGAGAGAGAGAGAGAGAGAGAGAGAGGAGAGAGAGAGAGAGAATTGGAAGTTACTAAGAGCAGGTAAACAGCAAACATTCTCCAGACGATAACTTTTGAGAGAGAGAGAGAGAGGAGAGAGAGAGAGAGAGAGAGAGGAGAGAGAGAGAGAGAGAGAGAGAGAGAGATTCATGACTGGTTCGAAAACTCAGCAAGATTAGTTCAAGCGATGAACTTACGCCGCTAAGAAAGTATTTTCCTTTAACTTTGCTACGCGAAAAGCAATTTATTTTGCTTATGCAATTTTGGCGTCTCAATGACTTGAGTCCTCAACGGAAAATGACAGGAATAAAAGAAAAATAACATTCAAGTTTTCTTTCATTTTGTGTTAGCAATAAACTGTTCTTATTCTCTTCATGTCAAAGAACATACTCTGTTTGTTCTTACATACAAAGTGTTTCCATCCTATTTGTGTCACTGATAAAGTCTTGTTTTCATGAAGTTTTGTGACGAAAAGATTAACAAAGTTATTTAGTGCAGCCAAGCAAAGAACCATTTGCTTTACTCTGTTTGCTTCACTAAGATAAATATTTTCATTTTTTTTACATCACTAATATAGTCTGTTTGTGTCACTAACAAATTATTTTCATTCTGTTAGGTTTTTATTGGGCTATTGTTTATTTTAGTTACTTTTTAATTTAGTTATTTAGTTATTTATTTTGTTTTTATAGTTTTTATCTAGTTTAAATAGTCTATTATCTAGTTATTTAGTTATTTAATTATATATATATATATATTTATATATATATATTATATATATATATATAATATATATATATATATAAATATATATTCATACATATATACAGTGCATATATATATATATATATATATATATATTATATATATATATATATATATATATATATATATATATATATATATATAATATATATATATACAGTATATATATATATATATATATATATATATATATATATATATATATATATATATATATATATATATATATATAATGTATATATATACATTATATATATATATATATATATATATATATATATATATATATATATAATATTTATATATATATATATATATATATATATATATATATATATATATACATATACAGTACATATATATATATATATATATATA
>NC_090749.1:45457206-45489706 GCF_036898095.1 Palaemon carinicauda | reverse complement strand
AGATGTATTCAGTAAACCATTTAAATACATCTGAAAACAACTCATACTCAAATGTTTGCTTAAGACAGTAGCACACCAATAAATGGTGGCAGCGATTAAACTCAAAGACAGCGATTAAACTCAAAGACAGCGATTAAACTCTAAGACAGCGATTAAACTCTAAGAATTAGAGAAATATCTTCAAGACTTCAAAATAAATAGCTGTAAAACCAGAGATATATCTTCAAGACTTCAACATAAAAGCTGTAAAACCAGAGAATGATCTTCAAGACTTCAAAATAAAAGCTGTAATACCTGATAAAGATCTTCAAGAACTCAAAACTATCTACAAGAATCTACAATTTTGACTAAGTCCAACGGAAATGCTAACACCAACATATGTTAGTATACAAATTGAATCTTCAATCAACATCCTAGGAAACCCAAGGACTGGCGTTCAACAATTGCAAGACATATCCAGGAAGAACTACATTCAACAAGAAACTAGAACAAGACATCGCTAACAAAACATCAAGAGAGAGAGAGAGAGAGAGGACGTGTCGACTTCATATAAAGCTAAGTACAGAGATTTTGTATTCATTTCAGTTTGGGCAGTGAAGTGTAGTTATCACAAGTCATTAGTCAATTATTACTGGGGTGAGTGAATTCCTAAACTTTGTTATAAGAAACTCCGAATTCTCATTTAGAATTTTTCTTTCTTTGTACTAATTCCTTTTTCTTTCATAAACTCTTGGGGGGAAATGTATTGGGATTAGTAACATTGTTGAGGGAATTTTATTATACATATGCGTTTACGCAGTGGGCGTCTGTACTCATATAGATATTTTGATAGGATTGAAAGGGGTCAAAGAGATAAAAAAAAAAAAAAAATACAGCAGTCATGGCTCCTCCTGTCAGCCCTACCCCTGGACCTAGTGGTGTAGGCCAGGCTAATCCTCCTCCAATTGTGACGCTTGTAAATGCCAGGTCAGCAATCCTTCCTTTTCAAGGCCGTGTCAACGGGTTCTTGCCACAAAATGTGGAGTCATGGATTTCATCCGTTGATGCCCATTTAAATGCCAAACAAATCGTAGATCCTTTTGTACAATTACAAGAAGCTAAAAGTTTTATAGATTTTTCTAAGGGGGATGCGAGTGCGTATTTAAGAGGTGTTTCATTTCAGGAAGCAGTTACTTGGGATGATTTCAAAGTTAGGTTACGCGCGATTTATGGGGGTGAGGAAGCTTTGGATGTAGTGTTAACGTTACGAAATACACTTAATCAAGCCACTATGAATCGGCTTAATGTTGTTGAGAGAGCAGCTCTCATAGCTGATAGGCTTAACGAATATCAGGACATTTTAGGTAATTCCACTTGGGTTACTAACGATAATATCTCCGTGAAAGATTTTTTATGATTAATGTATTTAACTTGCATGACACTTATGTTGCCTGAAGCTTTAGTGCGGTGCTTTGATAAGAAGTTAATGCCTGCAAGTACGGAATTGGATGTCTATAAACAGATAAAGAAACACATGTCCAAGTGTCCAGATCTCGATCCCGTGTTAACTCAAGTTTTTGCTAGGAATGAAACAAAACCACAAACAGTGAACGTAATTAATAATCCAGTAGCGGGAGTGACGTGTTACAACTGCAAACGTCAAGGTCACATAAGCGCAGACTGTAGAACGAAATTTTGTTCAGTTCACAACACAGGATCACATTCTTATAGTCAATGTTACGCGCGTAAGACACAACAATATCCTAGAAATGCACAGTCAATTCCACAGTCAGTTCCATATGGAAATAAAAAGAAAAATCCTCATTTTAACAATAAGAAGAAACAACAAAATGTCAATGCAGTTTAGAGTCCGAAACAAACAAACACTTCTTCAAATATCGCTGAGCCTGGGCCGTCAAACCAGACCTCGCAAAGTCAGCCTAATTTTCAGAATGTGCAGAGCAAAGCAAATACCACATAGTTAACTCTAGAGGGGAAGAGAGTGATGTTGGGTCAAGGTCATTTATGTCAACATCAATAGTATTGAATAATCAATTTAATGTTTTATCAGATAATTGTGAGACAATAGATTTTCCTATGAAACACACGGCCGAATTAAGTAAAACAGTGCATGCTCCCGTAGATTTGCAACGAATTCATACAATAATAAGCCAAAATGAGTTACGGCCAACCTTATATGCTGTAAATTTAGAACACAAGTCCTTTACGTTATTTTTTGACTCTGGTAGTCCACGTAATATTATGGATTTGAAGACGCATCATTTGTTGTTTTCGAACTTTCCGATTGAAAAATCAGGAATTAGACTTTCAGGTATAGGAAATAATGAATTAAACGTCATGGGCATAACTCATATTCAGTTCAGAGTCGGTAATCGCACGTTTGCCGATACATTTGTTGTTGTGAAAAACATTAATATGTATCCAGCTGTAATTATAGGATACCCATCTATGGGAAATCAAAACATTATCTTAGCTCCTGCAAAGCACGGCGAAATTCTATAAGTCTTCTAATACTTTAAAGTCAGTTTTGGATAAAAAGGAGACGACAAATGTAACCGTAACGTACGTTGAAGAACCAATAACTTGTCTCACTAATAAAGAAATAATATACGAGACCCAGCAGAATTCTCGTTCACCCGTAATATCATCTTGCACGCAATATATCGAACCAAACATACCTTCGAATTTAATAGTGCAAATAAAGAAAACACTACCGGGATCTGAAATATTAATCCTTTCCGATACTTTGAAAACTAACGGATTGTCTGTCACACAAGCTATTTATATAGTAGGCTCACATCAGCAATGTAATATCGAAGTCTGTAATCATTTAAATAACACTTTAGTAATTCACAAAAATCAACATATCTTGGATGTAGAAGTTTATAAACATCGTATTCTTACCGTTGCTGAAATCAATCACTCTCAATCAGTTGCGGATGAATCCCTTTTACGATCTATTAAAAATAAAATCAGTAAGGACATTCAAGACGAAGAAATTCAGCAGAAAATTTTTGAACTTTTAACTAAATATACAGATGTCTTTTCCACTACGGATGGATCCTTAGGAAAAACAGATGTGATCGAGCATCAAATAAGGTTAAAAGACAAACAGAAAATTATATATGTACCCTCGTACAGACTCCCTATGAAATTCCAGAATGAAATAAATGATGAAGTAGGTAAAATGTTAGAGGAAGGAGTCATTAGAAAATCAAATAGCCCTTATAATTTTCCTTTAATAGTTGTACCGAAAAAAGATCGAACATGGCGTATCTGCGTCGATTTTCGTCGTCTAAACGAGGAAACGATCCCTGATCGATTCCCAGTGCCATGTACTGACGATATTTTGTCTTTGTTAGGTCAGAATAAATATTTTACCAGCTTGGACTTACTTAAAGGCTTTCACCAGATATCATTAGAAGAAGATAGTATCCCATACACAGCCTTCAGCACAGCCAGGGGACATTATGAATTTTTACGGATGCCTTTTGGTTTACGTTGTGCTCCTATAACATTTACAAGAATGATTAACATAGTGTTTGGAGACTTGTTAGGGGATATATTGCATGCCTATATGGATGATCTTGTAATCTTTTCCAACACCTTAGAAGAACATCTACGTAAGTTAGAACTAGTACTACGGAGATTAAGACAACATAACTTAAGGGTAAAGATTAGTAAGTGAGAATTTTTCAAAACAGAATTAATATATTTGGGTTTCATGCTGTCAAGCCAAGGTCTTAAAGTAGCCCATGATAAGGTGTCGGCTATACGTAATTTTCCCATACCTACTAATGTCAAGGGAATACAGCAATTTTTGGGTTGTAGTGGATATTACAGGCGTTTTATACGCAGCTATTCAATAATAGCCGCTCCTTTAACTGATCTTACGAAGAAGGGCGTAGATTTCATATGGTCTGAGCAACATCAACAGGCGTTTAATACTTTGAAAGATGAACTGTGTAGTTCTCCTATCTTAAAATTTCCTGACTTCGGTAAGGAATTCTTCATTGCAACAGACGCCTCAGACTTAGGAGTAGGAGGGGTATTGCTTCAGCAATATGATAAACAGTTTTTCCCGATAGCTTTCTATTCTCGAAAATTGAGAACTTCCGAAAGTAAGTATGCAGTAATAGACAAGGAAGGACTAGCTATTGTTAATTCGCTAGTGCATTTTAAGTTCATAATTTACGGTTATACCGTTAAGGTTCTTACTGACCATAAACCACTAACAGAGTTCTTTAAAGGCTTCAATCACAGCCCTAAACGAACTCGGTGGCATTTAATCATTCAAGATTTTGGCGCAAGAATCGGGTATTTACCTGGGAAAGCAAATATCATTGCGGATGCATTATCACGCAACCCCGTGTCATCTTGTACGGAGTCTTTAGCTGAATTAATAGATATATCAACATCCATGCCTATTGTAAAAACAATATCTGAACAAGAAGATTTAGGCTGGAGTGCTGAATTGTTACAGACTGAGCAAAGAAAAGATCAGAAAATAGAAACAATTATAAATGCTTTGAAAGGCAATCATAAAGAAAAAGAATATATAAAGTATAAGCAGCAGAATTATGTAATCAAAGATAATATTCTGTGTAGGACTGTGACAAGGAAAACCCGCAATACACCACATGTAACTAACGACCAGGTAGTAGTACCAAACTCACTTGTTTCCACTGTCCTGAATTGGTTGCATTCAAATCCATTACATGGACACCCTGGGTTCTCATTAATGTCACAGAAAGCCAAATCATTGTTTTATTGGCATACAATGCTTACAGATATAAAAAGACACATAGCTAATTGTCGCACATGTCAGGAAAACAAAGGGCATACGAAAACACCTGTCAGCCTAGGAGCTTATCCTGTTCCCAATCAACCCTTTGAAAGAATACATTTAGATTTGTTAACAGGATTTTACGAGTCAGACAGAGGAAATAAGCACCTCTTAGTAATTATAGATGCTTTAACTCGATATACAGAACTAATAGCGCTTAAAACTAAAACTGCGATTGAATGCGCTAGGAAGTTTTACGAGTGTTACATTTGTAAACATGGAATTCCACACATGATAATCTCAGACTCGGGTGGTGAATTTAATAATCACTTTCTTACCTCATTGTGTGAATTCCTCAACATAAAGAAGGTTAATACCATGATATATCACCCAGAGTCGAATGGGCTAGTGGAAAGAGCAAATAGGAAGATATTAAATATATTAAGGGTAACACTAGGGGGATCAGACCCCAACTGGGATATTGCAATACCGGCGGCACTGAGTACTCTGAATCATTCATATCATATATCAATTAAAATGTCACCGCATGAAGCATTGTATGGTACCCCAGTTAGAACACCTTTCCATGTATTAACGCCTACAACTAATCTATCAAATCCTTTAAAAGAATGTATAAATGCAAGTATAAGTCGATATGATATCCTTCGAAAGAATTTAGAAGAATCACAAATCATAATGAAAAGGAATCATGATAAAATAGCGAAACCAACTAAAACATATACCGTGGGTGATAACATCTATATTCAAATCAATGTCAGAAAAGGGCTCAACTATAAACTAACACCTAAGTTTGAAGGCCCATTTAACATTTTGGAAACATTAACGGCCAATAGGTTTAGAATTCAAAACGTAGCCCAACCCACGGATGAGAGAATAGTACCATTGTCTCACATAAGAAATTAAAAAGAAAAGTGAGGAAAAATTTTATTTTGTGACTGAAAGTTTTCTTTTTAATACAGGAGTAATTACATATATTTTTTCTCGTTACAGGTTTCCAAGATGAATTTTTTGTTGTTGGGAGTGATATTGTTCGCTCAGACATTTTTTTCGTATGGGATGAGTTCTAAGACTAAGAATATATATTTTAAATATGGCAATATAGTTGAAAGACAAGAAGACATTTTTATTACATCAACCAACGTAATTGTCGAAGTGCATATGCAAGCAATTTTTCTTCAAGAGAATGATGTCACTAGCTTAAGAACCGCCATTTCAAGGTTTTCTGCATCATTGGATGAGTTGCATAGGAGACATTTTCATTTGACTACTAAGAGTTTGCTTGGATCAACATTAAAAGTTGCAGAGATGCTATCTGATGACTTGAAAAATAAGACTGGAGAGAAAGGATCTTTGGCTTATGACCTTTTGATGTGGACTGTAGGACACGAACAAAAAGAAAGACGGAATCCGTTCATTTATGCTGCATTAAGCATCTTTGGGTCTGTTGCAAGTTTAGGTTTAGGACTTTCCAATCGTCTTAAAATTAGTAATCAAAATAAGAAAATTGAGTTCTTGACTCATAAAGATGAATTGATTATGTCAGAACTAAGGGATCAGTTAGCTTCAATCAATAAAATTATGGATTTGTTAAATGAACATTCAGATAATATCGTTCAAATTATGGAAGTACAGGATTTGTTGGCAACATTAACGTATTATGATTCAAAGATAGATCACATACATAACAGAATTGCACATTTCATTGAGAAATCCAAGGATTATGTAGAAGCTATCACGTTAGCAACTAAAGGTGTATTGTCGCCCCATTTGTTGCCTATACGTTACTTAAAATTAGTTCTGGAGAACGGAAGGGATAAACTAGGCTATGTTCCTTTGTTAGACGAACATAGGTTAGAATTTTATTACAGCCTAATTACAGTAAACGTAGATAATAACAAGATTAGGATTACAATTCCCTTTGATTCTTCTGATGCCTGGCAATCTTACAGGATATCACCATTTCCGACTTTCATGACGAATCACTCAAATCCAGTAATATCCAGTTTGACAGGACACGTATTGATTTCCCCAGACAAGGAAACATATACGGTCATTAAAGACTTAAATCAATTAACTCACTGTTCAGACGCAATGGATAGAAAAATATGTACAGCTGACTCATTTGAATTCCGTAAAAACTTGATGGATTCATGCGAGTTAGGTATAGTGCTAGACGGTGCTCTCTCCCATACAAGTGAAAATTGTCTGGATAGGCTTTATCCCTTTGACAATAAAGAATTCAATTGCAGACTAAATAATGGCTCGTGGATACGATACGACAAGGACGGCTTCAATGTATCATGCCCTGACGGATCCACATCCTTCAACCACATCTTCGTCGCAG
Source organism: Palaemon carinicauda (assembly GCF_036898095.1). Lineage (NCBI taxonomy): Eukaryota > Metazoa > Arthropoda > Malacostraca > Decapoda > Palaemonidae > Palaemon > Palaemon carinicauda. The sequence continues at coordinate 45,482,555 of NC_090749.1, read as the reverse complement.
CAGATGGCTGTATCGGGACTTCTCCGAATTCCATGGTGACTGGCCTACGGACAATCATCAGAGAACGAGCTTACTTCGCGAACTTCACGTGGACCTCTACAATGCCCGCACTTCCTCTCCCCTACAACGGAAGTGTGGCAAAGCGGTTGATGAAACTTACCGAAAAGGACCACCTGTCACCGACTTACAAAGAGATTCTTCACCCTATATTACTGGCTAGTTTTTGTGTAACGGTGATAATTTTTATCGCCGTGAACATCCTTGTTTGGCGTAGGTTACGGCACAGCAAGCAGCTACAAAGGAACGAGTTGAATAGCCCTGACAATACCCCCTACCTGATCCAGTTCAAAGCTGTATGAGTGGCCACCTCATTCGCTAAGGGAGTAATTTGTCAGGATGATGTTTGTATGAAAAGCTGATTAGTACGCTAGTAATATGTAATTAAAGAAATTCTCTACATTTGCATTGTTAAAAATACATTTAAAATAACATTTAAAAAATAAATAAAATAAAAAAGGATATAAATCATTTTTTTCTCTCGGCATCTAATAAAAATATATAAGCCGGAATGTTAAAAAAGAAAAGAGAAAAAAAAAAATATAATAAGATATATAACAGAATCTATGGGCATCTAATAAAATGTATCAGCCCTATATATAAATATATATATATATGTACGAAACCGTGGTACGTGTACGTACCAGGAATTCATATTTGTGCACTAAAAATTGAGTATCTTGTTTCTGACAAAGGTAACAATTATTCTTTGTCAAGTTACCGAATCATTTGTAAGTCAGAATTTATTTTGTTTTTTGGTACCATGTAATCATTTGCTAGCAATGTACCATATATATGATCTTGGTTTTATCATGCATTTTTCTTTTTGCTTTGGTAATATCTTTTTTGTATGCATTATTGTTATTATTTTTTGATGTGCCTATTTGGACATTCGTCCTCAGTTGGATATAGCTAATGTTAAACAATGAATAATACGTATGTCCAGTCACACCTAATAACCATGTTTCGGCTTGTTGTTAAATTTTTGTAAAAAAAAAATTGAGATAGCTGGCCGAGCTAATGTAACAGTTAGAATAGTAATATTACATGTTTAAAACAAATGACGTAATATGTCATGTTGGTTGGAAGAGCTAACCGTGAGATTTGCTATAGTCATTCAAATTGTAAGCAGGATGTAAGATGCTAAGTTGCCATTCTTTCTTAATGTCAACACATTGTCTCTTCGTGTGAAAGTTTGTGACGTCACCGGATGCAGGTGTCTTCCGATTCCGTCACTTGGTTAAGTTAAGGCAAGCATACGATATTTTTGATATCGGTAATTTATTCAGTTCATATCTAAACTTCACCAGAATTGGTCATGTGGACCAACACAGCTTCCTCCAGTGATGGAGATGTTTAACTCAGTTGTTTATTCACAATAAAACTTAAAAACCATTAAGATGTATTCAGTAAACCATTTAAATACATCTGAAAACAACTCATACTCAAATGTGTGCTTAAGACAGTAGCACACCAATATATATATATATACACACATATATATATATATATATATATACTCAAATAAGGCATAGATTTTCATGCTTCAATATCTGCATTCTCTTACCGACCTCGGGAACAGAGTCCCAGGGCGAAACTACTCAAAGGCAATAGGTTCTGACCGACCCAGAATCGAACCCCGATCCAGCAACCAGCTTCCTGGACCAGAATTCGATTCCCAGCCGGTCAGAGGCCATTGTCTATGAGTGGTTTCGCCCGGGACTCTGGTCGCAAGGCCGCTAAGAGAATCCAGACATTAAAGTATCAAAATATATGGCTTATTTGATTGTGAAAAACACGTCCAAATGTGCAAAATTTATCACACGCATACACACACACACACACACACACACACACACACATATATATATATATATATATATATATATATATATATATATATATATATATATATATATATATACGCACACACACACACACACACACACATATATATATATATATATATATATATATATATATATATATATATATATATATACAATAGTCCTCAGCCAATTTTTCCATGGATCAAACTTTGGTTGTCTTCTTCCCCTCTTCATGCTGGCTGCCACCCATCACAGTTTACTACGGCCAGGCACACAATTCAGAACAATAGAGCCGCAATGAACCGACAGACGATCTCGCAATCATTGTTATAATAAGAAGCGAAGTTGCTAACCACTTCGTTAAAAATAAGAGATGTAAATAAATTAAAATCCAACGAAAAATCTCAATCGATTCAATGAGATTGCTTCATTGAGAGAGAGAGAGAGAGAGAGAGAGAGAGAGAGAGAGAGAGAGAGAGAGAGAATGACTGTTAGCGAAACAATAGTGTGTAATTACTCGCATAATTTTTCCTTCGTTCTTTGTCTCTGTCATTCTCCATAGCCTTATTTTTTCTTTTCACCTCACAGCTCATTTTCTTCACGAAGCAATTGGTGAAGAGTATCAGAAGCACCAAGTTCTCATTAAAAAGAGTCGACCTTCTAAACGTCACCTTACTGGGAACAAGATTTGCAGGAGATAAATCTGTTGCGTTTGTCTATACCAGAATTGTATGTTTCAAATTGATATTCTAATCCATTTTAATGAAAACGTTGAGTTTTAAAGCAAGTGTTATTGTCTAGATATATTGCACTCCTCGTTTGTTTGGTGTAGTAAAATTGATTGTGGCTCGTATTGTCTGGTTTGAATTTATTGTACATCTGATCTCTACCGTTAGATTTATTGTGATTCTAATTGGTTACTTCGAATTTATTGCGCTGAGTGTTAGTTCGAGATCACTGTTGATATGTAAGATGGGTTAATCTGTTGTTCCTCTGTTGTGAGCTAATTATGTAGGGTATGGGGGAATCTATAGGTCTATCTGCTGAGTCATCAGCAGCCATTACCTTGGTCCTTGCTTGGGTGGAGAGCGGGGCTTGGGTGCTGATCATATGCACATATGGTCAGTCTCTAGGGTAATGTCACTACCCCTTTCCTCTGCCATTCATGAGTGACCTTCAAACCTTAAGGTGGTAGAGGTCTTTCATTACTACACCTCCTAATGGCATTTTATTTAATGAGCTTTAATTTGCTACTGTTATAATGAACTCCTTAGCACAATATATATAGTACACCAGCAGTCACTTCTCCAATTAATATACTGGGGTCTAAGCGAGCACTTGAAATAGGTCTTTGTTATGCCTCTAATTGGTTTTCTCTAGTAATAATGTCATAGCCTCTGTGTAATAGTTCACCGCACTGTAATTGTGCCGTGGCCAATTTCCACTTGGTATGTATAGAAGAGACGTCTTAGCTATGAGAAACAGCTCTTCTAAGAGAAGAAAATTTAAAAAACCAAGCCATTTTTCTCTAGACTTGGGTTGGGTCATAGCCTCTGCACCATGGTTTTTCATTGAATTGGGTTAGAGATCTTTTGCTTGACGGTACACTAAGGCACACTATTCTATCGGTTTCCTTATTTCCCTTCCTCGCTGGGATATTTTCCATTTTACATTCCATGGGCTTAAAGTATTTTGCTTTATCAACTAGCGTTGTGGCTTAGCTAACAGTAATAATAAAAGTAATATTGCGATCCTTAAATAGGTTTTTATTAAACATCCGATTGTATGTCAGTTTAATATCCCTTTTAGTGCTATGGTTAATGTGTGTTCCTGAACTATGTGTTTATTCCGCCTCATGATTTTTATTCAGTAAAACTCGGTTTGTTATGGTTTCATTGACATTCTGAGCTGAGGTTTGTGGTAGCCCATTTAACAATATCCCTGCGATCTGCCGGACTGGGGTTTTAGTCCCAATCAACCTCGATAGATTTATATAGTGTCTGTAACCTCACCATCCATGTGAGCTAAGGATGGGGGTTTTGGGGTAGTGTTTAGGTCTACCTGCTAACTCATCAGCCGCCATTGCCTGACCCTTCCTGGTCCTAGCTTGGATGGAGATGGGGCTTAGACGCTCATCATGTGCATTGTCACTATCCTTTACCTGTGCCATTCATGAGCGACCTTTAATTAGCTGTTCCTGTAATGTTACCATAATTCCAAAGCATTTTGTGAGTCCTATTTGGTTGTTCATTTAGTGTTTCTTTTGATTACCAGGTTTTTATTACCACCTGAGTTGGTTCTTTATCCTCCCTCATAACAGTTGTTCTTCTAACTTCCCCTTATAACCCTATGATTGGTTCTTTACTTAACGTGCGTCTGATTTCTACGGCTTTTATGAGCTCCTGAGTTGGATGTTTAATACATCTCATTTTACGTGTCCTGATTCCTAAAGTTTTATGAGGCCATTACTTTCGTCTTTCATAAGTATTGCAATTGGTTGTTCACTAAATAAAACTTTCATTACGAGAGTTTTAATGATGTCTTGAGTTGAATGTTTATATCACCTTTTTTTTTATGTGTCATTAATTACTAGGGTGAACATGAGCTCCTAAATTGGGCATTTACGAATAATTAATTACACTTTCGATTGGTAGATTATACACCTCCATTAGATTGGCTAATCTAACGTTTCTCTCTGAGTGGTGGGTTTTACCGAGCTGCTGTGAAAGGTTGGCTAATTTCCTTTCCCCTAGGTTTTATTTAATATGCCTTTGATTATGCGGATCATTTAACGTTCCTCTGATTGGTTGGATCGTTAATTGCGCCTCTGATTGGTTGGATCGTTAATTGCGCCTCTGATTAGTTGGATCGTTAATTGTGCCCCTGATTGGTTGGATCATTTAATATGCGTTTTATTGAGGGGATCATTTAATGAGCCTCTGATTGCTGTGATCATTTAATGTGCTTTTAATTGGTTGGAGCATTTAATATGCCTATGATTAGCTGGATCATTTAATGTACCTCTGATTGGATGGATCATTTTATGTACCTCTGATTGGTTGGATCATTTAATCTGCCTATGATTAGCGGGATCATTTAATGTGCCTCTGATTGGATGGATCATTTTATGTACTTCTGATTGGTTGGATTATTTAATGTGCCTCTGATTGGTTGCATCATTTCATGCACCTCTGATTGGTAGATTTTTAGCCTCCAGCGGGTTGGTTCCTCTAATTCTCCACTCTGATTAGTGGATTTTAATGAGCTCCTGAATGATGAATTATAACGCATGTGAATGATTTAATCATTTTCAGTTCCTTAAATTGGTTTGCTTATTTAAAGTGCCCCTGATTAGCTGGATCATTTAATGTGTGCCGGATTAATTACTTTTCTTAATCTGTCTCTGAATGGCGGAATTTCAATGAGCAAATACTAAGTTTTTCAAATACATCTTGTTTGATATCAAAATTCAATACGCCTTTCATAGATTCAGTCTAGTAAACGACAGGTAACTACAGGCTGCTAGTTTAAGTTGCTTCTACCAGAGCGTGGTTTTATGGTGCCTTTAATAGTTGTCATATGGCGGTTTAAATTTATTGGGTTCCTGATATGTGCTTTCTAATTTCGGACCATTAGGTTCTATTTCACTAAATTACTTATTGGTTGGTTTGCTTTGTTTTACCTGTATTTGGTGTTATTTTATTTACTGCTTTTGAGATTGGTTTAAATTTGAATTGTAGACAAATATGAAAAAGAGCCTTTGCAGTTCTTTGGGCCATATCGGGTGTACAATATCAAAAGGTATGACTGAAACGCCACACTTCAAAAAGGGAAGCAAACACAATAACACCGCATAACCTAACCTAGGAGCCGTATCCTACTTACCTAACGGGGTCCTACGTCTCTCTGAGAACCGTCCCTAACACCTTTGGATTGTCGTATCCTTAGCTTACTCAAAGACTAAGTCTTAAACCTGTGTTTGCTTCCCAACCTCGTTCACTCCTTTCAAGGTAGCACAAAATCATAATATTTCTCAAGTCGTAAAACTAGCTTCATGTTATCGTATTTCACAACACGATAAACAACATTTTCCCCATAAATAATTAATTTGAGAATTAATAAGAAATTTTACGCCTGTTCCAAGTAATTACATTCACCCAAATAAAAATTCCTCGAAACTAATATCTATTTTAAGTGAAAGGTTAATCCTCTCTTGAAAAATATCTTTTATTTCCCAAGCAAATAATCCTAAGTAAATGGTAAATATCACAAACTTAATTCTTCAAAATAACACTATCTTTATACATAAAAGACGGAATCACAGTATTCACAGGTTTTATGTAAAGCAAAGCTGTAAATATCCACCTCCCCCCCTCCCCCCTTTGATCTGACATAATTCCAGCCTATTCAGGGACAAAGTTCAAATGTTTCAGAAGGTTAATCCAGGACCATCGTCCAAAATGGACTAGTTAAAGAGCTGCATTGTCAGAGGCTCAAAATCCTGATATTCCCTGGACAAGATGCTGATATGCAGAAGTCATTGGAAAACAAGGTGTGAACGATATATATACGAAACTTTAACGGTCGTCTCGCTGGAAACGGAAAGGCTGGAAACAAATCACGATGGCGGTATCATGGCAAAGCATGTAGAAAATGCTTTATCAATTGTCTGGATTCCAGTGACAAGACTAGAACTTTATCTTGAGACAATTTTCTTGAAGCAGAGAATAGATCTTTTTCTGATTTAATTTTCATTCTTTTTCGAACAAATTTCATTTTGTCTATCCCAGTTTGAGAACCCATCTCTCTCTCTCTCTCTCTCTCTCTCTCTCTCTCTCTCTCTCTCATTTCATGTCTATTCCCTTTATCAACATCCAAAGAGGAATCCTGAATCTGTTTAACATTCACACCACTCTGTTAATATTCTCTCTCTCTCTCTCTCTCTCTCTCTCTCTCTCTCTCTCTCTCTCTCTCTCTCAGAATGTAAATAAATCTTTATTCAAGGATCCATACCAATTTTTGCCTTTTCTCAGCATGTCTCTCTCTCTCTCTCTCTCTCTCTCTCTCTCTCTCTCTCTCTTTCAGGATGTAAGATAAATCTTTATTCAAGGATCTATACCAATTTTTGGCTTTACCCAGCATGTTCTCTCTCTCTCTCTCTCTCTCTCTCTCTCTCTCTCTCTCTCTCTCAGGATCGTAACACCTCTCTCCCTTTCTCTCACACCCATCCAGCATTCCCGTTTCCCATGGCACTAACCAAGGAATTCTTATTCCATTCAAGATTTTCCGTCTGAGACCTTGAAAGAAAAAAGACGTCAGTTGGCAAAAAAGTCTTCAAGATACGTGTTAATTTTTAATCCCCTTCCTTGATGAGATTAAGAATTAGCATCTGTTTTTCATTAATCTAGGGAGAACCACTTTCAGAGCTCTCTCTCTCTCTCTCTCTCTCTCTCTCTCTCTCTCTCTCTCTCTCTCTCTTTTGAAAAATAAACATGCTATTCTTTGTGAAGAATATTTATCTAGCTATATATCAATGTATAACCTTTTATGCTATGTGCCTTTCCGAGTCTTTCTACATAATAACTAATAATTTAGATTAAAATAGTTTGTCCATTTCATCACCGCACTGCCAACTGTGGATTGGTGAGGGTGGGAGACTTTAGTCTGATCCCTCAAAGCATAATCTACCATGTATGGGTAGCCAAGACTAGTATAGCTTTGTTGATCATGATGATACGTAGTCCATTTAATGTATCTTTAGTCAGAGAAGGAGAGATAGGGGGAGGGTCCCAGCGAGATATTATTCACTTCACAGAGAGGAAACTATTCATAAGATCTTCATTTCTCTTTTTTTCATGAAGCAAATGCTTATGCACAATGGCTTCGGTCATAGGAAAAAAAAATAAAAAAGAAAACAATAAGCATTTTGCTTTAAAAAAAAATCGTTAATTTTGTTTGTTCTTTCATTGAAAAAAAAAATGTCTTTCTAACGCAGAAAATGTCTTCGAAACAGTGTGTTGTAAAGGAAGTCTTTGTAAAACCAGCGTCTTTTTAGCTTTTTGCAGTAACTGAAAGAGAATTTGAGCCAATTTTTTTCTGTGTTTTTCATGTACTTCAACAAAAACATGACTTGAAAAGGTTTCGCTAACTTTAGCGACCCTTTGGACTTCACACGGTCAAGAATATTGGACAATAATATTTTTGAATATATTTGTAGAAGAATCATTAATTATGTAATGAATACATACGAATAAACTGTATAAATATACAGTTTTACGTTGTTAAATATTACTCCATGAACGTATTGAAAACTTCCCTGCCTGGTGTTCTACTGGACGGGAAATCAAGTCCAGCTCAAACTCGACAGTTTCAAATATGTCTGCAACCTCACCATGCTTGTGAACTAAGAATGGGGATTTCAGGAATCCTATAAATGAACCTGCTGAGTCCCCACCAGCCATTGCCTGCCTCTGACTGTTCCTAGCTTGGGTGGAGAGGGAGCTTAGGTACTGATCGTATGTAAATATGGTCAGTCTCTAAGGCACTGTCCTCCTAGTTAGGGCAATGTCATTGTCCCTTGCCTTTGCCATTCATGAGCGACCTTTATACCTTTAATCTCAGTTTTGACTCATAATACGACCAATGCTAATGCTGTTAAATGTACCAACGATCACGAGCGATATTATCATTAACAACAAAGAACCCCAATAAACTTGTATATGGTAGTTAGTCTACTGTTGTAGTTCATCTTAGATACTAGCTGAGATGGAAGGATATCAATTTCTGGAACCTAAGCCTATCAAAGAAGTGGGGGGAGGAGAACAGGTGATATCCATGAATCGACCATTAAAATACATATATATATATATATATATATATATATATATATACATACAATTACATATATATACACACATAGAAAATAAAGTGTTTTGCAGGTACCTCAAAACAAACAGTAAGTTAATAGAAAAGAATCTCATAGTAAAGGCAAGAGAAATAGTATCTGACATAAAGTTAGTCACCAGTTGATTAAGTTAGTATTTAGGAGAGTTGTTGAATAAACCGCATTTAAAGAACGGAAAGCGGAGGTAAAAGTAAGTGGTGCAATATATGACAGGAATAATGAAAAGCTGGAGCTGGCAGAGTTACAAGCGAGACAAAAGAAATGAAACCCAATGGGAGTTGATAGAATTACGAGTGAGATAAAAGAAATGTAACCCAATGGGAGTTGACAGAATTACGAGTGAGATGAAAGAAATTAAATCCACTGGGGGTTGACAGAACTAAAATCGAGATAAAAGAAATGAAATCCATAGGGAGTTGACAGAATAACGAGCGAGATAAAAGAAATGAAATCCACTGGTGGTTGACAGAATTACGTGCAAGATGAAAGAAATGAAATCCACTGGTGGTTGACAGAATTACGTGCAAGATAAAAGAAATGAAATCCACTGGGGGTTGACATAATCACAAACGTGATAATAGAAATGAAATCCACTGGGAGTGGACAGAATACCAAGCGAGATAAAAAAAAAATGAAATCCACTAGGGGTTGACAGAATTACGAACGAGATAAAAATTAAATCCACTGGGGGTTGACAGAATTACGAGCGAGATAAAAGAAATGAAATCCACTGGGAGTTGACAGAATAACGAGCTAGAAAAAAGAAATGAAATCCACTGGTGGTTGACAAAATTACGAGCGAGATAAAAGAAATGAAATCCACTGGGGGCTGACAGAATTACGAGCGATATAAAGAAAAATGAAATCCACTGGGGGTTGACAAAATTACGAACGAGATAAAAGAAATTAAATCCACTGGGGGTTGACAGAATTACGAGCGAGATAAAAGAAATGAAATCCACTGGGAGTTGACAGAATAACGAGCGAGATAAAATAAATGAAATCCACTGGGGGTTGACAGAATTACGAGCGAGATAAAAGAAATGAAATCCACTGGGGGTTGACAGAATTACGAGCGAGATGAAAAAAAAAATGAAATCCACTGGAGGTTGACAGAATTACGAGCGAGATAAAAGAAATGAAATCCACTGGGGGTTGACAAAATGATGAGCGAGAAAAAAAAAATGAAATCCACTGGGAGTTGACAGAATTACAAGCGAGATAAAAGAAATGAATCACACTGGGAGTTGACAGAATTACAAGCGAGATAAAAGAAATGAATCACACTGGGAGTTGACAGAATTACGAGCTAGGTAAAAGAAATAAAATCCACTGTTATTTAACAGAATTACAAGCGACATAAAAGAAATGGAACACACTGGAAGTTGACAGAATTACGAGTGAGGTAAAAGAAAAGAAATTCACTGGGAGTTGTCAGAATTACAAGCGAGATAAAAGAAATGAAACACACTGAGAGATGACATAATCACAAACGTGATAAAAGAAATGAAGCCCACTGAGAGTTGACTGAATTACAAGCGAGATAAAAGTAATGAAATCCAGTGGGAGTTGTTAGAATTACAAGTGAGATAAAAGAAATGTAACACACTGGGAGTTGACAGAATTATGAGTGATGTAAAAGAAATGAAATCCACTGGGAGTTGTCAGAATTACAAGCGAGATAAAAGGAATGAAACCCGCTGGAAGTTGACAGAATTAGAAGCGAGATTAAAGAATTGAAAGTCACTGAGCGTTAACAGAATTACGAGTGAGATAAAAGAAAAGAAGTCCACTGGGAGTTGACTGAATTACAAGCGAGATAAAAGAAATGAAACCCACTAGGAGTTAACAGAATTACGAGCAAGAATATACACTGTATTCCCAGTAAAAGTTTAGGAAGAATTCGATCAGGAACTAATATAGAAGGTGTTGGAAAAGTAGAGCATATATGATAGCTTGCGATAAGAATTGAGTTTTTAGAATACAATTTAAGAATATGTTAGAGTACGTATATACAAAATGATTGGTATAATGTGAAAGTGAGTCTGAGATAAGAATGAGTCATCTCCATGGCTGTTGTCATAGGGGAATTCAAAAAGTGTTACAAAAATAGAATATTTGAACAGGTCATCGTGGATAATGAAATTACAAGTACATAACTACATTCATACAAACATACAGAGAGAGAGAGAGAGAGAGAGAGAGAGAGAGAGAGAGAGAGAGAGAATTCCAGACGAACGTGGAACTGCTTTCAACTATTTCCTCTATGCTGAGTAGGGAGTAAGGAAGCTGGATATTAAGGATGACTTTGCCAAAGTTCTCCTGCTTTCTTGAAAGATGATTGAAGCCCTTGGCACTCCTCTAAGGTTTATTATTTTCGCTCTCCCTCTACTGCAGCTATGACCTACAAGAGCCAACGAGCAATCAGAAACATTGTGTCACTGCTGGTACAGTTGAGAGAGAGAGAGAGAGAGAGAGAGAGAGAGAGAGAGAGAGATAACCTTACCTTTGCCTTATTGCCTTATTCTATGTTAGGGTTCCCCCAGGTCCCTCAGTGTGAGGCACCTCGTATATCGACCAGAGAGTTGGTAATAAATCTTCCGGTGTATTTTGCATCTTCGAGTCTTGGATGGTCTGGTATGCATATTAGGTATTTATCGAGCTTATTCTTAAACATATCTGCATTATCGATGCTGGTGCATAGTGGATTAATGTCCTGTGAGACTTCCTTAATTTTCCTGGTATAGTTTTTGGCACTATTAATCTACCTCGGCTCACTCTCCCTGATATTTTTACCTTCATGATGTTTTCAGTAATTCCTTCTATTTGCTTCCATGCTTATATTATCATGTCGCGTTCTCTTCTCCATTCTAGACTGTACAGTTTTAAAAATTGCAGTCTTTCCCAGTAGTCAAGGTCCATAACTTCTTCTATTCTAGCATTATAGGACCTTTGTACACTCTCTATTTGTGCAATATCCTTTTGGTAGTGTGGGTACCATATCACATAGCAGTACTCGAGTGTACTACGTATATAAGTTTTGTAAAGCATAATCATGTGTTCAGCTTCTCTTGTTTTAAAGTGTCTGAATAACGTTCCCATTTTTGCTTTATATTTAGCCAACTGTGTTGCTATTTGGTCGTTTCTTAACATATTCCTATTTAACATTACACCAAGGTCTTTAATTGCTTCCTTGTTTGTGATTGTCTCGTTATTAGGTCCCTTGTATGTATATACCATTCCTTCTCTGTTTCCATAATTTATTGATTCGAATTTATCGGAGTTAAATACCATCCTATTCATCTCCGCCCATTCATATATTTTGTTTAGATCTCTTTGTAGTGAGTTCCTATCTTCATCACATGTAATTTCTCTACTTATTCTTGTGTCATTGGCGAAACTTCTCACTACAGAGTTTTTAACATCACAGTCTATGTCTGAGATCATAATAACAAACAGCAGTGCAGCTAATACCGTACCCTTTGGCACGCCAGACCTGAGTTTCATCTGATTTCTCGTCATTTGCAACCACTATCTGTTTTCTGTTTTGCAGGAATTCTTTTACCCAATTTCCTATCTTTCCCACAATATTATGCTTTCGCATTTTTTCTCTAATACATTATGGTCTACCTTGTCAAAGGCTTTTGCCAAATCTAGATAGATTACATCAGTGTGTTTTTCATTTACCATATTTTTGTATATGTTTTCATAGTGTGCTATCAGTTGGGTTTGTGTACTTTTTCCGGGCACCAAACCGTGTTGACCTATATTAAAGAAATTATTTTTAACAAAATGATTCATTATTTTCTTTTGTATTACCCTCTCATACACTTTCATAATATGTAATGTTAGACTAACAGGTCTATAATTGCTTGCCTCTAGTCTTGATCCACTTTTGAAGATAGGGGTTATATAAGGTAATTTATGTTCATATATCTCGCTCATATCTACACTTTGTCTTGGCAGTATTACACGTGGCTTCACGATAGTGTGTGCATTTTTTTTTAACAAATTCGCTGGAATTCCATCTGGTCCGCCTGCCGATCCATTTTTAATTTCGCTTATAGCCTTGACAATATCTGCTTCATTAATATTTATATCCGTTAGATATTCAACATTTTCTTCTCTTATTTCTGTTTCATTATTCTCATTCGCCATTCTTGGCGTGAACTTACTCTTATATTTTTCTTCTAATATGTTGCATATTTCCTTTTTTTTTTTTATTCGTTAACCGTCCTTCAATTCTTAGAAGGCCTTTTTCTAATCTCCCTTTATTCACCTTTTTTGAGTAAAGTACTTTTTTTCTGTTTATGATATTTTGAAGTGTCCTTTCTTCTAAGCCCATTTTTTTCATTTTCTTTCGATTGTATAATCTTTTGTTCTGCATTTTCTATCTTACTTTTTATTTCCATCATTTTCCATACATTGTTTTTTTTCTTTTGCAAGATTTTTCTTCCACTTTCTAATTTTCTGAAATAAGATCCTTCTCTCTCTTGGTATGCATGACTGTTGTTTATTTTATTTTTTTTTTCGGTACATAATTTTCAACAATTTTCTCCAGTAATTTGTACAGTATGTCCGTATTTACCTGTATATTATCACTTACGAATACATTTTTCCATTCTTTGTTCAGTTCTTCATTTATTTCTGACCATTTTATATTCTTACTATAAAAAATTATAATTTCAATATCCTTCCCAACGTTTTGTGCTTTGATTATCTCTGCGATCACTTGCTTTAGAATGGACTATTAATTCTATGACATTGTGGTCTGAAATTCCCGTGTTATACACTATTATCTCTTTAACATAATTCACCTCAATCACAAACACTAAAGCTAGGACATTTTCCTATCTTGTTGGAATGTGGTTTATTTTTTGCATATTATGTTCTAATAGCATATCCTGAAGCTTTTCAAATTGCTTCTTATCTTCTGCGCTACTATTAATCTCTTTTTTATATGTTATATATACAACTACTTTCTTCTATCCATTCTTTCCAATCCACGAGAGGAAAGTTAAAATTTCTGGATAGGAGTATATTCCAGTCTTTATGGTTTCTACATATATCATCTATTTTTTTCTATTATTATGTCTAACTCTTTAGTATTTGGGGGGTCTGTGAACTACAATATTTACTAGTTTTTCAAATTCAAATTCTACCGCAATCAGTTCACATTCTGTGTTGCTGTATTTTTCACAGACTTTCCCTTCATTTATGTCTCTTCCATATATTGCGGTTCCCCCTTGATTCATATTTGTTATGCCTAATCAATATGTTTGGAAACCCTTTATCTGGTCATCACTGCCAGTCTCTTGGGAATACCATGTTTCACTTATATTTAATATATCTATTTCTTCAATTTGGTTTAGTTCTTCTAAGAACTCTATTTTCCTTTTAGAGTTACTCGTGACTAACCCCTGTGCATTCATCACTATTATGGTTTGTCTTTCATTCCCATTATTTAATATTGGTAATAATATGGATTCTCCCATGCTTCCTTCCTGTTCTGATATGATGTTCTTTTCTTCATTTCTCGGAATTCTGCCATTAAAAAATCCAACTTTTCTATAATATTTGTTCTTTCGCCTTCATATTTATTTTTTTGTGTAAACCTGCAATTATCCCCATATCTGCACCAACCCCTGGCATTATAGATGCATTCTTTGTAGTTGGACTCTAATTGTGCATATTTGGGTTGAAAGGCATCATATCTTGGGGCCTTTTGCGCATAGCACGGTATATAGTCGGCTTGTAGCTGCTGAGGAATCGAATCCTTGTGAAGACTAAAATTAGATTTTAAATTCATAGAGAGAGAGAGAGAGAGAGAGAGAGAGAGAGAGAGAGAGAGAGAGAGAGAGAGAGAGAGAGAGAGATTCCAAGAATATGAAAAATTCCACACGAATGTTGAATAGCTTTTAACTACTTCCAAGATGATGAAAAGGGAGTAAGGAAGATGGATATATGATGAATAGTAAAGTGTTTTAAGGATGACTTTGCTAAACCTCTCCTGTATTCTGGAGAGATGATTTTTGGAGAGATGATTGAAGCCCTTAGCACTCCTCTAAGGTTTATTTTTGTCTCTCTCGCTTGCTCTACTGCAGCTATGACCTACAAGAGTCAACTAGCAATCAGACACATTATGTCAATGCTGGTACAGCTATGAGAGAGAGAGAGAGAGAGAGAGAGAGAGAGAGAGAGAGAGAGAGAGAGAGAGAGAGAGAGAGTCTGTGCCAAGGCATTAAAGAGGTATTGAAAACTAAAAATAGATTTAAAATTCGTTCTTGGCTGCTTGTTAAGAAAAGGTAAAAGAAGAGAGATAGAGAGAGAGAGAGAGAGAGAGAGAGAGAGAGAGAGAGAGAGAGAGAGAGAGAGAGAGAGAGAGAGAGAGAGAGAGTCGGTGCCAGTGCCATTAAAGAGGTACTGAAAACTAAAAATAGATTCAAAATTCGTACTTGGCTGCTTGATATGAAAAGATAAGAGACGAGAGAGAGAGAGAGAGAGAGAGAGAGAGAGAGAGAGAGAGAGAGAGAGAGAGAGAGAGAGAGAGAGAGAGTCGGTACCAGTGCCATTAAAGAGGTACTGAAAACTAAAGATAGATTCAAAATTCGTACTTGGCTGCTTGATATGAAAAGATAAGAGACGAGAGAGAGAGAGAGAGAGAGAGAGAGAGAGAGAGAGAGAGAGAGAGAGAGAGAAAGAGAGAGAGCCTTACCTTATTGCCTTATTTTTTGTTTGGGTTCCCTCAGGTCCCTCAGTGTGAGGCACCTCGTATATCCACCAGAGAGTTGCTAATGCATCTTCCGGTGTATTTTGCATCTTCCAGTCTTGGATGGTCTAGGATGCATCTTAGGTATTTATCGAGCTTATTCTTAAACAAATCTACGCTCACACCTGATATGTTTCTTAGATGAGCTGGCAGCACATTAAATAGTCGCTGCATTATCGATGCTGGTGCGTAGTGGATTAATGTCCTGTGCGCCTTTCTCAGTTTACCTGGAATATTTTTTGGCACTATTAATATACCTCAGCTTGCTCTTTCTAATATTTTAAGCTCCATGATGTTTTCAGTAATTCCTTCTATTTGCTTCCATGCTTGTATTATCATGTAGCGTTCTCTTCTCCTTTCTAGACTGTATAGCTTTAAAAATTGCAGTCTTTCCCAGTAGTCAAGGTCCTTAACTTCTTCTATTCTAGCAGTATAGGACCTTTGTACACTCTCTATTTGCGCAATATCCTTTTGGTAGTGTGGGTACCATATCACATTGCAGTACTCGAGTGTACTACGTATATAAGTTTTGTAAAGCATAATCATGTGTTCAGCTTTTCTTGTTTTAAAGTGTCTAAATAACGTTCCTATTTTTGCTTTACATTTAGCCAACAGTGATGCTATTTGGTCGTTGCATAACATATTCCTATTTAACATTACACCAAGGTCTTTAATTGCTTCCTTGTTTGTGATTGTCTCATTATTAGGTCCTAGTATGCATACACCATTCCTTCTCTGTTTCCATAATTTATTGATTCGAATTTATCGGAGTTAAATACCATCCTATTTATCTCCGCCCATTCATATATTTTGTTTAGATCTCTTTGTAGTGAGTTCCTATCTTCATCACAAGTAATTTCTCTACTTATTCTTGTGTCATCGGCGAAACTTCTCACTACGGAGTTTTCAACATCACAGTCAATGTCTGAGATCATAATAACAAACAGCAGTGCAGCTAATACCGTACCTTGTGGCACACCCAATATTACCTGGGCTTCATCTGATTTCTCGTCATTTGCAACCACTATCTGTTTTCTGTTTTGCAGGAATTCTTTTACCCATTTTCCTATCTTTCCCACAATATTATGCTTTCTCATTTTTTTCTCCAATATGTTATGGTCTAACTTGTCAAAGGCTTTTGCAAAATCCAGATAGATCACATCTGTGTCTTTTTCATTTATCATATTTTTGTATATGTTTTCATAGTGTGCTATCAGTTGGGTCTGTGTACTTTTTCCAGGCACGAAACCGTGTTAACCCATATTAAACAAATTATTTTTGACCAAATGGTTCATTATTTTCTTTTTTATTACCCTCTCATACACCTTCATAAAATGTGATGTTAGACTAACAGGTCTATAATTGCTTGCCTCTAGTCTTGATCCACTTTTGAAGATAGGGGTTATATAGGCTAATTTATGTTTAATATATATCTCGCTCATATCTACACTCTGTCTTACCAGTATTGCAAGCGGCTTCGCGATAGTGTTTGCAGTTTTTTTAACAAAATTGCTGGAACTCCATCTGGTCCGGCTGCCGATCCATTTTTAATTTCGTTTATAGCCTTGACACTATCTGCTTCATTAATATCTATATCCGTTAGATATTCAACATTTTCTTCTCTCATTTCTGTTTCATTATTCTCATTCGCAATTCTTGGCGTGAACTCACTCTTATATTTTTCTGCTAATATGTTGCATATTTCCTTTTTTTCATTCGTTAGCCGTCCTTCAATTCTTAGAGGGCCTATTTCTATTCTGCCTTTACTCATCTTTTTTTGCATAGGAGTAAAGTACCTTGGGGTTTCTTTTTAAATTTTGAAGTGTCCTTTTTTCTAAGTCCCTTTTTTCATTTTCTTTCGACTGTATAATCTTTTGTTCTGCATTTTCTATCTTACATTTTATTTCCCTCATTTTCCACACATTTTTTTCTTTTGCAAGATTTTTCTTCCACTTTCTAATTTTCTGAAATAAGATCCTTCTCTCTCTTGGTATGCACGTCTTTTGTTTATTGTTTTTTATCGGTACATATTTTTCAACAATTTTCTCCAGTATTTTGTACAGTATGTCCGTATTTACCTGTATATTATCACTTACAAATACATTTTTCCATTCTTTATTCAGCTCTTCATTTATTTCTGACCATATTATATTCTTACTGTAAAAATTATATTTTCTATATCCTTCCCAAAGTTTTGTGCTTTTATTAATTCTGCGATCACTTGCTTTGGAATGAACTATCAATTCTATGACATTGTGGTCTGAAATTCCGTGTTATACACTATTATTACTTTAACATAATTCACCTCATTCACAGATACTAGATCTAGGACATTTTCCTTTCTTGTTGGAATGTGGTTTATTTGTTGCATATTATGTTCTAATAGCATATCTTGAAGCTTTTTAGATTGCCTCTTATCTTCTGCGCTACTATTACTCTCTTTTTTATATGTTATATATACAACCACTTTCTTCTATCCATTCTTTCCAATCCACGAAAGGAAAGTTAAAATCTCCGGATAGGAGTATATTCCAGTCTTTATGGTTTCTACATATATCATCTCTTTTTTATATTCTTATGTCAAAAACCTTAGTATTTGGGGGTCTGTAAACTACAATATTCACTAGTTTTTCAAATTCAAATTCTACCGTAATCAATTCACATTCTGTGTTGCTGTATTTTTCACAGACTTTTCCTTGATTTATGTCTCTTCCATATATTGCGGTTCCCCCTTGATTCCTATTTTTTTTTGTCTGATCTATAAGTTTGGAAACCCTTTATCTGGTCATCACTGCCAGTCTCTTGGGAATACCATGTTTCACTTATATTTAATATATAAATTTTTTCAATTTGGGTTAGTTCTTCTAGGAACTCTATTTTCCTTTTAGAGTTACTCGTGACTAAACCCTGTGCATTCATCACTATTATGGTTTGTGATTCATTCTCATTATTTAATATTGGTAATAATTTGGATTCTCCCATGCTTCCTTCCTGTTCTGATATGATGTTCTTTTCTTCATTTCTCGGAATTCTGCCATTAAAATCCAACTTTTCTATAATATTTGTTCTTTCGCCTTCATATTTATTTTTGTGTGTAAACCTGCAATTATCCCCATATCTGCACCAACCCCTGGCATTATAGATGCATTCTTTGTAGTTGGGCTCTATTTGTGGAGATTTGGGCTGAAAGGCCTTTTTTTGGTGCATAGTGCGGTATATACGCGGCCTGCTTTTTTGTTTCTTTTTTTGTTTCCTTTTGTTTTTTTTCAGTTTGCTGAGTTTTCTTACTCTCATTCATAGTTGCAGGATGCATATATCGACATTTTTTGTTGAAACTGCATCCTTTTCCTTCTTTTAGGGTTTCGCATATTTTTGGAGGGAGATCTCTGCATTCGTCTCCATATCCGTCTAAATACGCACATTTACCATATTTTTCATAATTATGGCATATCTTTGGATGCTTGTAGTAGCATCTTTCGCTAAATTTGCAATTCCCTCTTTCCAGCCTATTACAGACTATATCTTTCTTTTCTTTTTTTTTTCTTGTTCCTGCTCTTCCCTAAAAGTATGTAGGTCCGGGTAGAGTCTCTTGGGTCTATTATTTGTTTCCATCTTCTTCTTCTTCTTCTTCTTCTTCTTCTTCTTCTTCAACTACTTGCAGCTTTAGTCTCGACTTAATTATATTTTCTATCCAGACTAAGCATGTTGAGCAGAATACCTTTGTGTCTCTATTTTTTATTTTTTGCTGTATTTCAGCACATGTGGGGTGTGTTGGAACATGACAGGCATTACATTTTCTAATCCTTGTTGAGGATTATTAATGGAATACCATATCTTACATGTATTACACCATTTTGGCATTTTTTTTCCCAATGCATCAATCAGCATATTCACCATATTGGACTTGTTATTGTTCTTTGATGGAATGTGTTGATTGATGTAGACTTTCTTCATAAGTCTCTTTATCACTTGGATCTTCTTTGGAATTTCTTCAATTATTTCACTGATGTTTTCCGCAGATATGTTCCAGTCTATTGGATCATATTCTTTCAATATGTCTGCGAATATTTTTCCGTCACACTGGTTGGAGTTACTAGTGACATCTGTTATCAAACGGTCGAGCTCCTGTTTCACCAACTCATGGAATTTGCTTTTGCTGACTCCAGCGATGTCTCTCCACGAGTTGCCTGTGTTATACAATGCCATCTTGATCAGATTTTTATTAATTCATAAGATAACTATCCTATGCCGATGTTTTATCCCACTTTTCTGCCTTCAAACTAATCACCGACTATTCACGAAAACTTGTAGCTATATCTCACTCGATAGCCTTTTGTTATCAGCATTAAATCAGGATATTTTTAGGGACGCACAAGTGTTCACTCACCGGCATACAAATACAACTCAGAGAGAGAGAGAGAGAGTTAGAGAGAGAGAGAGAGAGAGAGAGAGAGAGAGCATACACATATAAAAAAAGCTCTTAAACTGGATCAGTGTGTCCTAAACATTTCCCAGTTCGTAAAAGAATAAAAGCGCATCAGAAAGATTTTGTCTTTGTCTGAGGAAAATGGGCTGAGGAAAAACAGTCTGGATTTGTCGATGGAATCCAAACAAAAGTCAAAGCATCTCTGAGATTACACTGCCTGGAAGATGCTTTACCCCGAAGATGTTTTGCCTCGTGATGATTACAACTGTGATATTCTTTCAGTTTTCAAGTTTCCAGAGAACCGCTAATTAATAGCTTCATACTTTTCATATGAACTTTATATCTTTTTTTTTAATCCTGGAGCATCTGGAAGTCAGAACATTTTCCAGGATGGCGTATGTCACATTCTTACGGGTGAATTTTGAATGTCATGGTATTCTTCGGCATGTTTAGATTTAAAGTTTCCAGTGACAGCTGGATGTTATCCTTACTAACTTTTCAATATTTCCAGAGATACTTTTTTCTATATATATATTGCTCATAAATGTTTGACGCAAGAAGCACATTAACAATGCCCCAGGGACTGATTGTTATTATTCTATAAGCCCAAGGGCTCCAACAGAGAAAAATAGCCCAGTGAGGAAAATAAATAGGGAAATATATAAATATGGTCAGTGACCAAGTCACCTCTCCACCCAAGCTAGAACCAGGAAGGGCCAAGTAATGGATGACAATGATTAAGCAGGTAGACTCACAGGCTGCCGAATATACACCCATCCTTAGCTCACAAGGATGGTGAGGATGTAGATACTACAAGAAACTATCGAGTCCAGTGGATCTACAATTAAGGACGTTTCCAATAGGCCACCACAACCATAATTATACACTTTTACAGGGACTTATTGATGTTGAGTCACTGCTAAATGCCCTTTTATCCTTGACAGCTTTTGGATCATATGGCCAGAGCTAGGGAGACCACTCAGCGACGAGCTGGAACGGGAAAATAATTCGCAGTTGCACTATGACGTAATCGTTTAAAGACAGTAAGATGAACGAAAGGAAACGTGAACAAATTAAAGTAGAGGACACACAAGGGGGAACAACTAGTGGCCGATGGGATGCTACAAAGACCATTTATTTTGGTTATGCTTACAGTGCACCTCGCCAGGTATACTGATGGCAATAACCACCATGACGGAGATCTGATCTCTGGCGCACTGGATATCGACAAATTTCCCAGAACCTGTCGATACCTTTTCCATGAATTGCTGGATATCAAAGCAATTTCAAGGGAGTGCTGGATGTCAATATATTTTCCAGAGAATAATGGGTATTAATGCTATTTCCAGGCACTGCTGGATATCAATATATTTTCCAGGGATTACTGGATTTCATCATCTTTCCCAGGGAATATTGGATGATTACATTATTTCCAGCAATTTCTGAATGTCAACATCCTTTACAGTAAATACTGAATATAGAAAGAATTTCTAGTACTGTTGGATGTCTGAATCCTTTCCTGGGAATACTGAATGCCAACACTAATTCCTAAAAATACTGGATGGTACCATCTTTTCGAGAGACTACTGGAAGCAAATATATTTTCCTATCCCTATTGGATTAAAAAAAAAAAACTGTCACAGTAACTTCGTTCAACCCTCTTGTATTGGATGAATGTTCGGGTTTATTCTCTGGAGAATTTAAATGCATTCATAAACATGGTGGAATTATGAGAAATGTCCTGGTGATACAGGGTCGACATTCAATCTTTTCAAGCACGAGTATTTCATTTTACATGGGAATACGATCAGCGAAGACACATCGCTCATTTCAAATTTTGTGAGAATGATTTTCTGTGAAGATTGCTATATATTAGGACTTTATTCATTCGAGATTGTAAATATATTTCTTTTAAAATAAACAGAATCTAAGAATAGATTTAATCATAAAACAAACATTCTTTCAAAACTATCTTGGGAATACTCATTCTTATACCAGCAAGTAATATGTTCAAGGATTGTTTGGTAAATAAAAATTATGAAAATCTTTGAATGACTATTAATTTAATCAAATGATATATATCCAGGCCTTTTCCATCAAGATGTCCAATACTACACAGTATTCTATAAGTTCTATTCCAGCTGTGACCAAGTTGTGGAATGATCTTAAACGGATAATTGAATCGATAAAATTTCAAAAGTTTAAACTTTTATGTTAAAGAGGCTGACATAAGTCTTTTTATAGTCTATATATGAATTATTGGTTTCAGTGCTGTTAATGTTTTTTAAGATATTTTATTTCCATTTTTCATTATATCTTGAATCGTTTATTTATTTCCTTATTTCATTTCCTCACTGGGCAAAACTAAAATATATAAATATAATAATTTTACAAAATTATCTAAGCTGTCAAAGCTATTCAGTTTGTAGATGATAAATTAAATTCGACCAATCAAAAGCGCAGTGAAATTTCCCAGAAACACGATAAATTGACACCAAAAAATTGATGACCCACTAAATTCAAATTCATCAACCGTGCATACGATAAAAACCCATCAATCACAATCAGGATGAATTTATATGATAAATTTTAACAGCTCATATAATAAGACTGATTGAGGGGAGAGAGAGAGAGAGAGAGAGAGAGAGAGAGAGAGAGAGAGAGAGAGAGAGAGAGAGAGAGAGAGAGATTAGTAAAATTTGCCTATTTTCATTAATTATCATCAATAATATTATCATTAGAATATATCCTTACGATTATACAAATAATCCAATATTATCACTACTGATATTATTATAATAAGAAGAGCAATGAGAGACATCTGACCTCCGACAAAGGTTGATGGAGTCGTCCATGGCTTAAGATCTCTCTGTGATGGAAATTTCGTCAAAATCCGTCAATTTGTTTTGACGTATTCATTAAAATGGCGGAAAATGTCAATCCCGATCTAAAATCCGATTACAGATCATCTCCAAAATTCAACGTGGGAGCCCATGACCTAAGATCAATCTTTGGTGAAAATTTTGTCAACATCCGTCGAGTAGTGTTGACTTAATCCTGTCCACAAACACACAGACAAATGTCCAGAGACACAGACAAATAAATAAACCGACTAGATCGCATAACCTCCTTGGCGGAGGTAATTACAATTATTGGTACTAACATTATTGTTCTAATTACTATTGAATGGTATTATCAGTAGCATTTACAATTTTCTAGTTTAATTACAAACAAAATTGCTTCTTTTGGGCCTATGATTTGTAGAATTGCATTTACGTTTTGCAGAAAAATTTAATGCAATCTCTCTCTCTCTCTCTCTCTCTCTCTCTCTCTCTCTCTCTCTCTCTCTCTCTCTCTCTCTCTCTCTCTCTCGTCATATGACTAAAGATAATTTCGTTTCGTCTCAGGTAAAACTATGCATATGCCTCTCTCTCTCTCTCTCTCTCTCTCTCTCTCTCTCTCTCTCTCCTCTCTCTCTCTCTCTCGAAGACAAAAATACCATATAATCAATATCTTAAAATCCATATATATATATATATATATATATATATATATATATATATATATATATATATATATATATATATATATATATATATATATATATATATATATATATATATATAATATATATATATATATATATATATATATATATATATATATATATATATATATATGTATATATATATATACATATATATATATATATATATATATATATATATATATATATATATATATATATATATATATATATATATATATATATATATATATATATATATATATATGCTTTTCTATATTTGCTTCAAGGAACATTTACTTTATTGAATTAAAAAATTATGAAGAGATGTGTTTGAAGAAAAAATATATACCAGGTAAATCAAACTCCTCTTGTCAACCGTTAAGGGGTTGGTTGCCTGATTTAAGCTCTGATTAATAAAAGTTTACAGTTGTGGTAGCCTATCGGATACACCCCCCCCCCCCCCCCATGGTAATCTACCGGAATGGGGTTTGAGTCTCGCCAAAGCTCCACAGTTCTTTGTAGTGTCTGCAGCATCACAATCCCTACAGATAAGGGGGAGCGGGGGGGGGGGGTCTATAGGACTAAGTGCAGAGGTATCAGCGGCCATTGCTTGTTCCATACTGATCCTAAATTGGATGGGGAGTTTATTTGGGCTCTGATAATATGCATAACTATGGCTAGTGTCTAGGCCTCTAGGGCATTTTCACTGTCCCTTGCCTCTGCCATTCATGAACGACCTTTAAACCTCTAATGGCCACAAACCAATTGTTCGGGGTATGTCAATACATTTTGACCCTAAATCCTATAAAAAAAAACTTATCTGACCTATTCATATAATAGACATTAATGTTATAATGATATGTAGAATACCAAGTTGCATTGAAAGCCGGAAATCTCAAGACGAAAGTACCTAACCTGTTCAATAATATTAAAAGAAAAGGAAAAATAGTTTCAAACAAGCTATTTCTTCTTCGCCACCGTTAACCTTACGTTAAGGGGTTGGTTGCCTAATGCGCTCTCTCCAATGCCTTCTATTAAAGGCATCTTCTTCCACCAAACTTCTTCTTTCCATATCATCCTTCCCCTCATCTCGCCATCTATATCTGTGACTCCCTCTCGATACTCCTGCTCTAACAAGCTCCTCCCGAGCCCTCCTCACTCCCTCCCCACCATCTAGCCTCCTGGCTAGTACAGTGGTAACGTGTTTGCCTCGCATTCGCGTGGCAAGAGATCGATCCCCGCCAAGGGCCGTGAGTTTAAGCTGTTTACTGGGGAGGCTACTGCTATGGTAGGGCACCACAGTGGGGGGTTGGGCTTGCCCGGCTGACGTTCTGGTGAGCATCTATTCTGATGGAACTGGAACTGAAACTCGACACCTTTAACCTTTAACATAGCCGCACCATCTCAGTCGTGACAATCTTATCCCCACTGTAACTTTTACTACGCCTGCCAATCTTTTTATCTCATTATTTCCCAATCTTTCAAGCAGTAATATTCAAACATGCAATACTGACCTTCAAGACGCTAAAATAGCCGACAATCTGCACCTCAAAATACCCACTGACCTTGAAAAGCAACAAGAATATAACCTTCACCCTTGATATATTAAAAAAAAATAAAGAGAAATGTCAAAAGAATTACCATCTTGTTGACAAGTCTCCCCCATAAGATTTCTTTGAACTGAAATACCGGATACCTGTAAGTCATCTGTTTGTGACAACAGCCAACGCATTTAATCATAAAGATTTCTCTCTGTTCTCCTCTCCTTGATGGAGTTTTTATGCAAACTTCCCTCTCACACAGAATCACTATCTTAAGGATTCGTTTTCTTTATT
>NC_090749.1:45442045-45456706 GCF_036898095.1 Palaemon carinicauda | reverse complement strand
AGCAGTTAAGTATAGTCTCTCTCTCTCTCTCTCTCTCTCTCTCTCTCTCTCTCTCTCTCCTCTCTCTCTCTCTCTCTCTCTCTCCAGTCAGCTCTTCGAATGAAATAACTCTGGGAATTTCTAACTAAAACTTATTTCATCCTTTTCAAAGTAAAGTTACTTCTATTATAGTGAAAACTTCAAGCTTGCAGGTGTTTTTTTTTTATTTTTTTTATTTATTTATTTTTTTTTTTGAACAAGCTGGCATAAGGGTCTCCATATAGTTTGTATATGAAAGATGAATTTTAATTGTGTAACTATTCTTAAGATATTTTATATTAATTCTTCATTAATTTTCTTGTTTATTTATTCATCTTCTTTCTCACTAGGCTGTTTGGTTTTTCCTGTTGGAGCCACTGGGCATATCATCCTAAGTTTTCCAACTAACCTGGTGCTTACCTAATAACAACAACAACAACAACAACAAACAATAATAATAATAATAATAATAATAATAATAATAGTAATAATAATATAATAAATCACTGTAATATCCCTCCTAGTCTTACAAAATGTCCTAGCCTAGCCTTAGTACCAGCCCCCTCCCCCCCACCCCCCTTACTCTCTTGGTTTAGTTTTCCTGCTTGGGGCTACGTTTAAGCACACTTATCTGTCGGTTTCTTCCTCTTGTCAATTTCAAATGGTTAGTTGGGCAAAGATCATGGAAGGGCCCTTGGGCAGTCTGGTGGATTATCAAAAGGTTACCCTTTTTTCATCCTTTTCTTAATCTTCATCTTTAATCATATTATCATAATTCAACACTGTTTTTCTCTATGTGCAAAGTTATGATTTGTATATTTTATTTTTAATGATATATTTTTTTTATATTCATGTTTTATTCATTATTATTTTCTACTTTTATGACTTTATGTAGTATAACAAATTTTCAAGTGAAATATACGGAAACCTAATGAATTTTTTTTTATTTTTTCAATGCATTATTAATTTTGTATGACTAAAAATAATTGGTAATTTCTACTTTTTCTTGGAGCCATATTAACTTGGAATTTAAAACAAATTAAAATTTATAACTAATGTTTTTAATTTTTTGAATTGTTTAAAAAGTTTAAGTGTTCCTTACAACAAAATACAAAATAGGATATAAAAATCCAATTCTTCTGGTTTAGGTATCGTGGTAATTTCCTTGCTGTAATATCTTAGGCTAAAATAATAATACATTTTAAATCTTAACTCTATTTCGTATTACAAATAGAAACGCAGAGTTCAATGTTGCATTTCTTTTGGCTGAAAAAAAAATTGACAATTCTATTTCCTTGGACATTTCCAGATCAGTGATTTCTCAAAAAATGGCCGCAGGGTACATTGACCATTTTCCTTGTTTATCTGCGTTCTCTCTCTCTCTCTCTCTCTCTCTCTCTCTCTCTCTCCTCTCTCTCTCTCTCTCTCTGTATTTGGCTTTTTCGATCCTTTTCTACACTTAATGCGCCACATTTGAGATTACATGAAATTTCTCTCTCTCTCTCTCTCTCTCTCTCTCTCCTCTCTCTCTCTCTCTCTCTCTCTCCCTCTCTCTCTCTCTCTCTCTCTCTCCTTAAATCGACGGTGTTTATCTAGTGTACCTTCCTGTCCAGAAGGCATTCCCCAAAGAGTCAGGGCAACATTTTTTCCTCTTTTGTCTTTTACTTCCATTTAATTTTGTTCTTTAATGTTTTTTCCTATAAATATATATATATATATATATATATATATATATATATATATATATATATATATATATATATATATATATATATATATATATATATATATATATAGAATACTTATCACAAACACACGTGATTTCAATCAATGTAAATAACACCCAAGAATGGCCTTAATACCGAATTCTATCTTGGGATTATATATCCACTTCGAATTAATTTCATGGTAACAGCTTCTGGCCGGGTGGACATTAGAACCCCCACCTGTTCGGCTGGAAATCATGCTACAATGAATCTACCGACTGTGCTATCGAGAGAGCTCAGGTGGGGGTTCGAATATCCACCCGTCCAGAAGCTGTTACCATAAAATGAATTCCAAGTGGATATATAATCCCGAGATAGAATTTGGTATTAAAGGCCATTCTTAGGTGATATTTACATTGATTGAAGTCACGTGTGTTTGTGATATATATATATATATATATATATATATATATATATATATATATATATATATATATATTATATATATATATATATAATATATGTGTGTGTGTGTATATATATATATATATATATATATATATATATATATATATATATATATATATATATAATATATATATATATATATGTGTGTGTGTATATATATATATATATATATATATATATATATATATATATATATATAATATATATATATATAACGGATTTTGAGCGAAGCGAAAAATCTATTTTTGGGTGAGATGGCCATGTCGTCCTGATGAAAGTTCCTATTGGGTAGCTTCCTAGGGTATATTACAATTACGGCGATATTCCCAGAGAATTTACCTTAAGGTACCAGAATTCTAACTCCTGGAGCGAATATCCCTCGTGAAAGGGATATCGCGACATATCAGAGGACGTATTCTTGACACGCCACATGGCAATCTGCACCCCGAACAGAGATTACGTATCGCAGGGGTCAAGTGGCAAGAAACGAAATCGGGAAAGAAAAAGGGGGAGCCGCTCCCAAGGCTCCCTATCTCCCGTTTCGTAAGCGTGCCTGGCGCCAATCCTGGCGCTATCTGTTTTCCTTGTAGCGTACACGAGGTGCTACAGATACTGTATGTAGGGAGGGGTCCTACAGCCCTTTCTTAGAAAGGCAAGGGCGGGTCCATCAGGACGACATGGCCATCTCACCCAAAAAATAGATTTTTCGCTTCGCTCAAAATCCGTTTTTTGGGCTCAAGCCATGTCGTCCTGATGGAAGTATACCAGAGCATTACTGTATCTGTGGATTCTCAGAACGTGCCGTACTCCCAGGAGGTAATTTTTCCCTGTCGACTAGACTTAGAGACCTAAGATGTTACCGTTATACATCTTTTCAACTAACTATAAACCATGTTAGAGCTTCCTGCCCCCTACAGGGAAGAGTCCTACTAGACTCTGGAAAAGTCTCGAAGAGTACATATACCTATGTATGAATACCAGGCAAGCTAATATAGTGGTCTCACCCTATATTAAGTAAAGCATAGTTTGTAAAGAACCACTGCGTCAATATGAAATATCGACCAGTTCTCCGCACAATACTTGTATTGGACAAAGGTTTATATCCGCATAGGAGGAAACTAGTAAAACCGCCATCGTCCCCTTATGGGACGGAGTCCTCCCGTTAAGGGAAAGCATAAACCAATGCAACATAGCTTGCATAAAGGAACAATTCTATTAGAATTATCCCAGATAAGGTACATAGAATGAATGCTCAATTATACCAATAAATTGACACAGGTGAAGGAGATGCAAGGTTCTCAAGAACAAGTTTATTGACAGACAATAAATAGACAGGTTAACCACAATTATATATATATATATATATAAGAAGAGGATAACCCAAAACTTTAAGCATACGTATGATAGTAAACAGAACTTGTTTATCTGAAAGAAAAAACATTAAATGCCACTTTTAAGATACCGAGGTATCAAAGTCATAAAAGTCTGTATTACAAATCAATCACATTAGCGTTAGAAACGCTCGGCACACATGTCTGCACTTATGCTAGGTTCACCTTTGGAAATGGAACAGTCTTCATGGGCAACTCAGTGCCCTCACTTAGTTTGTAGTACAGTATGTAACTACACACTCACCCTGGAATTAATCGTCCCAATTAAAACCACTGTTCCTCGCAGAGTTAAACAGTAGGGTTAACGACGCGACCCACTGCTACCACAGATCTCTTTAGTTCCTCTACTTGCTTCGCATAGTGGCGAAAGAACACTCTGGAAGACTTCCAGCCAGTGTATGAACGGAGATGTTCAAAATCCATACAATTAAAGAAATTTAAGGATGAGGCAACTTCCCTCGGATCGTGACCTGCGGGTGTACTGTCAGGATCCGCTCTGCGAATAAAATATGTGATTTTCGCTCTGAGTTGATTCAGAGATAAATTTGAGCCTGATGTTTCTCCCCTGAATAGTTGCCCACCCTTGAAGTCTGAAGTTCTATGAAGATAGACCTTTAGGCATTCTACTGGACATAGAGATGCATCTTCTTTCAGAGGGCAGATTCTCCAGGGACCCCACCTGTTGGTGGGTAACTCATTCTTGGCAAGAAACGTAGGATCCGGAAACAGGTTCAGTTCTCCCCCATCCAGGAACTGAACACGACCTGCCTCTCTCGAGAGGGCTACAATCACACTAACCCTGGCCCCGGACGCGAGTGCAAATAGGAAAATAACTTTTAGTGTCAAATCCTTTAACGCACACTCTTCATTGCTCAACAGAGAAGCGAAATGAAGAACTTTGTCTAAAGACCATGAAATGGGCTTTGGAGATGCTGAAGGTCTGAGCCTAGCGCAGGCTTTCGGAACTTTATTAAAGATCTCGTTACCTAGGTCGACCTGGAAGGCATATAGAATGGGTCTTGTCAAAGCAGACTTACACGCTGAAATCGTGTTAGCTGCCAATCCTTGACCATGGAGGTGGATGAAGAAAGACAAGCAGAAGTCTGTCGAGATCTCCTGCGGATTCTTCGCCTTGACAAAGGCCACCCATTTTCTCCAAGATGACTCATATTGCCTTCTAGTCGATTTGCACTTATATTCCTCTAGGAAGTCTATGCTGGCTTTCGAAATCCCGAAACGCTTTCTCACCGCTAGGGAGAGAAAATCATGAGCTGCAGGGTCCGGGTTTTCTGTAATGAAGCGCAGACAGTCGACTTCTGGACTCGCTGGGTCAGAACTGGATCTGGTTGCGGTACAAACTTCAGCTGTAGTTCCAATGCCAGGGGGAACCACACACTGTTCGGCCACTTGTGGGCCACTATTGCCGCTACCCCCTTGAGGAATCTCAGTTTGTTGAGGACCCTCAACAGAAGGTTGTGAGGAGGGAACAGATAAATCCTGGACCATCTGTTCCAGTCGAGGGACATCGCGTCCACTGCTTCCGCTAAGGGGTCCTCGTACGGGGACACTTACAGAGGCAACTTCTTGTTGTCTTTCGTCGCAAAGAGGTCTATCTGCAGTTCTGGGACTTGATTCAGAATGAAGGAGAATGATCCTGCGTCTAAGGACCATTCCGACTCTATCGGTGTGAACCTGGATAGAGCGTCCGCTGTCACATTGCGGACTCCTTGAAGGTGAACTGCCGACAGGTACCACTTCTTCTTTTCCGCCAATTGGAAGATGGCCAACATCACCTGGTTGAGAGGTGGTGACCTCGATCCTTGTCGATTCAAGCATCTCACAACTACCTCGCTGTCCATCACCAACCTTATGTGGATCGAGTGACGCGGGGAGACTTTCTTTAAGGTAAGGAGCACTGCCATAGCTTCTAGAAAGTTTATGTGAAAGGTCTTGAATAGCTTGGACCAAGTCCCCTGGACATTTTCCGATGAGAGTGACCTCCCCATCCCTCCTTCGAGGCGTCTGAGTGAATCGTCACCGACGGGGGAGGTGGCTGAAGAAGAACCGACTTCTTTAGATGTCTGGCTTGGGACCAAGGCCTGAGAAGAGTACGTAGCCGAAGCAGAACTGGTCTTCTCAGATCTCTTCACGCGTTTGATGCATAACTTCTCCAAACTCCGGTTGCATCCTTTAGCTGTGCTCTTAGCACTGGGTCTGTCACCGAAGCAAACTGGAGAGAGCCCAGTACCCTCTCCTGTTCGCGTCTTGATATCCTTTCGGAATCTAGAAGTCTCTTGACAGAACCCGCTATCTCCTTCCTTTTCTTCGCCGGGATGGAGAAACGGTGTGACAAAAGGTCCCAGTGGATTCCCAGCCACTGGAACTTTTGAGATGGAGAAAGTCGAGACTTTTTTCTGTTGATTTTGAAGCCTAGGTACTCTAGGAACTGGATCACTTGACTGGAAGCTTGCAAGCATTCTGTCTCGGATGCTGCCCACACCAACCAGTCGTCCAGGTAGGCTACTACCTGAATTCCCTTTAGGCGTAATTGTTTGAGAGCTACGCTCGCAAGCTTCGTAAAAATCCTTGAGGCTATGTTTAGCCCGAATGGCATGGCTCTGAAGGCGTATAGTCTTCGTTGTAGCCTGAACCCTAGGCAGGGGGAGAGTCGACGGTTGATTGGAATGTGCCAATAGGCGTCTGACAAGTCTATAGAGACGGAATATGCCCTCTTGGGCAGTAAGGTCCTTATGTGTTGCAGTGTTAGCATCTTGAATTTGCAATTCACTATGAACTTGTTGAGTGGCGACAAGTCCAGAATGACTCTGAGCTTTTCCGAGTCTTTCTTGGGAACACAAAACAGCCTCCCTTGGAATTTGATGGACTTCACCTTTCGGATCACATTTTTCTGCAACAGTTCTTGAACGTACTCCTCCAGAACGGGGGTGGAGTGTTGGAAAAACCGAAGGCACGGGGGTGGAGTGCTGTACCAGCTCCAGCCCAGTCCATTCTTGAGTAGGCTGTGGGCCCAGGGATCGAAGGTCCACCGATCCCAAAATTTCAGAAGTCTCCCTCCTACCGGTATCATCTCACTTGGACTGCCGTCGTGAGGTCTTGCCTCCCTGACCACGACCACCCCTGAATCCCCTTCCCCTTGACGGGCGCCTAGACAAGCCTCTGGCTGCTCCTCTAGGCTTTGCTCGAAAGGAAGTAGACTGCCCTTCGAACGATGGGGTGAATGCCGTGGACTGTGTCAACACGGCCTGGGGTACCCACTGAAAAGTGGTCGGGGTTTGTGCCACGATCTGGGGCACTGGAGGCAATGGCAATTGCAGTTGCTGTTGCTGTCTAAAAGGCTTGGCTGGCCGAGACGGTACCCTAGTCTTCATCGTCTTCCTCTTTGGTTGAGGACCCTGATCCGGGGAAGACTTTCTTTTGATAGCCAGGCCCCACTTCTGGAGAAGGTTTCTATTCTCCAAGGCGGCCTTATCAACAACTTCTTTGACCAAATCGGTAGGGAAAAGGTCTTTGCCCCAAATGTTGGAGGAGATTAGTTTCCTTGGCTCGTGCCTCACCATAGCCGAGGTGAACACGAACTCCCTACAAGCTCTCCTCGCCTTGACGAAGCCATAAAGGTCCTTCGTCACTGTGGCCAGATGAGTCTTGGCCACCACCATGAACATTTCATGGACCTTGGGGTCACTTGCCATCGTCTCAAGAGTAGTCTGAAGAGACATTGAGGCAGCCAGTCTTTCTTTTGTCTCGAACTCTCTCCGCAAGAGAAAGTCAGACAGCTTAGGGAGGTCCTTGCCGAACTGACGTCCGGCAATATCAGCCTCCAACTTCCCAACTGAGAACGTAAATTGGACGTCCTTCCAGTCTTTGTGGTCCATAGGCAGGGTCAGCGACAAGGGTTTACACTCCTCCAGGGAGGGGCAAGGCTTGCCGGCCTCGACTGCTTTTAGTACAGCCGCAAACCCTTTCTGTAAAAAGGGGAAGGCTCTAGCAGGAGAGGACACAAAGGAAGGGAGCTTCTTGCTCAATGCAGCTACCTTTGAGTTAGAGAAGCCCCTCTCTTTCAACGAGGATGAAAGCAAAGCTTGAGCCTTAGCATGGTCCATCACTATGACCTCCTTCGGCTCTGTCTCCTCCTTTGAAGCTGGTTCTTTCCTCAGCCGGACATAACAGTCCGGATATGATGCCTTGCTGGGCCAGAATTCTACCTCCTCTAGGGGAACTGAGCCCAATTTATCTGAGATGACGATCTTTCCAATCGTCATCGGCATGTGCTCAGCATACCTCCATGGGTTAGCATCTGAGCACACGGGAAGGTCTTTAACATTGAGCCTTTTCCGGGGCCCATGTGATTCTGCAAGGCTCTGCATCCGCAGTTCCATTGCAGCCGCCTTTTCCTGATTCTCCTTCTGCATTTGTTGGATCATTCCAACAATGGAGGAGAGGGCCTGTCCCAGCTCTACTGGGAGACCGGCCGATGTTGAGGGAATAGGCTCCGGGATCTGAACCGGAGTAGCCGACACCTCGTCGACCTCTTCCTCTACAACGTCTGGGGCTTGAACTTCATCCTGGGCTTCTGCCAGGAGGTCTTCCTCCAGACGCTCGTCCACGTCAGACATCCTGTCATCTAACTGGATGTCTTGCATAGCGACCGCGACTTCAGCATCCACCTGGATCTGAACTTGGGGGATCTCCTCTTGAGGCTGGGGAATCACTGCATCCGCTGATGCCTTAGGGAAAAGATACGCCATCAACTTCTCACTTGGAAGATAAGGTCCAGAGGTGTTCTTCTGGAAGCCCCTTACCCAGGTACGAAGCTTCTCCCTTGCTATATCCCTTGATTCCGCCGTCCTAGGGGAATCAAAGGCCTCAGTAATCAGGTTAGTGCATACAGTACATACCTGAGGGTCCCAATACCGGAGATCACCCTTGGAGACAGCGCATGCTGCGTGTCTCCTATAAAACTCATGTCCGCAGAGGTTCTTGCTGCGGACGTTGCAGAAAACACTTCTGCACTTCGGAGGGTCCTCCTGTAAAGAGAAGAAATTTCCATGAGTATCAAGTGAACTATGTATCACTGGATATGCATAGTATAGCATAACAATTCAGAAAGGAAAGACACACCCTTGTGTTTCCTTCACAACCAATTGTTGCAGCCTTCCAGATAATAAAATCGAATGGTTAATCTCTTCTAGAATAACCAATGCAAAGTTTCCAGAGGAAACAGGTGGAGCTCACACCTAAGCAATGATTTTAAAATTCTGGATAATAGACAAGAAAGAACTCACTTTCTTATCTGTAGGGCAACAGCAAAGGGCTGTGCAAAAAAACACAAAAGTGTTAGAACACACAGTGCTGTACCAAAACCTACACTATAGTTTTCTTCTTACAGTATATGTTATACTAAAGAATACTGGTACTGTATAGGAGGAAGTGCCGGCCGGCACACACCATAACTAGCTTTAAAGTATACTACTTAGCAGCTATAAGGCGGAAGAATGCTGGTTCAAATGCATGTGCCGGCCGGCAGTAACTGCCGGCCGGCAACAGCCAATGTCGGTCGGCAATGACTGCCGGCCAGCAACTACACAAGGTAGTACCCGGCTGCCGGCCACACTCTTGGCGACCGGCCGGCTAATGTCATATTAGCCGGCCGGCAAAGGTACACGACCGATGCCAGCCGGCAGCAAAAGAACCAGAGGACTACGACTGCCCGGCTGCCGGCCTATGAGGCCGGCAGCCGGGTCGGGTACAGCACTAGAAGAATAACAGAATGGATGCCGGGATAAGAGTGTACACTACCTCCAAGCCCGGCAATCCGAAAGAGTGCAAATAAGGAAGGGGAGAATCTAATTCAGGCTTCTTGACCAATGCCGTCTGGCTCTACAGGCAGGGATGGATGAGGGACTAAGGGAGGTCCGGGCAGCACTCAAAACAGAAGACGCTGCCGGCCGGCAAGGGACTGAGTCAATTCCACATCCTAACCTATTCTAGGTCCAGATGTAGCATGACGTACAGTACTGTAATGGCTAGGCCATTACGGAGATAGAGGGGGAAGGGACAAAAGAGGGTCCTACCAACCTTGCTTTAGTGAAGGATCACCCGCAGCCAAGAAACTTATCTTAGCCTTAGGGAGATCCAAGGAGGGAGGCCAGCAATACTTGCCAGCTCCCAGAGAACCAAAGCAAGGAAGGTGTTGCTACTCCCAGGGAAAGAAACTTATCCTCCCCCGAGAACAGCAACAAGGACTAGTCTGCTAGATCACAAAAGAAGGAATCATCTCGTACAGAAATCTTCGGTAGTGACCTAAGGAGGCTAAGCCTCCTATGTCTGTGTCAGGCCAGCAAGGGAGACTCTACCCCAAGCCAGACAAACACAGACTCAGACTAAAAACTCTGTTGTTCTGTCCCTCTTTGAAACCAGACTTACTGGAACAGGAAGGTACAGTAACACCCCAGTATAGTTTTATCGAAAGTTAATTCAGATAAACCACTTAGGGATAAGCCCAAGGCTTAAACAGAGGGAAAGGGATTGCATACCTTCTCCGAAGAAAAGAAAGCAACCGGAGAGTATGAGAAAGTATACTAAGGCTCCATAAGCAACTTAGCCTAGGCACCAAGAGAATCGATTACCTAAATCACCGAAACTCACTCGTATACTATCTTGGAAATATTCCACATAATCTTAAATGTATAAAAAACAGCCTAAAGCTTCAATAAAATTTTAATACACTCGGAAAAACCAAAATCATGCATGAAGTACTAGGACCAAACGACTAGGCTACATGGCCTAGCGTAGGCCAGAATTGGCGAATACTTCGCCAAAATAATACTAAACCACGAAAGGAAATCCTATGTAACGCTAAATAGCTAAAATTTATTAAAGCAAAACAACGGGGAATGTCGCTCTGACTAACTAAACTTATACCTAGCGAGCGACAGCGTCCATGACGCCTCCGGTAGGCTACGGCTCTTGTAACAAAGATTAAACCTATTAATCACTTAAAAAATTACCAAGAGCCTACATTTATACATAAAAGACATAGTACTCAACTTATCAGAGGCCGACGAAGTTGGAAAAGCCATGAAAAGTAGAATAAATCCAAGATTTGCGAGAAACACAGGAAAAAACACCGAGTTGTTAAGCTACGCAAAAAGGAATACAGATGGCGCCAGGATTGGCGCCAGGCACGCTTACGAAACGGGAGATAGGGAGCCTTGGGAGCGGCTCCCCCTTTTTCTTTCCCGATTTCGTTTCTTGCCAATTGACCCCTGCGATACGTAATCTCTGTTCGGGGTGCAGATTGCCATGTGGCGTGTCAAGAATACGTCCTCTGATATGTCGCGATATCCCTTTCACGAGGGATATTCGCTCCAGGAGTTAGAATTCTGGTACCTTAAGGTAAATTCTTTGGGAATATCGCCGTAGTTGTAATATACCTAGGAAGCTATCCAATAGGAACTTCCATCAGGACGACATGGCTTGAGCCCAAAAATATATATATATATATATATATATATATATATATATATATATATATATATATATATATATATATATATATATATATATATATATATATATATATATATATATATATATATGTGTGTGTGTGTGTGTGTGTGTGTGTGTATGTATGTGTATGTGTGTGGGTGTGTGTGTATGTGTGTATGTATGTATATGACCAGACAATTGCTCTTTATCATATACGGGAGATATATATATATCCATTTATGATTGGGACACCTTAACGTGGTGCAAGGATTAGTGATCGCGTTGATAAAAAAAGCTGTACTTGTCAAGGCCATCCATACTAGGTTGGTTTGCTGCGAGTGAATAGAAGAAAATCTCCCAACAACACTTATTCGGAAAGGAAAGCATGGTGATGAAATCTGTCCAAATTCCAGACATAAATTGACATTTTTGAGGTTTTTGTCCTTCAGTGCACTGGCAACAGGTACATTTGATGTTGTTGTAGTTATATAGGTATAAACGAGGATACATGAAGTATTGTGTATTCTGAATTTGGTAGGTTTATTAATAGCTACAATAACGTATAAACTTCTAAAACTATTTTACCCTTTTTAGACACCAAATTTTCCACTGAAAACCTGTATCATATCCGGAAAATTAACTATGAAAATGTTTAACCATGAGAGATTCCTAACTTAAACTTTATCCGAATTCAACCTATATATACTTGTTGGCCTTAGTTAGGTTGAATTTACTTCTGATGTTTTGATATATATATATATATATATATATATATATATATATATATATATATATATATATATATATATATATATATATATATATGAAGTGAAGGTATTCATGTAAGTATTTATGTTTATATATAAATACGCAATCACACAAATACATATAGGTGTGGGTATATATATATATATATATATATATATATATATATATATATATATATATATATATATATATATATATATATATATATATATATATATATATATGTGTGTGTGTGTGTGTGTGTGTGTGTGTGTGCGTGCGCGTGTGTTTGTGTGTTTGTATTTTAAATATGTGTATATATAGGTATATGTATAAGTATAATACCTACATACATACAACAAACACAACAAACGTCACTGCAGGACAAAGACCTCAGAAATGTCCTTATTCATATCTGGGGTATGGCCACTTTTCATCACCATGTTACGCACTGTGAATTTGTGATAATAGGAGAGTTTGGTCTGATTGGTCTCAGCAAACCAACCTAGTTTTCGTGCCACTGACTAATACAGCTTTGTTGATCATGGCTATACACAAACCCTTTCATAACGTTAAGTTATCCCGACTCAGGCAGGGCATCAGATAACCACTCACTTATAAATGTTAGTATGATACCCTTCAATTGAATAAAGTTAAGTGCAATACCCTTCTCTTCCGGGGTTTCACCAACTGTAGTCGACTAACCAATATGTACAGTTGGACGTAGGAATTCCTGGTACACCTCGTTCTGAACGAAATGCACCTTGTCTCACCCTTACTGTGTGGCTAGTAACCAAACAGATTGTGCAAGGAGAAATGGCATAGCAGGCGGTGATTTCCTAACGAGCAGTTAGGGTGTGATAGGGTAGCAAGGTGTGTCAGGAATTTTTGTGCACAACTGTATCTCGTTCAAATCTGTATCTCATTCCGATCCTAGGATAACAAAAGAAACAATTGCGGATATATAAGAAAAATTCATCGGTTTAAAGCTTCTTTAGACTTCACAAGTATTTGCTTTAGACTGGTTTCCTCGTTGATCTTATTTTAATGAATTAATGTATTTCCGATGTCATCACTCGTGAGGTGGATAATATACATAACTAATTAACAGTTTATCATCTTAACCACTATTTTAGATGTGTGGCTCATTGCTCTCCGTGAAACGTAATAAAAATAGATTAATAAGGGCACCATTTATGATATCTGTTCATCAACATTCTTGTTTACGTAAGGGTTACTATCTAAACATGTTGGTTATTCGATATTACCCTTAATGAGCTCTTCTGTTTTCCACTGGTTAGGTCTCGTTTACCCTCAGAATCAGGTTTAATTGACTTCACTTGTTAAAGCCCAATGACATCATTTTTATGGTGTTTCTCTTGAGATTCAGAATCATCAGACATCACTTGTTAAGGCCCATCAACGTCAATTTTATGATGTTCTTCCTCAGAGTAAGGCTCAATTGAATTCACTCTCCTGTGCCGGCAAGCTATTAGGTTGTAACTGAGATATTCTCGTGAATGCAACTGAACTTTATTTGGTTGGAGCTTGAGTATTTATACAACCCATTCCAGTCAAAAAACGGCTCTAAAATTCAAACACAATGGTCCAGGAAAATACAGGAATGAACAAGTTATCAGTGACAGGGGAGAGCGATAACGACAATATACTAAGAATAAGAAATGCCATTATAGTATGATACACGTGCAGTATATGGCTCTCCCCCCTACAAAAAGGCATTCATGTGAAATATGTCACCCTGCTCTTGAGAAGCATACAGTAGATATGCAGGTTTTAGGCGATCAATGGAGACCCAGCTTTCTTTGTTACTCATATTGAGGAGGCATGCTTTCGGCGTACAACGGATCACAAGAAAATGACCCATATAAGTGGATATTAACGGTGCATTAGTAGTGTCATTACGCAGAAAGACATGCATTGATGAGTTTACGCAGAAAGACATGCATTGATGAGTGCAGATCATTTAGTATGTGTTGCTTAGCTTGGGGCTTGTAAGTGTGGCAGCGTAGAGTAAATTTTTCCACAATGGGACCTAGGCGCTTGAGATTGTCAGAGGAGGATGCAGATGGAAATAATTCTGCAGGGACGACCACCTCATCGCCATACACCATTTCAGCTGCTGAGACATCCAGAGCATCTTTAGGAGTGGTCGTTAGTCCCAAGAGGACCCAGGAAAGCTTGGTAAATCAGTTGTAGTCCTTGCAGTGGGACATCAAAGCTGCTTTGAGGGTATGGTGAAAGTCGTCAACCATACCGTTGGCAGCACGGTTGTATACAGTTGTCTGAGGAAGGATGATACACAGGAGATTTGCTAATGATGTCAACAAATGAGAGGTAAAAGTTGTACCCCTGTCGGAAGTAATATGCTGAGGGATATCAAATCTTGCTATCCATCCTGAAAGTAAGGCAAATGTACATGACATGGACGTTGCAGTTTCCATGGGAATGGCTTCAGGCCAACGTGTGGAGCGGTTGATGACAGTAAACAGGTAACAATATCCTTGTGGTGTGAGTAGGGGACCAACATCCTCGACGTAAATGTGGACAACCACCCTTGAGGTTGATGAAAGGTGCCCATTCGTGAATCCGTGTGTCGATATACTTTTGA
The DNA here is from genome assembly GCF_036898095.1 of Palaemon carinicauda. NCBI lineage: Eukaryota > Metazoa > Arthropoda > Malacostraca > Decapoda > Palaemonidae > Palaemon > Palaemon carinicauda. The sequence goes on along the minus strand of NC_090749.1, from coordinate 45,442,238 downwards.
GGTTTGGGATGAAGTACAGGCGCATACCCAATCCTTAGCATCCTTAGTAATGCCTTGCCAAAGAAACTTTTTCTTAAATAGCTGTGCGGTAGGACGGCATGAGGGATGTGAAAGGCCATGAATGAAATCGAACTCCTGTTGGCACATGAGAGAAGGTATCCATGGCCCAGATTTACTAGTATTGATGTCACAG
>NC_090749.1:45422045-45437045 GCF_036898095.1 Palaemon carinicauda | reverse complement strand
GTCATAGCAGCCATTGCCTGACCCACCTTGGACCTTTTTAAACTGATAAAAATACCAGATAATAGATTTTTAAAATACTATGAGAAGAGAGAAAAACATATCGGTTATTTACATTAAATTTATATGATTAATTCAATTCTTTATGTAATACTGTCCATAATGAATTTAATTTAATGAGAGAAGATCAACGCCTGTAGATGTTGGAAGCAGACCCCAAATGCTTTTTATTTAATATCGTAGACATTACCCTTTTTGGTAAAAGCTAGAACTAACAAAATTAATTATTTATATTAGATCACATTTACATCAAAGTTGTAAACGTATTTAGAACCATTACGAGCAATGCGAGGTTTAATATCATACATTAGGGCTTAGTAAAACTAATTAATATTATCATAATAATTATAATTTTGATAATGATTACAGCGGGCCTAATATTCATTATTATTTAGGAACACTTTACACCAGATAAAAAAATTAAGTATTTTATTTTCCCTTTTATATTGATTTTGTTGTTGTTGTTGTTGTTGTTGTTGTTTTTGTTGTTGTTGTTGTTGTTGTTGTTTTAAATGTGCCTATTATCGAACAGAATAAAATTAAAGGATTAAAAAATAACAAATAAGAAAAAAAACAGCCAATAGATAAATCAAGAGGAGTCAGTATCTTCCACCCATAGAATGATCAGTTTACTTTTCCTTATCTCTTCCCATTTTTTTCGGCATTTTTTTTAGCTCGCCTTCTGCTATTGTCTTTCTACCTTTGTTCCTCTGATAAGCGTTGGCGAAAATTCTGCCTTTTGTCGTAACTCTTTTTTATGGTTGAAGATTATTTCCTTTTATTTTTCACAATATTCCCCTTTATGCTTATAAATCTATTTGCTTCTCAACTTCGCTTCATAGACATCTATCTTGGGTCTTCAATTCTCCTCCATCAGCTTATGAACCTACGATTATCTTCTTTCCCTGCCTGAATAAGCCATTGCACATTTCTGTCTGTCTTATTTCCTCATTTACTAAATAAGTTATTGGATTCTTTCCCTGTCTTCTCTGCTTATTTACTAAATAAGACATTGCATTTTCTTCCATCTTCCTTCTTTCCTCATTTACTAGATAAGTCATTGCACATTTTCGTCTGTCTTGTTTCCTCATTAAGTAAATAAGCCATTTCATTCTTTCCATCTGTATTCTTTCCTCATTTACTAAATACGGTATTGCTTTTTCTTCCATGCAGCTTCTTTCTCATTTACTAAATAAGCCATTGCATTCTTTTCATCTTCTTCTTTCATCATTTGCTAAATAAGGCATTGCTTTTTCTTCCATGTAGCTTCTTTCCTCATTTACTAAATAAGCTATTGCATTCTCTCCTTAATATATTTCATCTTATTTCTTGGACTTTCTTTGACTATTTTTTTTTCTAGTTAAGAAGTAATTTCATCAATATGGTAACCTCATTTTACCATTTCCCTTTGTTCCACCAAACCTCATCTTTTCAGTTACTTCTTTCTTTATTAAGGATATATAATAGTTGCGTCATCATTTCTCATACCAAGCTCTCTATTAAGATAAGCTTTCATCTTATATCTCACGTTCTTTTGATTTCTTGAAGAAATTATATTACACGTAATCTCTTCATCTGTTCCCCTTCAACGTATCTCCTCTCTAGTTTCCTTGACATACCCATCTCACTTCCTCCCCTCTTTCCATGGTTTCCTCAACTTCCCCTTCAAGATAATTCCTTTGGAAGATATGTTCTCATATCGTAAACATTCCTCCTCCTTACCAAAACTTTTTCTATACCTGTACTTTCCAGTAGGGTTGTGGTAAGCTACTGGAAACGTCCTTGCCTGGTGATCTACTGTAGAGTGATTCGAGTCCTGCTTAAGTTTCTTTTAGTGTCTGCAACCTCATCATTCTTTTAAGCTGAAAATGAGGGGTGTGGTTTACATGCTGAGTCATAAGCAGCCATTTCCTGGTCCTCCCAGTTCTTAGCTTAGCAGGAGAAGGGCTTAGGCACTGATCCTATGTACTGTATATTTGGTCAGTCTCTAGGGCCAATGTTCTGCTAGGGCAGTGTCACTGCCCCTTGCCTCCGTTTTTCGTGATCAAAACACTTATATTTACCATGTAAGCTTCCTTCTCCCTCTTCAGAATTAGCCCCTCTCCTAAAAGAAAAAAGTATCATACATATCTTCCAGTTAGGGTCTTAGCAAGCTTCCATTTCTCATCATTCCTTATCTTGATCCTTCCTTCTTCTTAGTACACTCCTTCTAATACATCTTCCCAGCCTCCTCAACAACCCTTCTCCCCTTTATATCTCTTCCTCTTCGCTTTTCCAGGATAACCTCCTTCGTAGCATCTCCTGGAATTTCTTTAAGAATGACCACTGCAATCCGGTTAGCGCCTCCCTTCAGTAATGAGCCTCTTCCCATTTCCCTTTTAATATTCCTATTCCAAAACATATTGCCAACTTTTATTAGGTGCTAAGCTTCTGAGTGCCACCTCTCTCAAATTGGGCTCTGAAGCCATTGCCGACGAAAAGTGAAAATTCCTCTCACGCCTTTATTTAATCCTTTTCCCGCCATCAGATTTTTCTCTTTTGGCGCGAAGTTGCTAATCCAGAGATTTTAGTTTCATTCTACTTCTTTGTTTGTGGGGTTGTCAAGAGTTTTTTTTCGTAGTATTCACTGTCAAATGGAAGTCTTTTTATGCATATATTAATAGGATATTCTCTCTCTCTCTCTCTCTCTCTCTCTCTCTCTCTCTCTCTCTCTCTCTCTCTCTCTCTCTCTCTCTCTCTCTCTCTCATTAGCAGTAAAGCGTTAAATAACTATCACAATGTAGATGCAAAGAATAATGGGTCCTTGAACAGAGAGAGAGAGAGAGAGAGAGAGAGAGAGAGAGAGAGAGAGAGAGAGAGAGAGAGAGAGAGAGAGAATGGGATTTTATTCTAACTTTACACAATTTTATTTTACCGGGTTACAAATAGATAATATATAAACACAATATAAGGAAATCTAACACTTGTACAAAATCATATAAAATAGATAAACGAAAACGAACAAAATTCTTAACACCCATTTTTTTTATTTATATACTTTACTTTCAGGGCTGTTTTTTGGTCCTATACAGCAGGGGAACCCCAGGCTACTCTCTACAGGACCCCCACAATCATTTTATCCTGCTTGTCCCAAATATATATATATATATATATATATATATATATATATATATATATATATATATATATATATATATATATATATACATATACATATATATATATATATATATATATATATATATATATATATATATATATATATATATATATATATATATATATATATACATAATCAGCCGTTAATATAGTCGCCACTTGAGTGGGGAAACCTTAACGTTGTGAAAGGATTTGTGTATCGCCATGATCAGCAAATCTGTACTTGTCATGACCACTCATACTATTAGTTTGCTGTGACCAATCGAATGCGAGACCATGTCAAGTAAGGGAAAATGGAAACAGATCGAGTAATAGAAAGTAGGAACAGGTAGAGTGATAGAAAATGGGAACAGGAGGAGTAATAGAATAAAGGAACAGGTCCAGTAATAGAAAATGGGAACATGATGAGCAATAAAAAGCGGAAAGAGTTGGATTAATAGAAAGTAGGAATAATTCGAGTAATGGAAAATGGGTACATATGGAGTAATGGAAAGCGGAAACAGGTCAAGTAATGGAAAATAGGAGCAGGTAGAGTAATAGTAAATGAAAACAGGTTTAGTGATAAAATGCAGGAACAGGTCGAGTAACAGAAAGTAGGAACAGGTTAAGTAATAGAAAATGGGAACAGATGGAGTAATAGAAAGCAGGAACAGGTCGAGTAATATAAAGTGGGAACAAGTCGAGTAATAAAACGCAGGAGCAGGTCGCGTAATAGAAAATGAGAATAGATGGAGTAATAGAAATCAGGAATAGGTTGAGTAATAGAAAGAAGGAACAGGTTGAGTAATAGAAAAGCGGGACAGGTGGAGTAATAGAAAGCAGGAACAGGTCCAGTGATAGAAAATGAGAACAGATGGAGTAATTGAAAGCAGGAACAGGTTGAGTAATAGAAAGTGGGAACAGGTCGAGTAATAGAAATCAGGAATAGGTTGAGTAATAGAAAGAAGGAACAGGTCGAGTAATAGAAAAGCGGGACAGGTGGAGTAATAGAAAGCAGGAACAGATCCAGTAATAGAAAATGAGAACAGATGGAGTAATTGAAAGCAGGAACAGGTTGAGTAATAGAAAGCAGGAACAGGTCAAGTAATAGAAAATGGGAACAGGTGGAGTAATAGAAAGCAGGAACAGGTTGAGTAATAGAAATTGGAACCAAGTGGAGTAATAGAAATTGGGAACAGGGAGCAATATAAAGTGGCATCATGTGTAGTAATAGAAAATGGAAACAAGTAGAGTGATAGAAAGTGGGAACAGGTTAGTAATAGAAAGTGGGAACAGGTCGAGTAATAGAAATTGAGAACAGGTTGATTAATAGAAAGCGGGAATAGATGAAGTAATAAAAAACGGAAACAGGTAGAGTAATGGAAAGTGGGAAAAGGTCGAATAAAAGAAAGCAGTAGCAAGTAGAGTAATAGACAGTGGGATCAGGAACAGGTCGAGTAATAGAAGATTGGAGCAGAGAGAGTAATTAAAAGCAGGAACAGGTCGAGTAATAAAAAGCATGAATAGGTTGAGTAATAGTTAGTGGGAACAGGTTGAGTAAGAGGAAGCAGGAGCAGGTTGAGTAATAGAAAGTGGAAGCAAGTAGAGTAATAGAAAGCGGGAACATGGTGTAATATAAACTGGGAACATGCGTAATAATGGAAAACGGAAACAGGTGGAGTAATAGAAAGTGGGAAAAGGATGAGTGATAGAAAGTGAGAACAAGTAGAGTAATAGGAAGTGGGAACAGGTCGAGTAATAGAAAATGAGAACAGGTTGAGTAATAGAAAGCGGGAATAGGTGGAATAATAGAAAGCGGAAACAGGTCGAGTAATAGAAAATGGGAACAAGTAGAGTAATAAGAAAGTGGGAACAGCTCGAGTAATAGAAAAGGAGAACAGGTTAAGTAATAGAAAGTGGGAATAGGTGGAGTAATAGAAGACAGAAACAGGTAGAGCAGTAGAAGGTGGAAACAGGTCGAATAAAATAAATCGTTAGCGAGTAATAGAAAGTGGGAACAGGTCAAGTAATATAATATGAGAACCGGTCGAGTACTAGAAAACATGATCAGGTAGAGTAATAGAAAATAAGAACAGGTTCAGTGATAGAAAGCAGGAACATGTAGACTAATAGAAAGCGGGAACTGGTCGAGTAATAGAAAGTGGGAAAAGGCCAAGTAAGGTAAAACGGAAGAAGGCCAAGTAATGGAAAAGAGAAACTGGTCCAATTATAGAAAGTGGGAACAGGTTGAGTATTAGAAAAAAGGAACAGATCAATTAATAGAAAGCAGGAACAGGTTGAATAATACAAAGTGGGAACTGGGCGACTAATAGAAAGCATGAAAAAGCCAAGTAAGGTAAAAAAAACAGGTCCAATAATAGAAAGCAGGAACAGGTTGAGTGAGGGGAAATGGAACCACTTTGAGTAATAGGTAATGGGAACAGGTCTAGTAATAGAAAGCGGGAAATGTTGAGTAATAGAAAGGGGGAACAGATCAAGTAATAGAAAGCAGGAACAGATCAAGTAATAGAAGGTGGGAAAAGTTTGAGTAATAGTAATTGGGAACAGATCAAGTAATAGATACTGGGAATAGATCGAGTAATAGAAAGCAGGAACAGATCAAGTAATAGAAAGTAGGAAAAGTTTGAGTAATAGTAATCGGGAACAGATTGAGTAATAGAAAGCAGGAACAGATCGAGTAATAGAAAGCAGGAAAAGGTCAAGTAATAGAAAGTGGGAACAGGTGGAATATTAGAAACGGGGAACAGATTGAGTAATAGAAAACGGAAAAGGTCAAATAGTAGAAAGTGGGAACAGGTAGAGTATTAAAAATTGGGAACAGGTTGAGTAATAGTAATCATTAACAGATTGAGTAATAGAAAGCGGGAAAAGATCAAGTAATAGAAAGCGGGAACAGGTAGAGTATTAGAAAGCGGGAACAGTTTGAGTGATTGAAAATAGGAACATTTCGAAAATTCCACTGCTTTGTGGTCAAGGAAAAATTCTTAATAGTGAACAGTGCAATGTAGTGTATTCCCTTGCTATAAAATGATTACCATATTAAATCCTTCGAAAGCAGAGTTCTGAATGAGTGTACGTTAACGTTTTAGTTCATTATAACAATAAGCTTTTGATATAACGTTTGGGATAGGGACTAAATGTGTAGTATGATATGTAGTAGTCAGGTATACTCCTGATGGTGTTATTGTTTTCTGGGGTATAGATTAATCACATTGTTATATTGTGATTAAGCTGAATTAAACCTAAGGTAATTTTTTCATAATTATTATGAATGTAAAGGTTGGCGCATCACCACTAGTCAGGGCCACCCATACTAGGTTGGTTTGATTAGAGTGACCACACGAAAATCTCCCACCATCACCAGTATGGACTGGCCAATGTGGTGATGAAAACAGGCCAAACCCCAGACATGTGTAAGGATATGTTTGAGGCCTTTGTCCTGCACTGGACTAAAAATGACTGCAATTGTTGTTGTTGTGTTTGTTGTTGTTGTTGTTGCTGTTACTGTTGTTGTTTTTGTTACTCTTCTAATGTTACTAAAGTTATTATTATTATTATTATTATTATTATTATTATTATTATTATTATTATTATTATTATTATTATGCTAGGTTTTGACTATGTTCCCAGCAGTCCCGGCAACCCCATTTCGGGGCACCGTGAACAAAACGGGATGAACGCGAAAAAACGTTATACAACTCTGGGGAACGGGATTGGCAAACGTGACAGGCCCTGACTGCCGTGGATGCCGGCTCAAAATTTTGAACTGTCAAAAAATTTGCCCCGGCAGTCCAGGCACAGATTGAAAACTTAGTAGACCCTAGTAAAACGGGGTAAACACAACAAAACGTAATATAACGTAGCAGTACGTAGTTAGCCTTATCAAAACTTAGAGGCGTTCCATAGCATAACGGGAAGCATGTATATTCCATGGCACGTCACGATCTTTCAGGTTTTGTTACGTTCTGATGCGTTTAGTGTTTTCAGGGCAAGCTGGGGTTTACAGTATCCATTTCATCGCGTTTAGTTCCGACGAGTCCCAGCGTTTGACGGTTATTGATCCCGGCACATTGCGGCACGTTGCAGTATACTACGGGTTGACACGGCAAACCAGGTCATGGAGATAGTTGAGATGGCTGTTTTGCTGCACCAGCATAGGAAAGTGAAGAGTAATTGTCTCTGGTGGCCAGTTGTCTTTGAGTTAGGGACAAATTTAGTCCAGGTGGCAGTGCAGAACGGAACGTTGTGTCTTGTCTCTCTATGGCTGGTGATGTTCTTTCTAAAACCTCGTCAAATATCTCTGGAGTCAATCTCAAATAGTTCTGGAATGAAGAAACATCTTCAGTGCGGAGTTCTCTTACGAGAAATCTTGAGTAATGGCCCAGTCTCAGCCGCCTATCTTCTGACAACCATTCGCGCACCCACGTCGATCGTTGCCTTCTCATTCTCCTTCTCACCAGCCGCTCTCTAGCTCTCCCTCTCTGACCTCCGATTTGATGAAGAGATTGTATATATAAAATGAGCAAACAGGCTAAAACAAAGTCGTCATCGTTGGAGTCCATGATGTTGTGTCGCCAAAAGTTAGATGAAATTATTGATGTTCCTTGGGAGGCCCTCATTTTTACACCGTGGCCACAAACGTGCTCCAAAGCTGCCCGACGTCCACGTTTCGTCCGTTGAAAGCCTTGGCAAAATGGTGAATACGTGTCTGACCCTGGTCAGAACGGCAAAAACGTTAGGCACCCTATCTGAACGTGAAAGACCTTATTTAAACGTACAGGCCTTGGGGGAACGTGTTTACATTCATGGTAGACCGCAGGCCAAACCGTAGTGCGCCTATGAGCCTCCGGGGGAAGTCCCTCCCCCTCTTCCCACGGAATGTCGCGGACACCGTGGTAGATCGCAAGAAAACTTAGAATGCCGTAACAAACCTTAAATATGGAGGAAAAAATGGCAAAAAAATACTCGTTGCGCTACGTTTCGAGAAAACGGGGCTACCGGGGCCGCCGGGAACATACTGAAAACCTAGTATTTTTAATATTAATACTGTCCCCTATTAGATTTCTTCCATAACCTAATTACATTTTATACATCTATATCGAAATCTCCCAATAAATCCGTCCAATCCTTCATAGTCATAAGACGTCCTCCATAAAAACTCCTTTTAGGACTCTCCTGGCGGAGTAATCTCCCCACAGACGCCGTTTCCTCTCACTCCAGAGTCGTTTCCTCACTCCTCACTCCCTCCTTACTTTGGAAATGACCTCTGGAGAAGGATTTAGTGAGAGAATTACCAAATTGGTCATAGAAATGGCACTTGAGTAAGTTTTCCAACAAATATTCCTCGTAGTTGGGATTTTTGTCTCGTGAATGTCAAATTGTTCAGGCGATGGCGCTAAAGTAAGTTCCTGTCAAATATTACGGGACGTTGAGGGAATACATTTCCTGTCAACTAAGGCTCAATTTAGCTTTTTTGGTTGTAAGTTCGGTGGCTTTTGGAGCAGAATTAAATTGGCGAATGCTCCAAAAAGGATAACAAGGAAACTTCTTCATAACATTCGAGTTTTAATGGCGCCAAAAATACTATCCTTCATAAACGTTGAACAAACTCTTAAAGAAACGCAAAATTAAAATCGCATAAAAAAACCATTGCAAAATGACCATGAAAGGAAAATATTCGCTCATAGATCGCCAAATTGTTCATAAATAACGCTAAATTAAGTTCCCTCATAAAACTTGGCTGCTTTTGTCCCTCTCATTATGTGCTACGCTATTTTTTTTTTTTTTCATTAAGCGATTTTAGTCAGTCTTCAGAACTGTTGATTATATAAGAGAGTTTCTCGAGGGTGTAGGAAGCTTGCGAAAGTTTTGATTGATGGTATAACTTAATTTTTACATATATTTTTTTAAAAAATATTTTCTATACTTTTACTTAAGGTCGCTTTTATTTTTATCGTGATTATTGTGGATTTTCACACACACACACACAAAGACATATATATATATATATATATATATATATATATATATATATATATATATATATATATATATATATATATATATATATATATATATATATATATACACGCTATCATCTTTGTTTAAATCATTCAATGAAAAATTTATTACCTCTGCCAAGAATGTTTTGTTTTTCCATGCGAATAAATAATTGTTTGTTTATTCGTTTGTCTGTCTGTGAGCAGGATTATGTCAAACATTTTTTGCTGGATTTTCACCACATTTTAACAACGGATAAATATTTTGCTGCGGAAAAACCCATTAAATTTTAGAAGTAAAACGAATCAAAATGAGGATTCTGGATCAACTTTACACTTTTCACTATATACTGCCTGTATACGAAATGTGGAGTATATATCCCGTAGTCATGTGCAAAAATATTATATACTGGCCTGGTCAAAATATGAAAAGGGGAGTGGTCTGTCCGTAGAATGTAGTAACCATTTCTGATTGCTCTTTAAAGGTTATTATTAATTGTATTTGTCTTCCTGATATTGTATCTCTGCATTGAAAAGTGAAAAATTTAGTTAATAACAAAACTCTTTCTCTTGTTCGCAGCTCCGCTGATGGCGGTCTATGCAATCAGGGGCCAGACCGTCAGGCTGCCCTGCAACTGGACATCCTCTCCAGAGAACCCTGTCATCCTGGTGCTCTGGTACAAGAGTGGCACCAAGACACCTGTCTTCAGGTGAGGTTCATTTCCGTGTTTTATTAGCTAAGAAATTGCAAGTGTTGGATTTGGTGATGTTCTCAGGTAAGTCTCTTGGATATATTAATTCAGAATCAATATAAAAGTCTTTAGGTAAGGGGCCTTTTGGTATTTTCTTTGTTAAAGGTATTACTTGGTTGGATCATGTGGCTATGTTGTTAATCTGCGTTCAGGTAACGATTTCTTTTCTTTTAAATTATCTAACTACAATGGGTAATATATGCTAAGCACTTTCATGGTGAGAAAAGTAATAAAATTCATGCTTCCTGACAAGGATTAACTGTATAGTTTTGTGCTTTGGTAAATGTTTTACTGGGTTACTTGGTAATTTGTCCAGGTATTTCACTAATATGTTGAAATGAGAAGGAAAACGCGTCTGTATTATATTACATTATTAGGTGTAGGCCATCAAGCCATTTCCTGGAACCAGGTTCTTTCATTCAGCATGATTTAATTTAGAGGAATTAGTTGGTTAGGCGATATTTCCGGGGACAATTACCAGAACTCGTGGATCAGAGGGGTAGATTTGCTAGGGAATTATATGAGTTGGGTAGGACGGGGTTGGAGAAGATAAAGCAATGAATAAAAATATATGGAAAAAGTTGAATCGAGCGACCGACCTGGTTATACATTGGGACGAAGTCTTCCTTCACATGTAAGGATTTTTTCTGCATAAGAAAATGTTCACTCATTAATAGGCGTGTCTTCACACAAGTGGATTTCTTCCCCAGCGATCACATAGTTTCTATAGGGCACTAGACTGGAATGACATGAGTTAGCAGTGAGTGCGGCTAGTAAATTGCTGCTGCTCAGAAGAAAGGCCGCTGGGAAGAAATGCTGCTGGGAAGAAATGCCGCTGGGAAGAAATGCCACTCGGAAGAAAGGCCGCTTGGAATAATTGCCGCTTGGAAGAAACGCCGCTCAGAAGAAATGCCGCTTGGAAAAAAGGCCTCTCGAAGGAAATGCCTCTCGGAAGAAATGCCACGCGGAAGAAATACAGCACGGAAATTCTTCCGAGTGGGCAGCATTGGTACTGACTGATCTCTAAACGTTGAGGACAAAACCACACGGCATTAAACTGCTAGTGTGAATCAAACCTAACAAGATCGAAAGAAGACAACCTGGACCTTCATTTAGCCGATTATTGTAATGGTCTGTTTAGTTTCTGTTTTGAATGGTTGATTGTTTAATATGTTTTGGTAAAGGTCGTCATTGATTTAAAAGAGATCTCTATGCTATTCTACTTAGGCATAAAAAAATGTAGACAAGGGAGATTTACTTTATGGCTAATTGGCAGATTGATAATGGGGCTTTAAGGTGAGCGTAATGTGACGGGCCGAGAGAGGAGTTGTTTATTAAGGAACACTCTTCTTTATATACAAAACCTCAAGGCAACAGGACATGACCTGTTCGAGAGACAGACAATGTTACAGAGCAAAACGGAGACATGATCATTCAGGTTCTTTTTAGTGCGAGGGAAGAGCGCAGATACAAGCATAATATATACAAAATAATTATGTACAATTGTGTGACACACGGTTGGTACATGGCTCCCCCCCCTAAAAATGACATACTGTACATGTTAAATAGGGCGCCCTGATCTAGAGAGGCGAACTGTAGGCGGGTCATCTGGCAGAAGATAAGCAGGTTTTAGACGATCAATGGAGACCCAGTCTTCTTTGCCCCGTATGTTTAGGAGGAATGCTTTCGGACTGCATCGGATCACAAGGAAAGGGCCCGTGTAAGGGGGCGTTAGTGGTGGCTTGCTGGTGTCGTTGTGCAGGAAGACGTGCGGTGCAGAGTGCAAGTCCGTTGGTATGTGATGCTTCGCTGGGGGCTTGTAAGTCTGGCGGCATGGAGTAAATTTTCCCACGACGTGACTCATGCGCTGGAGATCGTCGGAGGAGGTTGTAGAAGGAAAAAATTCGGCAGGGACGACCAACGGGTCACCATACACCATTTCGGCTGCCGAGACGTCGAGGGCGTCTTTAGGAGTGGTCCTTAGTCCAAGGAGGACCCAGGGAAGCTGAGTAAACCAGTTGCAATCCTTGCAGCGGGACATCAAAGCTGCTTTGAGGGTGCGATGAAAACGTTCAACCATTCCATTGGCAGCGGGGTTGTAGGCCGTTGTCTGATGTAGGGTGATGCCCAGGAGATTCGGTAATGACGTCCATAATTGAGAGGTGAAAGTTGTTCCCCTGTCAGAAGTAATATGCTCAGGGATACCGAATCTTGAAATCCATCCAGAGAGTAAGGCAGATGTACATGAGGCGGACGTTGCAGTTTCCATGGGAATGGCTTCAGGCCAACGAGTGGAGCGGTCGATGACGGTAAACAGGTAACGATGTCCTTGTGATGTGGGTAGGGGGCCTACAACGTCGACGTGAATGTGTGCGAAACGACGCTGAGGTTGAGGAAGGGTGCCCACTCCTGAATCCGTGTGTCGATGTACTTTGGAAGTTTGGCAAGAAGTACACGCACTGACCCAATCCTTAGCATCCTTAGAAATGCCGTGCCAAATGAACTTTGCCTTCAGCAGCTGTGCAGTAGAACGACACGAGGGATGTGAAAGGCCGTGGATGAAATCAAACACCTGTCGGCGCATGGGAGCAGGAATCCAAGGTCGCGGTCTACCAGTACTGACGTCACAGAGGAGGGTGGTGTTGGAGTCTTCGAGGGGAAAATCCTCCCAACGGAGGGACGTGCAGGATGTCCTACAAGCTTGATACTCTGGATCCTGTCGTTTGGCTTCAGCCAGGGTGTTGTAATCCAATCCCAGTTGAACGGCAGCCAACGTGTTTCTTGACAGGGCATCGGCAACGGGATTCATTTTCCCAGGGACGTATTGGAGGGTGCAATTGTATTCAGCCACGGCGGAGAGATGTCGGCGTAGACGGGCGGACCAGGCGTCAGACTGTCGAGTGAAGGCGTGCACCAGAGGCATGTGGTCTGTCCGAATGACGAAGGGCGTACCTTCTAAGAAATGGCGAAAGTGACGGACAGCCAAGTGCACCGCCAGCAATTCTCGATCGAAGGTAGAATAACCCGATTCTGCCTTGGACAGTTTTCTGCTGAAGAAGGCCAATGGGCGGGGCGAGAAGTTGACCACCTGCTCGAGTACTGCACCAATAGCGACGTCGCTGGCATCGGTGGAGAGAAGGAGAGGGGCGCGCGGGATAGGAAAAGTGAGAGCCGCAGCAGTTGATAGGGCCTTCTTTGCATTGCAGAAGGCTGCTTCTTGAAGGGGACCCCACTTCAGGTCCTTTGGCTTGCCCTTGAGGGAGGCGTAAAGGGGAGCAAGAGTGGCGGCAATGGCTGGCAGGAAACGGTGATAATAGTTGATCATGCCCAAGAATTCCTGCAGAGCTTTGACGGTCGAGGGCGTGGGGAAATTCTGAACGGCTGCTACCTTCTCAGGGAGGGGATGGACTCCTTCAGGAGTGATACGGTGCCCTAAGAACGACACTTCGTTGGCGCCAAAGGTACACTTGTCGTACCGGACTACAAGGCCGTTATGTTGCAGGCGGTCGAGCACGATGCGCAGGTGACGGAGGTGTTCCTCTTTTGAGGAGGAGAACACAAGTATGTCGTCCACATAACATACACAGAAAGGGAGGTCCCCTAGGAGGCCATCCATGAGACGTTGAAACGTTGCCCCAGCATTACGAAGGCCAAAACAGGAGTAATTGAAGGTGTATGTGCTAAACGGAGTGGTGATGGCGGTCTTGGGGATGTTTTCTGGGTTCATAGGCACCTGATAATACCCCTTCAGGAGGTCGAGCGTAGAGAAAACCTTCGCTTTGTGCAAGTAGGAGGTTACATCGGCAATGTTTGGGAGGGGGTAGTGATCCGGTTCTGTTTGCATGTTCAGGCGCCTGTAATCCCCGCACGGACGGAGGGAGCCGTCTTTCTTCAGAACGATGTGTAAGGGTGACGACCATGGGCTGGAGGCCTTTTGGCAAAGGTCCATTTTCTCCATTTCGGCGAACGTCTGTTTGGCGGCTGCCAATCGTTCCGGTGCCAGACGTCTGAATTTTGCGAAGACTGGGGGTCCTGTCGTCTTGATATGGTGATAAATACCGTGCTTGGCAGGAACCGTGGGCGTTTGGCGAAGTTCTGGACGGAAAACTTCCGGGTACGACGTGAGGAGGGGGGCGTAGGCATCCGTGGGTGCGCTGATGTGGAGAGCGAGGTTAGAGGGGGCAGGTTGAAGAGGTGTCGACAAGTACGAGTCTGCGTTGACCAATCGTCGGTGGGCGACATCGACCAGAAGGTGGAAATGAGAGAGGAAATCCGCACCGAGGATTGGCATTGTGACGTCAGCAACGAGAAACTTCCAATTGAATTTACCATTTCTGAACGATAATGTGAGGTTCTCGTAACCATAGGTGGGTATCGCAGATCCGTTGGCAGCTACCAAGCGGACGTCGGCAGATGTAGACAGACTACGTTGTGCCTTGAAGAGTTTCCTTGGCAAAAGAGAACGACAAGCACCCGTGTCTACCAAAAATCGCACGCCCGTTCTTGCATCCTGTAAAAAGAAAAGATTAGAAACATGGTAGGCCACCGCCACAAGCGATGGCCTACTTACACGTTTTCTGGCCACTGACAATCTTTGGCACATTTCTTCGCGGTTGCCCCGAATCTGAAGTGGTAGTAGCAAAACTGCGGCGGATGGGAGGTAGTAAGTGGCTGTAGAAGTCGTTCGTTGGGGCGCGAGCGATTGGTGGGTGGTGGGCGGCTTTGTCGCCGCTTCGGCACGTCACGGGGTAGGCGTGTATGTCCTACGGCATTCATGTCAGCTTCGGTTGACGTTGAATAGGCATCCTCGTCGTCAGGGGTGGAGACGTTGATGGAGGTCTTGAAGTGGCTGTCCATAAGGGCGTCGGCTTTGGTCATCAAGTCCTTTATGGGTAAACTATCGACATCGGGTATGGCAGCGCTCACAGGTTCAGGTAAACGGCGTATCCAAAGGGCACGGAGTAGGTTCACCTCACGAGGAGAGCCGTCTGCGGCAGGTTGAAGGCGAGCGATACTGGTCATTTCCCTGAGGG
>NC_090749.1:45414545-45419545 GCF_036898095.1 Palaemon carinicauda | reverse complement strand
CAGACACTTTATCTTTATTGTAAAGGGGAGATGGCCTCAGGAATTCTGAATATCTGCTGTAAATTTGGAAATTTTTCCTTGCGTATTTCTTGGGAATTTTCACATATGAAATACTATTTTGAATTAAATTTAACAAAGCATGACAATATAATTAAAAAGATTCATGTTTTTTTTTCAGTGAAAACATCTCAATTCTTATCTAAAAATATTAACAGTAAATTCTGAGTATTTTTCCCACTGAAAATCTAAAATACGAGCAGTATATTCAGAGTATTTCCCCACAAAAATCTAAAATATGGACGGTATATCCTGAAATTTTCGCCCCACTAAAAATCTAAAATATGAACAGTAAATTCTAAGTATTTTCTCCACTAGAAATCTAAAATTTGAACATTAAATTCTGAGTATTTTCCCTACTAAAAATCTAAAATATGGACTGTAAATTCTGAGTATTTTCCCCACTAAAAATCTTAAATATGAACAGTAAATTTAGAGTATTTTTCCCACTAGAAATATCTAAAATATGAACAGTAAATGCTGAGAATTTTCCCCACTAAAAATCTAAAATATGAACAGTAAATTCTGATTATTTTCCCCATTAAAAATCTAAAATATGAGCAGTAAATTCTGAATATTTTCCCCACCAAAAATCTAAAATGTGAACTGTAAGTTCTGAATATTTTCTCTACTGATATTCTGAAATATGAATAGTAAATTTAGAGTATTTTTCCCCACTAAAAAAAATCTAAAATACGAACAGTAAAAACTGAGTATTTTACCCACTAAAAATCTGAATTATGAACAGTAAATTCTGAATATTTTCCCCTCTAAAAATCTAAAATATGAACCGTAAATTCTGTGTATTTCCCCCACTAAAAATCTAAAATTTTAACAGTAAATTCTGAGTATTTTCCCCACTGAAAATATGAAATATGAACAGTAAATTCTGAGTATTTTTCCATATAGATCTAAAATTGTGAACATTGAATTCTCCAGTAGTTTTCCCACTAAAAATATTGAATATGAACAGTAAATTCTGAGTATTTTCCCCACTAAAAATCTAAAATATGTACAGAAAATTCTTAATATTTTTCCATATAGATCTGAAATATGAGCAGTAAATTCTGAATCTTTTCTCCACTAAAAATCTGAAATATGAACAGTAAATTCTGAATATATTCCCCACTAAAAATATAAAATATGAACAATAAATTTTCTGTATTTTTCCCACTATAAATCTAAAACATATTTATCTCACTATAAATCTAAAACATATTTCTCCCACTATAAATCTAAATCATATTACTGTATTATTATTACTAGCTAACTACTATGAGATTCAGGGCCTCTGTAACGCGGTTTTTTCGCAATAACTTTTTTTCTATGAATTTCATAAATATAACGTTTATTCAGAATGCACATTATATCTACACATAAATTTTGACTATATTCTGCATTACGTAGGTTGAATAAATTCGGTACTTTATTAAGTAAAAGTGACGATTTTTGAAGACGGGCCAACTTACTCAGAGAAAAGGTTTCGAACGCACTCGTTACGTAACTTATGACGGCATTTCTTCTCTCTTTCTCGATCGATGATTGGTTATACGTAACGAAGGCTATACCTCTGCCAACAATAACACAAAAGTGTAAATAAAAGCAAAGCAGTACACCTTTATGAACTCTGAAACCTCTCCACTGAGAATTGTCATAATGAACAAACGAACAAAATATGTTAATAAATACAAAAACACTTCGATTATTTGTCTAACTCCCAAAATAAGTTTCCTAAGAAATTACAGTCTACTTTATAGCTCACAATCAGACTGACAAGGTGTAGGGAATAGTTGGTAATTTTCAAAAACGTAGTAGACAAGCTTGATTTGATAACTGTTACATCCAATGTCAAGCAATTTTTATTTATTGTCTATCTACCGATCTATTTACTGTAAAAAAAAAAAAAAATAGCCGGTACTGCATTTTGCTTTAAACTTTCACCAATGATTATCCTCAGAATGATGACTTCATGAGGCTCCACCCACTTTAGCCTCGTTATAATTCTGGATAACACTGAAGGCTATCATGGGCATTGTTGGATCAGAAAATTAAAATTTTGGCTATAAAAACTTATTTCTCGAGTAGTTGTAAGAAGTGCTAAATGATCCTCAAGGATCCCAGCAGTTGGCCTAAACATTTAATTCATGTATACTACTGTTGCGGGACTACTGCTACAGTAGTATTACTACGCTAGCACAGATACCCCACCCACATTTATGTATCGTTCCGCCATTCATAAAGTCTGTGTCATTTTTTTTCACTGTGCAATAAGCCATGGCCTCCTTAGAATTTAAGTTTTATATTAGATGATAGGCTATTTCATTAAGCTGACGAATTTATGGCAACTGGGTATGTTATTGCCGATGTTGAAGCTAAAGATAAAGTTTGGTATCATTCCTTCATTGCATTATCATCTTTACTACTATTTGTTTTGCTACATGTAGTAATTATTTTAAAGGATAGATGAATTATGTTCACTTTACTCCTATAAATTCCCATAAGATGTACAAATAAAACTCCTAAAACTATTCATGATTTATTTACAAAATGCAGTCATGCCCAAAACATAGCCAACACGGTCGTATGGCCTAAGAAGAAGAAAAAAAAAATTATATCGGATGATCCGTTGGACTGATGGAGAGTTTAGCACAAAATTCTCATTTTAACAAAAATAGTTATATCAAGACTGTTTACATACAATCTCTCTCTCTTTCTCTCTCTCTCTCTCTCTCTCTCTCTCTCTCTCTCTCTCTCTCTCTCTCTCTCTCTTGGTGGCATAGTGAATAGTTAATGGAAATGTTTAAAAGCCTGAGTGACATTACAAGTATTATAATCATATTACGCTAAATACAAATCACACCATAAACATTGGATTTAAACTAGAAACTGAATAATTACCTATTCAGGCTATAGTAAATATGGCCATGGGATTTCTCTTGACTGTATAAAGTTGCAAGTCGTAAGATAAATGCAGTTTTGCAACCACAGGGGCAATTCCAAATCCTGCTAGCCATTCTTGACTGTTATGGGTTCCAGAGCCGATGGAAGAAGGTGAATGGGTGTCCGGTGGATGGGCGGGGCAAAATTTTGTCAGAAGGTGTTTACATTGCTTACGTAATGAATGTTTTCGACTCTTGGCTCGTTATCACTGGCCATGGCGTCGGCTAGATCATTTTTACTCTATAAAAATTAAAACTATCGGGTTTAGGTTATTGAAAATGCTGACAAAATTTGTGTGTGGTTGTAAAATATACATATGTCAACTTTCAGCTACATCCGATGCCTTGATAAGGAGCAAAGTCCAAAAAACCGTGTTACAGAGGCCCTGAATCTCATAGTAGCTAAGCTATAACCCTAGTTAGAAAAGCAAGATGCTATGAGCCCACAGTGAATTCTGAGTATTTTCCCCACTAAAAGTCTAAAGTATGAACTGTAAATTCTGAGTATTTTTTCATATAACTCTCATATTTCTTCGCTAAACCTCAGCAAATTCTCGAGTCGTATTTCAAAAGATCCCTATGCCCTAGTTCATCCTACCTTGAGCTTCGTTAATTAAGCAGCCTCCATAATTTTAAGGCCTTGTTTCTGAACTTCATTACCAGGTTTGCTCTCACTGGGGTGTGATGTACTGCAAATTTTCTTTTTTATAGTTTCTAACCAAGAAGCGGAAATGAAAATAGTTTTTATTTAAGGCGAACTACGTTAAAGATGTGGTATTATTTGAAAAGGGGAGCGGGGTGTTCATCTTTCGAAAATATCTCTTGTTCATATATTAGATATTTACTTAATGCAAGCTATGTCGGATGTGTTAATATTTGTAAAAAAAAAAAAAAAATGGTTCAACTTTCTTCTGTAGATTTTCGAAAACGAAACTCATCTCGTGTAATAAATAACTTTGTATATAATGTTCAGATTTTTGTGCAATAAATAGAAAAAAATAATTCTTGCAGGCAACATCTCTCTTATCTTGAGCTTAAAGAGAAAGAGCGAGCTCCTTAACTGGGCAAATGTGTGTTAGCAAAATGAAACTGGGTGAAAGCCAAAGTTATCCGGATAAAAGGACCCCGAAAATGAAATACCATCGGGTAAAGCCAAAGTTAAGGAGAAAATGGCAACTTAAGTAGGCGGGCAAGTTCCCAGACGCCACTGGGGAAAGAAACTGTTAATGTTCTTGTCGTCTGCTTGGTGGTGCTATGCGCATGCGTGGGAAAGAGTTGAGTTTATTATTCTGGGGAAGCATTTACAGTGATTAGGTTTAATTGTTTATATTTTTATGACTTAGAATGCTTGATGATAGGTAGATGGGGTTTGATTTTATGCTAAAATCTTTTATAATAGATACAAAGATCTTCTCTTTAGGTAAGAACTATGATAATAGTGACTATGTATCTGTGCAGGGGGATAGTCAAATGAATATCTATGGTCCTTTTCTGTAAATTTTGATGAAACGTTTTATTTTTTAAGACAGGAAGTTTGATAAATATGGAATTTTTATATCTAAGAAACTGTGGAACTGAAATTGTATCTCTTGTGTATTAAGGTTTCTTATGTGAAGGAAATAAAATGTTAATTATGTTCTTGTTAAGCAAGATACACTATTGGCAAAAGATGTGGGAACAGTAAAATACAGTAATTTTTTTGTGAAAATTTTCATGATAGAATAATATTATATAATAGAGTTTTGCGAGGAAAATGTTAATATTATATTGTATTACAGAATAAAGTTCTTTTGGTTGGAGGAAAAATCTTATTATAATGATGGCAGCGAAATAGGATTATGTTTTGTTCGTTTTAATAGAAAAAAGGGAAATATTAAAGTACCGTTTATATTGAATAGGAAGTGTTAAAATACTATATAATTTCTGGTAGAAATTATAATAATAGTTTTTTTTTTTTCAAAGAAAATTAAGGATAACATTGAAATAAATATTATTTTGCCAGGA
>NC_090749.1:45402045-45409545 GCF_036898095.1 Palaemon carinicauda | reverse complement strand
TCTCTTCTCATCAATTGGATAGGGTTGAACGAAAGTAGTCATACCCTGGTGAGAGGGGTTGTAATTAGGAAGAGGGTAGGGGGTGAAAGGATTGAATGTATGTATGTGCATATCAATCTAAATATTTAGCTGTTATTTTTGACGGGCCTCGTACACTAGTGATGATAATAGGATGTAGTCTAAGAACACCATATATAGACTTGTCTTCGTCCAGCACGAGGCAAGATATATATATATATATATATATATATATATATATATATATATATATATATATATATATATATATATATATATATATTATATATATATATATATATATATATATATATATATATATATATATATATATATATGTATTTATATGTATATATATACATACATATATATATATATATATATATATATATATATATATATATATATATATATATATATATATATATATATATATATATATATGGGTGCAGCAGTAGGTAGAGTTGGACACAGGAATTGCTGGTACACGTCACTCTGAATAAGTGCACCCAGCCAAACCCTCACTGTACAGCAAGGTACTGTGTTTAGCCCTGCTCACCAATGCCATCCCTTACACTATCTGTTTGGTTATACACCACGAAGTAAGGGTGAGACAGGGGGCACATGTTTGAAGTGAAGTAGACCAAGAATTCGTGTCCAACCGTATCTCAATCCAAGCTTCAAAAATAGCATATAATGTTCCTATTGTCGAGTCTTTGCTTACACAACCCTCTCTTATATGAGGATATTTGTTCAATACAATGTTTTGAAATAAAGAAAAAGAATATTTATGTTTATAGGGTATACTACTGCACTCTAGTTGTTCAGTGGATACTATCCACCTAATAATGGTAGAAGAGACTCTTTAAGTATGGTAAGCAGCTTTTGTAGAAGAAGAACACTCCAAAATCAAACAATGGTAAGAAAATACTATTTTGCTATGGTAAAGATACTCCACAATCAAAGCCTTGTTCTCTAATCTTGGGTAGTGCCATAGCCTCTGTACCAGGGTCTTGCACTACTAGAAGAGAATCTTTACCTATGGTAAACAACTCTTCCAGGAGAAGAACACTCCAAATTCAAACCATGTTAAGAAGAGTCTCTTTAGCTTTGGTAAATACCCTCCTCAATCAAACCATTAATCTCTAATCTTAGGTAGTGCCATAGCCTCTGTACCATGGTCTTGCATTATCTTGGGTTAGAGTTTTCTTGCTTGGGGGTACATTCAAATCTTGCACTACTAGAAGAGAATCTTTAGCTATGGTAAACAAGTCTTCCAGGAGAAAAACACTCCAAAATCAACCATGGTAAGAAAAGACTCTTTAGCTATGGTAAAGACACCACAATCAAACCATTTTTCTCCAATCTTGGGTAGTACCATAGTCTCTGTATCATGGTCTTGCTCTATCTGGGGTGGTTAGAGTTTTCTTGATTGAGGTTACATTCAAGCACACTATTTTATCTGTTCCATTATTTCCTTTCCACACTAGGCTACTTTCCCTATTGGAGCCCTTGGGTTTATAATATCCTGCTTATCCAACTAGGGCTATAGCTTGGAGTTTTGAAAATCATCAAATTTATCCCCCTTTTTTAATGTCTGTTTTATGAGCTTCTTGAGTCAGATACTTTTATCTCTTGGAGAGTTTTTCAGGATATGAAAACTTCAATTCTCATCTTAGCCATTTTCCATCCTTAACACTTTATCTTTCGCTTTTGTTTGCCTTTATCCTTTTTTCTCTCACCTCTTTTGTTTCTTTCATTTATTCGTCCATATCTTTATTTTCATGTTCTCTTTTTTCTTTTGTACATTTAAATGTTATTTTCTCTTTTCCTATTGCGTCTTACATTATTGTTTTCCCTTTTTCTGTAGTATCATTTCTAATTTTAATATTTGTCTTTCCTGTCTGTTTTATTGTTTTATCTTTCTTTTAATTTTCATTTATAATTTTTTTATTTCAACATTTCTCTTATTTTGTCAATTATTTTTTCTTTTCAATTCCCTATTCTAATTTTCCCTTTTTACTTTCCATTACCATGTTTTTATCTTACCTATTTCATTTATTGTTTTCTTTCTTTTTTTTTCGTTTGCATTACAATTTTTGTATAGTTCTTTTCAGGTATCATTTTCCCATATCTTCATTTTTTATGTTTTGTATCTTTTCTTTTATGTAATGTCATAATTCATTCTCATTTTCCTTTATTACCCTAAATTATTGCTTTGATATATTTTCTTTTTTCCTCTAATATTTTTTTATTGTTTTTTTTTCTTAATTTTCGGGATTATTTGATTATCTACTTATTGTTTTATGTTTGATTTTGGTTTTCTCATGATTGGTTTTTTGCTCTTATAACCTTTTTTATATATATATTTTCTATTTTGCTGGCCTACTATCAGATTCAGGGCCTCTGTAACACGGTTTTTTTTACTTTGCTCCTTATCAAAGCATCAGATGTAGCTGAAAGTTGACATATGTATGTTTTACAACCACACACAAATTTTGTCAGCATTATCAATAACCTAAACCCGATAGTTTCAGTTTTTATAGAGTAAAAATGATCTAGCCGACGCCATGGCCAGTGATAACGAGCCAAGAGTCGAAAACATTCATTACGTAAGCAATGTAAACACCTTTTGACAAAATTTTGCCCCGCCCATCCACCAGACACCCATTCACCTTCTTCCATCGGCTCTGAAACCCATAATAGTCAAGAATGGCTAACAGGATTTGGAATTGCCCCCGTGGTTGCAAAACTGCATTTGTCTTACGACTTGCAACTTTATACAGTCAAGAGAAAGCCCGTGGCCATATTTACTACAGCCTGAATAGGTAATTATTCACTTTCTAGTTTAAATCCAATGTTTATGGTCTGATTTGTATTTAGCGTAACATGATTATAATACTTGTAATGTCATTCAGGCTTTTGAACCTTTCCATTAACTATTCACTATGCCACCAAGAGAGAGAGATTGTATGTAGACAGTCTTTATATAACTATTTTTGTTAAGA
This sequence comes from Palaemon carinicauda, assembly GCF_036898095.1. Taxonomy (NCBI): domain Eukaryota; kingdom Metazoa; phylum Arthropoda; class Malacostraca; order Decapoda; family Palaemonidae; genus Palaemon; species Palaemon carinicauda. Next base: position 45,406,519 of record NC_090749.1, on the reverse strand, counting down.
TAAGAATTTGGTGCTAAAATCTCCACCAGACCAACGGGTCTTCCGATATAACTTTTTTTCTTCTTCTTAGGCCGTACGACCCTGTTGGCTATGTTTTGGGCATGACTGCAGGTGCAGTGAGGGTCACCGAGAATGATGATGACTGCATTTTTTATATAAATCATGAATAGTTTTAGGGGTTTTATTTGTACATCTAATGGGAATTTCTAGAAGTAAAGTGAACATAATTCATTTATCCTTTAAAATAATTACTACATGTAGCAAAACAAATAGTAGTAAAGATGATAATGCAATGGAGGAATGATACCAAACTTTATCTTTAGCTTCAACATCGGCAATAACATACCCAGTTGCCATAATTTGTCAGCTTAATGAAATAACCTATCATCTAATGTTTAACTTAATTTCTGAGGAGGCCATGGCTTACTGCACAGTGAAAAAACATGACAAAGACTTTATGAATGGCGAAACGATACATAAATGTGGGTGGGGTATCTGTGCTAGCGTAGTAATACTACTGAAGCAGTAGTGCCGCAACAGTAGTATACATGAATTAAACGTTTAGGCCAACTGCTGGGATCCTTGAGGATCATTTAGCACTTCTTACAACTACTCGAGAAATGAGTTTTTATAGCCAAAATTTAAATTTTCTGATCCAACAATGCCCATGATAGCCTTCAGTGTTATCCTGAATTATAACGAAGCCAAAGTGGGTGGAGCCTCATGAAGTCATCATTCTGACGATAATTATTGGTGAAGGTTTAAAGCCAAAATACGGTACCGGCTATTTTTTTTTTTTTTTTTTTTGACATTGGATATAGCAGTTATCAAATCAAGCTTGTCTACTACGTTTTTGAAAATTACCAATTATTCCCTACACCTTGCCAATCTGATTGTGACCTATAAAGTAGACTGTAATTTCTTAGGAAACTTATTTTGGGAGTTAGACTAATAATCGAAGTGTTTTTGTATTTATTAACATATTTTGTTGGTTTCTTCATTATGACAATTATCATTGGAGAGGTTTCAGAGTTCATAAAGGTGACTCTGAGACTTGGTGAATGAGGGATGTAGTAAGAGAGAAGAGGAGAAGAAAAAGATAGAGATTTATTCGTTATGCAGATGCGCTTCGAAGAACCACGATCTTTTGGACTCGCTATAGTTTCATTGCTGTGTGTTGCAGTCTGTTGCATGCAGTTGATAAGACCATTTGCAGAAGATTACGTCCGTTCCGCTCAGTTTTTAGCGAGGAAAAAGACCGGCTCGGGAAATGTATAGGTTCAGAGAATGGATAGGCCTTTGTTTGGGATTCTGGGTACGATCCCAATGGGACGGGGGCTTAAAATAGATTGGGTGTCTGTGAACAAAAGGAACCGAACTCATCTTATTTAAAAAAAAAAAAAACAAGATTTTCTCATTCCAGTGAAGAGATCATTTAATTTGCAAAGGAAATGGGGCATCGTTACCCACCTGCCTTCCCAAGAATCCATATACCAGCCCCCTGGGGAAAAAAATGCTGCCCAACACGACCTCCAAATATCAATCAAATGAAACAAAAATGTTCCTCTCTGATTTCCGTTATGAATTTGTTAAAAAGACGAATTCACTCTCAATTAGTAAAGCTATGATTCATTCAGTCTATCCAGTTCTTCTGTGGTTGCCATCTGTTCAACTCCGAGTGCCACGGATACAAACATCTATCCATTTCATAGTGCTTTACGCGGGTATTATCCTCCCGCCTTTTGATATCCATTTGTTTACATCTGTTACACGAACGCCCCGCGGCGGGGAAAGCTGGGCCCAATGTGGTAATGCTTCTCATCACATCTGCTGTATTTACTCTCTCTTTTTCGCATTCAGTGCTCGTAGTTTTACATCTCATTGGGCCAATTTCTTTCACAAACAATTTGTTTTGAAGCTTTAGTTCGGAAAGTTATGATGGAAGTTGTTGGGTAATATATTTTCCCTTGATCGTTGAACGTAAGAGATACGGTTGATGAGGTTTGGAGAGTGTTTGTTGTTGTTGTTTACAAAATAAAGATTTTGATTAGGAATGATTTTTTATTGTTGTTATTGTGTCTAATATTATTGTTATTTTTTTTTGGTTTTTTTTTTTTATTGCGACTAATATCAGTGAATTTTATAGCAGATGTAGCAGTACTTGGAGTGTTACAGTGGCAGGTATAAAAATAATAATAAAAGAAATAATAATATTAACATTCATTCCTATTATTTTGTTAGGTGATATCATTATCATTATTATCATTATTATTATCATCATTATTGTCATTATTATTATTATTATTATTATTATTATTATTATTATTATTATTATTATTATTACCTGCATTCGTTTTTTTTTTTTAGCAGGATTACATAAAAAAAACTATTTGCTGGATTTCCACCAAATTACAGTGATGAGTAGATATTAGCCTCTAGAAGACCCCATTAAATTTTGCAGATGATCCAGACCAAGTTTATGATTCTAGATTAACTTTGCACGCTATACAATTTACTGTCAATCTCTTAAGTGGTTTGATCTTTATATGCCTTGAAAGCCGTGGGGCTTAAAGTAAAGGCCTTAGACATGTCAATTTATGTGTGGAGTGTGCCTACTTTATGTGTGTGTATATTATGTATGTATGTATGTATGTATGTATGTATGTTTACAAGCGTGCATACGCATATGCACAATTCACGCTCACAGTGATGTGAATATAATTATATTATCATACATAAATATCCATATAGAACGGGTATACCCTGATATTTGCATTAAAGTCATCTCTCTTGTATGAGATTTATAACCCAATTATTTATCTCACCCAGACTGACACCCTCCACTCTTTGAGTGACGGTGATTAAAGCAATATATAGGATGGGAAAATGTATATACCTTGAAATGGTACTTAATAACTTATTATATATCCAGATGGGACACTACTTTGTGTATCAGTATTTTATAGTAATACCCGAATCCAGTTGACAGGTTGAGTAGTGCTCCCAGTGTATTATTCAATTGCGGAATGTTGAAATGCTAACAAATAAAGGGCTTACGTAAATCTAAGAGTTGTCTAATAAAGCACTCCATGAAATCGCCTTGTTGGATAGACCGAGGCTGTAGATCGCTCTCTCAAATTGACTTGTGCAACGCGATGTTGTTTTGTTTTACTCTGATGCAATATGATTGAATTGTTGGTGTTTGCGTGATTGGTCGAAATGTTTCGGTAAATGATGGTGGATTTCCTAAATGAATTTTTCAGTTGCATATACAGTCTCACACTTTATATAAGCCTAGAAACCATTGTTATTCTTACTGTTCATTTGGGTGATAGTACATCACGTTCACAGACCTTTGGGTATAATTTGTCTGTTCCTTGGTTGATATTCTCCCAAATTCATATAACTTTCCTACCGTCAAATTAGTCTCCTTTCTCCTCTCAAATCTTGCTATAAAATAAAACTTTATAAATTACTTTTTCTATCAGGTTATTACTAAGAAATGACTACACCAGAATGCTGGAAACTTCATTGACTTGCAGAAGTTACAGTCAGTGAATTGGAGCCTCGCTCAAGCATATTGGTGGCCTATTGGAAGTGTCTCTGCCTGGTGCTCGATGGACTGGAGTTCGAGTTTCAATCAAACTTGATGGTTTCTTTATCGTGTGCAACATCACCATCCTTGTGAGCTAAGGAAGGGGAGTTTGGGGAGCCTATAGGTCTATCTGCTGACTCATCAGCAGCCATTAACCTGCCCTCCCGGGTCCTAGTTTGGGTGGAGAGGAGCTTGAGCGTTGATCATGTGTATATATTGTCAGTCACTAGGGCATTGTCCTGCTTGCTAGGGCAATGCCAGTGTCCCTTGCCTTTGCCATTCAGGAGCGGCCTTTAAACCATTATACTTAACAGTAGTGTCTCTAACCTTACTGACCGACCTTATGAGCTACGTCTCCATTCTGAGTCAACAGCAGCCATTTCCTGGGTGGAGAGTGAAAGTTGGACAGTAAAATGGAAGACAGGACGAAGGAAAGTAGGTAAAGCTCAGAAAAAAAAAAGATGTAGCTAAAGGTTAAAAAACACTGCAAAGATCATTAAGTAATGCCTACAGTGCACCATGCGATGTGCATTAACTGCGGGGAATTGACACCTTGGAACACCGTAAAGTATACAACATACTGCAAAACTTGCAACATACTGCATGCAGAGCAACATACTACAACAGTAAGTGTAACACTGCAGAAGTGCAACATACTGCATGTTGAACAACATACTGCAGAAAGTGCAATTCACTGCAGAAACCATAACATTCTTCATAAAGCGCAACATACCGAAAAAATTGCAACATATTGAAGAAAGTCCAACAAACTGAAGGAAGTGCAACTTATCATAGCAAGTGCAACATACTGGAGAAAATACAACTTATTGGAGAAATTGCAACATACTGCAGAAAGTGCAACAAACCGAAGAAAGTGCA
>NC_090749.1:45384545-45397045 GCF_036898095.1 Palaemon carinicauda | reverse complement strand
TATTCACAACCAAAACGTATACACAGACGACCCACATCACGATTGGGTAACCAGACAGCCAAAACCAGACATCGTCTGAAATATATATATATCTGCTCATGGCCGTGGTCTATTCAATAAGGCGCCTTTCATCTGGGAGTTTTATTAGACAACTGATGGATTTAGTAGCAATTTGATCGCATGAGCCAAGTAGGAAGGGTTTGTTTGATATCCTTTATTTGTTATTATCTCGGAATTGGATTATTCCCGACGTTTATTATTCCAAGTGTCAGCTCGGTTCGAGTGTTGCTCTCATGTGAGGATGGAATTGTCTCAATAATGGTTGGGAAGGAGGACATTCAATTATTAGGTCAAAAGGATGAATGTGTTTACTAGCATTTATCTATCTATCTATATATCTATATATCTCTATCTATCTATCTATCTATCTATCTATCGACATATATATATATATATATATATATATATATATATATATATATATATATATATATATATATATATATATATATATATCATCATCTTCAACATCAGCCGTTGCCAGTCCAGTGCAGGACATAGGTCTCAAACTTGTCCTTTCTTCCTCGTCTGTTTATGATCTTTCTATGGTTGTCTATACCTACAAATTTTCCTAGCTCGTCAATCAATCCATCGTATTCTCATTCTCTTATTCATTTTGTAAATATTGTATTTACCCTTCTCATTATATGTCCTTCTTACGTCCATTTCTTTTTCTTACTTTTTGCTAGAATTTGTATATATATATATATATATATATATATATATATATATATATATATATATATATATATATATATACACATATATATATATATATATATATATATATATATATATATATATATATATATATATATATATATATACATATATATACATGTAAATATATATATATATATATATATATATATATATATATATATATATATATATATATATATATATATATATATATATATATATATATATATATATATACACGTGTGTGTGTCTGTGGGTGACGGCAGTAGCTGAAATTTACTTCCATTGATTAAATATCAAACAGTTTATTAGATATTGCTATAAGAAGGAATGGACAATAAGTTATGAATCTAATGCAAAATTAGATTACGATGCAGATGATGGTACTCTTTTTGCCTCGGATCCATCTCCTGAATATAGATATATTTGCTGAATCCCTTAATAGGAAAAAATGTATGGTTAATCGCTTTAATAAGTCTATTACTATGGTGATAGTAAGCAAGGCAGCATGATACTATTGCCAGAGAAACATCCTATGGTTTAGGATATAGAATCTTTGTGCTTTAAAACAAAGGAGTGTCTAGTTAAGGTTTGAGGGCCCCCTTTTTAAGAGAAAATGTGTGCTAATTTTTAGGTTAACACTCTTTCTTGAGGATAATGTTAATCACATTTCAACTCCTATGAAAATATCATTATTTCCATTTAGTGTGGTGTGATATTTACCTCGGTGCCAAACCATGTACTGAATATGAAAAGAGAAAACATGCGGAAAAATATTAGATTTCAGATTTATTAATGTGAGTGGATAGGGTGCAGAAATGAAAAATGTATGCTGGCTAAATTTTTTCCATGTAACGAATGCTGTTTATTTTGACACTGAGCCGTAGGGGAAAGGGTTTTATGTGTGTGCAAAAATAGGAGAGAAAAACTGTGATTGCTTAAAGGGTAGGTGGAAGAGTAGGGAGAGGGAAGAGGTGCTACCTGCCAGAACATGAAGAATTTGGCACTAGCACCAATGTCTACGAGTAAGAATGTGACATGAGTGAAGTCAGTAATTGTTAGTTTGTATGCTCTGGGAATCTCTCATATATAACAAGCAGCAAGTTTCTGGTTATACAGTATATATATATATATATATATATATATATATATATATATATATATATATATATATATATATATATATATATATATATATATATATATATATATACATATATATATATATATATATATATATATATATATATATATATATATATATATATATATATATATATATATATATATATATATATATTTCTTGTTCTGCTGAACAGCAGTGTCAGACACTTAACTAATTGGTCTTTCAGCGTCCCTCGTGTAGGGATATAAAGAGGGAGTATTTTTACCTTGGTGAAGCAGGGTATCCTTGGAGGTACACTTGGAAACCACAACTCCCTTGTTGTAGCTAGGAGAGGGGGAGGAGGAGGGGGGAGCGTTTGAATCTGTGTGTGCATATCTGTCTAGATATTATCTGTCATTTCGACGGGTCACGTACACTAGTTGATAAGAAAAAAAGTTAAATATAATCTTTTTTGGAAAGCCGGAATCTGTCCTTAGCCTATTTTGGAGAAAAGTAAAAGAGAATTTTATCAGTAAATGAAAAAGCAGAAAAAGTTATTGTTTCATATGTAATATCAAGAATGAATCAGAAAGAAAAAAGATCACCAGTAATTACAGGCCACTTGAGAAAGAGGATATATATACGGAAAAGAATTCATCAGATTGTGTGGTAGATAGAAGATCAAGTTGATAGATTTAATAGTGAGAAGAGGAGTTTTAGGTACATATGTTCAACAATATAGATGAGTATTTTGAATATTTTTTTATTGCACAGGCTGAATGTAAGGCATAGGTAAGTGAACTATGACTTTAAAAGTATTTATGTATGGGGTTTTTATCTAAGGTCCTTTGCTCTGGTCCTAGGTGGCCATTCACCACAGATATGCAATTGAGTGAAAATCTTGTAGTTGCAATGATTAGGCAAAAGATGTGGGACAGCTAGAAGAAAGAAAGAAAAAAAAAGGACTGTAAAAGAGATGGTTAATAAGTAGGGGAAAGCTATGGTCGTAAGGGCCGCAGCAAAGATCCATTATTATTGTCTGCAGTGCACCACGTGAAGTACACTGGCAGCAATACATCCCTAAGTGAAAAGTGAAATGGCCGTTCAGGATCTAAGACCAGAAATTAAGAGGTTATTGAAAAGAGTGGCTGACAAGGATATGTAAGGTATGGCTGAATGATGGAAAAGCGTTAAAGGAATAACTAGGAAAATAATTACTCTTTTGTACAAAGCTGAAGATTATAGAGGCGGCTGTAAAAATTAAAGGGAAATAACAGGACTTGGTATTTAAGGGAATGTTTATAGTAAGATTGAAACAAAGGAAGTTTGCTATAGGAAGAATATTTAAGGCGGGGATTTGATCATATTTATGACACAATTCTGTGAAAACTTTAAGAATAAGACTTGGTAGGATAGGGTAAGTCTTGCTATTTATACTTATTCATATCGGTGCTGGGGTTCGAATCCTTGCCTGGGCAACAATATTTATTATTAAAGGAATTTTTTTAGTGTCTTGGATCTCACCACTGAGTGAATTTAATATTTGAAGTGTATATATGATTTATTTGAATAGATAAAAATCGCGAATATTAGTGATAAATTATTATATATTTGAAATATATCTCCCCTATATATTAAAGAGCAAGCCTCTCTCGCTCTCTCTCTCTCTCTCTCTCTCTCTCTCTCTCTCTCTCTCTCTCTCTTTCTCTCTCTCTCTCTCATCCTTCGATTAGGGGGATAGGAGGTAGTCATCCCTGGGTGGTGAGGGGTTGCGTGTGAGAGCATATCTATTTGAATATTTAGCCGTCTTTTTTTACGAATCACATACACTAAGGTGATAATACTGTTATTTTTTATTTCAATAGGTAAAGAGATTATGAATGAAAACTTTAAGAATAAAGGGAAAAATCTGTATGCAGTATTGATTCGAGTTAACTGTAAGACTTAGTAGGATAGGGTAAGTCTTGCTATTTGTACTTATTCATATCGGTGCTGGGGTTCGAATCCTTGCCTGGGCAACAATATTTATTACTAAATGAATTTTTTAGGTGTCTTGGATCTCATCACTAAGTGAATTTGATAATGAAGTGTATTTATGATTTATGTGAATAAATAAAAATCGCGAGTATTGGTGATAAATTGTTATATATTTGAAATATATCTCTTCATATTAAAGAGCAAGTCTCTCTCTCTCTCTCTCTCTCTCTCTCTCTCTCATCCTTCGGTTAGGGGGATAGGAGGTAGTCATACCTTGGGGGTTGGGGGGGTGGGGTGGAAGGGGGTGGGGTTGCGTGTGAGAGCATATCTATTTGAATATTTAGCCGTCATTTTCTGCGGATCGCATACACTAAAGTGATAATTCCGTTATTTTTTATTTCAATAGGTAAAGAGGTTATGAACAGGGCTGCCGGATTCTCCACACTAGGCAACTCCACAACCCTGATTCAAGAATCAGTCTTTCAGTGAGTCGGTAACATCAAGCGCTGAACTCCACTGACCCTCCTAGTCCCATAGCATCCACACTTTCATAGACTTTACAATTATTGTAATTTTTATATAGGTATCATGGGGAGAATAAACAATAAAACACTCTTATTTATTATTTATTACTTTTTATTACATTTTAATCGATATACATCATCTCTTTACAAGGTGTGGAATTTATTAACACTCGGATTCCACATTCCACACTTGATCAAGATGTGAAGCAGATTAGCCGTATCGATGACGTAAATTCCACGTTCCGGCAGCCCTGGTTATGAATGAAGTTAAGAAAACGATGCCGTAATAGTAAAAGTTATAGTAGGTCGTATTATTATTATTATTATTATTATTATTATTATTATTATTATTATTATTATAATATTTTTAACGCCTTCAACAGTTAACTTTTTGATAATTTATTCCTATATAGCATATAACATAATTAATCTTTTATATACATAATTAGAATGGAAATTCACATTTTATGTAGGAGTAGTAGTAGAAGTAGTAGTAGTAATAGTAGTAGTAATATCTGTTGTTGTTATAGCAAATAATACCATCATTATCATTTTAAGGGTATTAAGAACTCCTGTCTGGAGTGTGACAACACCCAATGACCATAACAATCGTAAAAATGATATTGAGGATTTTTTATTCCAAATTATATAAATTAAGAGAATTAAGAGAAATTAAGCCATAAATATAATTGATCCGACGAAAAAAATCCATTTACCACCTGAGGTTTTTTTTTTTTTTTTTTTTTTTTTTTTTTTTTTTTTTTTTTTCACGAAAGACTGAAGGATGATACCGGCGTTGAATGATGGTATCACTTATTATGCATCGAATGAATGACAATAATAGAAAAAATGAAAAATAGAGGGGACTCAGTAAAGCACAGAGCTCCGGCGGGGCACCTTATTTCTCGACCTTTTGCTCGACCTTGACCTTGGCCTTTGACCTTAACATGTATTAGTTGGCGTGGTTTTTTATACACTCAAATATGAATCATGTTTGAAGTTTCTGTGACAACGATGTCCAACCTTATGGATGGTTACGTGAATTGAACATTTTGTTTGACTGTAACCTTGACTTTTGACCTTGACCTTCCAAAAGTTATTAATTTATAACATTTTACATCATAGATAATCCCTGCAAGTTTCATTGCTCTACGATTAAAATTGTGACCAGGAAGCTGTTCACAAATACACACACACACACACACACACACACACACACACACACACACACACACAACACACACACGATCGAAAACATAACCTCCTTATAACATCATTGACGGCGGTAAAAAATCATTTGAATTCATCTTTCCTCCGTCTGTATTGAAAGTGAATTCCTTTTTTTTTTTTTTTTAACCGAATTTATAATGGAGATCCGGGCAAAACGTTTTCAATAAATTCGCCCACAATTGAATTATGGTCTGATTTATATGGGGCGGTCGAATTTGCCATCATCTTTCTTGGGGATTCCACGAAAAATCCGGGTGTTGACAAGATTCCGTTTTCTATGTAATTATCCTTATTTATTCTTTCAAATTAGTTGATTAGTTACACGTCCTATCTTATGGAATTTTTACACTTTATTATTATTATTATTATTATTATTATTATTATTATTATTATTATTATTATTATTATTATTATTATTATTATTACAAAAGACAAGAGAATAATAGGTTGATTATGGAGTCCTTCTCCTAGAAGAACTGCTGACCTTAGTTAGAGAGCCTCTTTTACCCTTACCAAGAAAAGTAGCCGTTGACAAATTATATTATCATTATCATTATTACTTGCTAAGCTACAACCTTAGTTGTAAAGGCAGGATGCTATAAGCCCAGAGGCTCCAACAGGGAAAATAGCCCAGTGAGGAGAGGAAGTAATGAAAATATTAAATATTTAAAGAACAGTAACAACAATGAAATAAATATCTCGAATATAAACTATAAAAGCTTTAACAAAACAAGAGGAAGAGAAACAAGATAGAATAGTGTGCCCGACTGTACCCTCAAGCAAGAGAACGCTAACCCAAGACAGTGGAAGACCATGGTACAGAGGCTATGGCACTACCCAAGACTAGAGAACAATGGTTTGATTTTGGAGTGTCCCTCTCCTAGAAGAGCTGTTTACCAAAGCTATAGAGTCTCTTCCAACCTTACCAAGAGGAAAGTAGCCACTAGACCATTACAGAGCAGTAGCTTATCAATGAGACGCAATCAGTTTCAAAAACTCTACTTCCAGGCTATCCTCATCTCATCTATATTCCTTCCAGAGCCTTGGACAAAGGTTTCTGCATTCCCTGTGTCATTCTTCTTTCTTGTCACTACAATGAGCAGAACAGATGTCATTCAGGATGATGGTATTATTCATTGCATGGAACAGACTCCGTAATACACAGCAATCAAACCAGCCAGCACAGAAGATCTTGGCTCCTCGAAGCACGTTTCCTGGAAGAATCTCTCTCTCTCTCTCTCTCTCTCTCTCTCTCTCTCTCTCTCTCTCTCTCTCTCTCTCTGTAATCACCAAGCCACGGAAACTGGCTACAGACTAAATGTTGAGTTAAATTCACCGTGTAATTAGGCCGGGGGGGGGGGAGTCGGAGGGGAGGCATAGCCAATAACACCATATATATATATATATATATATATATATATATATATATATATATATATATATATATATATATATATATATAAATATTTATATATATATATATATATATATATATATATATATATATATATGTGTGTGTGTGTGTGTGTGTGTGTGTGTGTGTTACGTTATGTTACGTTGAGTTCTTGTATACCTCTCCCTATTAAAATGTTTTTTTTTTTTTCAGTCCTACCTTTTGAAATTGTACACCCGGTCTGTCCCAGCCCACTATAGAGAGCCGTTTCTTACTCCAAATTGCTTATAAAAACCGACCACTCTCATTCCTCTCATCAATATTCATTGCTCAATCTTCCTGGCTTCCATTTATCCTCCTACCCTTACTCTCTCTCTCTCTCTCTCTCTCTCTCTCTCTCTCTCTCTCTCTCTCTCTCTCTCTCTCTCTCTCTCTCTCTCTCTCTCTCTCAACTTTCTTCTTTCATCCACTTGTCCCTGCATTTTCTCTTACGAGTTATAGCGAGGAACTTCTGAAGTTCATAACTGGCTACCAATGATTCTTAGTTCGGCAAGTTGTGATAGGTTATCGATTATTCATTTATTTTATTGTTTTAGCTTAACTGGGCTTATTTTTTTTAAACTTATGTTTCATCTTTACTCATTACTTTTCCTTTTCTTTGCCATATTGGTCTGCTATTGACAATACCAGGCTTTTAACAATCTACTTCTCAAACTAATGTGGAAACTGGGTTTTTTTAATGATAATAATGATAATAATAATAATAATAATAATAATAATATTAATTCGTATAACAACATCAACAAATGCAGCCATTTCTAGTTTACCGCAGGACAAAGGCTAATGACATGTCCCTAATCATGTCTTGGGTTTAGCAAGTTTTCATCCCCGCACAAGCCAACTGCTGATTGGTGATGGTGGGAGACTTTAATCTGATCGCTCCTTTATTGGTGGTGCTGCCTAGTACAGCTTTGCAGATCATGGCAATACACGAACCCTTTCACAACTCAGGCTACTCAACTACTACCTCCCTAGACGCCATACAAAAGGGACATTCTGGTGTCTACCATAATTAATCAAATTACACGAATTTGTCAAATAGGTATTGAAACTGACTGCACAGACGAGTTAATTTCAAATCTATTCTCGAGCTTAACCAAAGTGTCTCAAAGAATCCGCTTAGATAATAAACTCCAATTTTTCAATTCTCTCCAATTTATATTCTGTGGGCTACAAACACAAAACACTTGATTATTTCAAAGTTTGCCATAATCAAAGTTATTATTATTATTATTATTATTATTATTATTATTATTATTATTATTATTATTATTATTATTATTATTATTATTATTAGCAAAACTATAACACTAGTTGGATAAGCAGGATGTTACATACCCAAGGGTTCCAACTAGGAAATAAGCCCAGCGAGGGAAGGATATAAGGAAAGAGATAGAACAGTGTGCCCGAGAGTACCCTTAAGCAAGAGACTGTAACCCAAAACAGCAGAAGGCCATGGTGCAGTGGCTATGGCACTACCCAAGACCAGAGAACAATGGTTTGATTTTGGAGTGTCCTTCTCCTACAAGAGCCGCTTACCATAGCTAAATAGTCTGTTCTACCCTTACCAAGAGGAAAGTGGCCTCTGAACAATTTCATTGGCAGTTGTTAACCCCTTCAGCATAGAAGAGCTATTTGGGCATCTCAGTGTTGTCAGGTGTATTAGGACAAAAGAGAAGGTGTAAAGAATAGGGCAAACTATAGCTGTCTTAATTTTGCTTTTTTGAGCAATAAGCAATTCATACTCACAGATATTTCAATGCATCTTGGTAACGTATGTTAAAAAGAATTTGTTTGTTATCATCTTTATTCGGTGGAAGAAGATACGTCGTTTCAGTTCTGGTCAGTCTTTATCTTCATACAAAAAATAAAAATAACTATTCCCTTGTTATATATATCAATAAAGGATCATATCAATGTCTGGACACACAAAAGATCCCGAAATATGATGAGAAATGGCGCTTCTTTCTACAATCATCTTTTTTTAGCGGAGGGATAAATTGGCGAAGTCCAGGGATACCGCCTTTCATTGTCGTAAATTCTTCCTTCCGTCCTTCCCCAAAGGAAACCAGCACCCTCATCCCCGTGGGGAAAGGGTTCCCCATTCCTCAAATACCTGTGATAGCAAACGTCGTGGGGAGAGACATTAAGAGATATTTACGCTACTGAGGACCATTTTTAAATGGGATTTCTTCCACGAATTCTCTAAATTTAAAACCCGTTAGAAAATATGATGAGCGCGTCATTCTTCCAGGGCTCTCCATTCCCATCACCATTCCCCCAGCACCCCTGCGTGAACCCCCTCTCCAAATAACCCCTCCAACAATATTCTGGTCCATCAAGAACATCAGTTTCATGTTCCCGAAAAAAAAAATAGAAATTTTGCCAAACGACATCGCACGTTTATCTGAAGTTGGTGTTGAAATCCATAATCATAATGGATTCGCTGCAGACGGGGATACAATATAAACGTTTTCCCTTTTTATACGTTTGAGATACAGCGAATGTTTTCTTAAAATTGGTTCTATTTCTTGTTACCAGTTACATTGTAGATAGAGATTTATATTTAAACGCTTTGTTTTTTTTTCTGAAGACATTCATATCTTTATTGTTTTTATAATTTGAACTTGAACTTTTTTTTATAAAAATAATTTGTTTTGTTCTCATTCCCTCTAAAAAATAGCAGACGTTTTTATGCTTATTTGTCTTCTGTAGATATAAAATAATGTATTTGATAATAGGAAAATATATTGGTAATATATTCGTACGTATGTTATTTTCCTTTCAATCCTAAGACCATTTTTCCACTTCATTTCTTTTCTATTTCTACGTAAAAATAAGAAAGACATAAAGGAATAAAAAGGTATCAAAACAGAAAAAAAAAATAAAATATAATAACAAACAAAAAGTATATATAGTTACAAAAAGGTCCCTATAATTTTAGAAGCTGCATCTGTGTGGTGTTTATCTGCGGACACCAATGTTTATTTTGTTTATAGTACAGCCTAATTCCACGGTGAATTTAACTCAACATTTAGTCTGCATCCAGTTTCCGTGGCGTGGTGATTACAGAGAGAGAGAGAGAGAGAGAGAGAGAGAGAGAGAGAGAGAGAGAGAGAGAGAGAGAGGGGAGAGAGAGAGAGAGATTTTTCTAGCAAACGCGCTTCGAGGAGCCAAGATCTTCTGTGCTGGCTGGTTTGATTGCCGTGTATTACGGAGTCTGTTCTATGCAAGACCATCATCCTGAATGACATCTGTTCTGCTCATTGTAGTGACAAGAAAGAAGAATGACACAGGGAATGCAGAAACCTTTGTCCAAGGCTCTGGAAGGAATATAGATGAGATGAGGATAGCCAGGAAGTAGGGTTTTTGAAACTGATTGCATCTCATTGATAAGCTAATGCTCTGTAATGGTTCAGTGGAATACTTTCCTCTTGGTCAGGTTGGAAGAGACTCTATAGCTTTGGTAAACAGCTCTTCTAGGAGAGGGACACTCCAAAATTAAACCATTGTTCTCTAGTCCCGGGTAGTGCCATAGCCTCTGTACCATGGTCTTCCACTGTCTTGTGTTAGCGTTCTCTTGCTTGAGGGTACAGTTGGGCACACTATTCTATCTTGTTTCTCTTCCTCTTGTTTTGTTAAAGCTTTTATAGTTTATATTCGAGATATTTATTTCCTTGTTGTTACTGTTCTTCAAATATTTAATATTTCCCTTACTTCCTCTCCTCACTGGGCTATTTTCCCTGTTGGAGCCTCTGGGCTTATAGCATCCTGCTTTTACAACTAAGGTTGTAGCTTAGCAAGTAATAATAATAATGATAATATAATTGTTCAGTGGCTACTTTCCTTGGTAAGGGTAAAAGAGGCTCTCTAACTAAGGTCAGCAGTTCTTCTAGGAGGACACTCCAAAATCAACCTATTGTTCTCTTGTCTTTTGTAATAATAATAATAATAATAAAAATAATAATAATAATAATAATAATAATAATAATAATAAAGTGTCAAAATTCCATTAAATAGGACGTGTAACTAATCAACTAATTTGAAAGAATAAATAAGGATAATTACATAGAAAACGGAACAGTCTCCCACCCCCCACCCCAAATCTTGTCAACACCCGGATTTTTCGTGGAATCCCCAAAAAAGATGATGGCAAGCTCGACCGCCCCATATCAATCAGACCATAATTCAATTGTGGGCGAATTTATTAAAAACGTTTCGCCCGGGTTTCCATTAAAAAAAAAAAAAAAAAAAAAAAAAAAAAAAAAAAAAAAAAAAAAAAAAATTCACTTCCAATACAGACGGAGGAAAGATGAATTCAAATTATTTTTTACCGCCGCTAATGATGTAATAAGGAGGTTATGTTTTCGATCGTGTTTGTGTGTGTGTGTGTGTTGTGTGTGTGTGTGTGTGTGTGTGTGTGTGTATTTGTGAACAGCTTCCTGGTCCCAATTTTAATAGTAGACTAATGAAACTTGCAGGGATTATCTATGATGTAAAATGTTATAAATTAATAACTTTTGGAAGGTCAAGGTCAAAAGTCAAGGTTACACTCAAACAAAATGTTCAATTCACCTAACCATCCATAAGTTTGGACATTGTTGTCACAGAGACTTCAAACATGATTCATATTTGAGTGTATAAAAAACCACGCCAACTAATACATGTTAAGGTCAAAGGCCAAGGTCAAGGTCGAGCAAAAGGTCGAGAAATAAGGTGCCCCGGCGGAGCTCTGTGCTCTACTGAGTCCCCTCTATTTTTCATTTTTTCTATTATTGTCATTCATTCGATGCATAATAAGTGATACCATCATTCAACGCCGGTATCATCCTTCAGTCTTTCGTGAAAATAGAAAAAGAAAAAAAGAAAAAAAAAAAAAACTCAGATGGTAAATGGATTTTTCTCGTCGAATCAATTATATTTATGGCTTAATTTCTCTTAATTCTCTTAATTTATATCATTTGGAATAAAAAATCCTCAATATCATTTTTACGATTGTTATGGTCATTGGGTGTTGTCACACTCCAGACAGGAGTTCTTATTACCCTTAAAATGATAATGATGGTATTATTTGCTATAACAACAACAGATATTACTACTACTATTACTTCTACTACTCCTACTACCACTACTACTCCTACTACCACTACTACTACTACTACTACTCCTACATAAAATGTGTATTTCAATTCTAATTATGTATATAAAAGATTAATTATGTTACATGCTATATAGGAATAAATGATTAAAAAGTTAACTTTTGAAGACGTTAAAAATATTATGATAATAATAATAATAATAATAATAATAATAATAATAATAATAATAATAATAATAATGCGACCTACTATAACTTTTACTATTACGGCATCGTTTTCTTAATTTCATTCATAACCTCTTTACCTATTGAAATAAAACATAACAGAATTATCACTTTAGTGTATGCTAT
>NC_090749.1:45372045-45379545 GCF_036898095.1 Palaemon carinicauda | reverse complement strand
ATGTTCAACCATTCCATTGGCAGCGGAGTTGTAGGCCGTTGTCTGATGTAGGGTGATGCCCAGGAGATTTGCTAATGACGTCCATATTTGAGAGGTGAAAGTGGTTCCCCTGTCAGAAGTAATATGCTCAGGCATACCGAATCTTGAAATCCATCCAGAGAGTAAGGCAGATGTACATGAGGCGGACGTTGCAGTTTCCATGGGAATGGCTTCAGGCCAACGAGTGGAGCGGTCGATGACGGTAAACAGGTAACAATGTCCTTGTAATGTGGGTAGGGGGCCTACAACGTCGACGTGAATGTGTGCGAAACGACGCTGAGGTTGAGGAAAGGTGCTCACTCCTGAATCCGTGTGTCGATGTACTTTGGAAGTTTGGCAAGAAGTACAGGCGCGGACCCCATCCTTAGCATCCTTAGAAATGCCGTGCCAAATGAACTTTGCCTTCAGCAGCTGTGCAGTAGAACGGCACGAGGGATGTGAAAGGCCGTGAATGAAATCAAACACCTGTCAGCGCATGGGAGCAGGAATCCAAGGGGGCGGTCTACAAGTACTGACGTCACAGAGGAGGGTGGTGTTGGAGTCTTCGAGGGGAAAGTCTTCCCAACGGGGGGACGTGCAGGATGTCCTACAAGCTTGATACTCTGGATCCTGTCATTGGGCTTCAGCCAGGGCGTTGTAATCAAATCCCAGTTGAACGGCAGCCAACGTGTTTCTTGACAGAGCATCGGCAACGGGATTCATTTTCCCAGGGACATATTGGAGGGTGCAATTGTATTCAGCCACGGCGGAGAGATGTCGGCGTTGACGGGCGGACCAGGCGTCAGACTGTCGAGTGAAGGCGTGCACCAGAGGTATGTGGTCTGTGCGAATGACGAAGGGCGTACCTTCTAAGAAATGGCGAAAGTGACAGACAGCCAAGTGCACCGCCAGCAATTCTCGATCGAAGGTAGAATAACCCGATTCTGCCTTGGACAGTTTTCTGCTGAAGAAGGCCAATGGGCGGGGCAAGCCTTTGACCACCTGCTCGAGTACTGCACCAATAGCGACGTCGCTGGCATCGGTGGAGAGAAGGAGAGGGGCATGTGGGATAGGAAAATTGACAGCCGCAGCAGTTGATAGGGCCTTCTTTGCATTGCAGAAGGCTGCTTCTTGAAGGGGACCCCACTTCAGGTCCTTTGGCTTCCTCTTGAGGGAGGCGTAGAGGGGAGCAAGAGTGGCGGCAATGGCTCGCAGAAAACGGTGATAATAGTTGATCATGCCCAAGAATTCCTGCAGAGCTTTGACGGTCGAGGGCGCAGGGAAGTTCTGAACGGCTGCTACCTTCTCAGGGAGGGGATGGACTCCTTCAGGAGTGATATGGTGCCCTAAGAACGACACTTCGTTGGCGCCAAAGGTACACTTGTTGTACCGGACTACAAGGCCGTTTTGTTGCAGGCGGTCGAGCACGATGCACAGGTGACGGAGGTGTTCCTCTTTTGAGGAGAACACAAGTATGTCGTCCACATAACATACACAGAAAGGGAGGTTCCCTAAGATGCCATCCATGAGACGTTCAAACGTTGCCCCAGCATTACGAAGGCCAAAACAGGAGTAATTGAAGGTGTATGTACTAAACGGAGTGGTGATGGCGGTCTTGGGGATGTCTTCTGGGTTCATAGGCACCTGATAATACCCCTTCAGGAGGTCGAGCGTAGAGAAAACCTTCGCTTTGTGCAGGTAGGAGGTCACGTCGGCAATGTTTGGGAGGGGGTAGTGATCTGGTTCTGTTTGCATGTTCAGGCGCCTGTAATCCACGCACGGACGGAGGGAGCCGTCTTTCTTCAGAACGATGTGTAAGGGTGACGACCATGGGCTGGAGGCCTTTTGGCGAAGGCCCATTTCCTCCATTTCGGCGAACGTCTGTTTGGCGACTGCCAATCGTTCCGGTGCCAGACGTCTGAATTTTGCGAAGCCTGGGGGTCCCGTCGTCTTGATATGGTGATAAATACCGTGCTTGGCAGGAACCATGGGCGTTTGGCAAAGTTCTGGACGGAAAACTTCCGGGTACGATGTGAGGAGGTGGGCGTAGGCATCCGTGGGTGGGCTGATGTGGAGAGCGAGGTTAGAGGGGGCGGGTTGAAGAGGTGTCGACAAGTACGAGTCTGCGTTGACCAATCGTCGGTGGGCGACATCGACCAGAAGGTGGAAATGAGAGAGGAAATCCGCACCAAGGATTGGCATTGTGACGTCAGCAACGAGAAACTTCCAATTGAATATACTGTTTCCGAACGATAATGTGAGGTTCTCTTAACCGTAGGTGGGTATCGCAGATCCGTTGGCAGCTACCAAGCGGACGTCAGCAGATGTAGACAGACTACGTCGTGCCTTGAAGAGTTTCCTTGGCAAAAGAGAACGACAAGCACCCGTGTCTACCAAAAATCGCACGCCCGTTCCTGCATCCTGTAAAAAGAAAAGATTAGAAACACGGGAGGCCACCGCCACAAGCGATGGCCTACTTACACGTTTTTTCGGACACTGATAATCCTTGGCATATTTCTTCGCGGTTGCCCCGAATCTGAAGTGGTAGTAGCAAAACTGCGGCGGATGGGAGGTAGTAAGTAGTAAGTGGTTGTAGAAGTCGTTCGTTGGGGCGCGAGCGATTGGTGTGTGGTGGGCGGCTTTGTCGCCGCTTCGGCACGTTACGGGGTAGGTGTGTATGTCCTACGGCATTCATGTCAGCTTCGGTTGACGTTGAATAGGCATCCTCGTCGTCAGGGGTGGAGGCGTTGATGGAGGTCTTGAAGTGGCTTTCCATAAGGGCGTCGGCTTTGGTCATCAAGTCCTTTATGGGTAAACTATCGACATCGGGTATGGCAGCGCGTACAGGTTCGGGTAAACGGCGTATCCACAGGGCACGAAGTAGGTTCACCTCACGAGGAGAGCTGTCTGCGGCAGGTTGAAGGCGAGCGATACTGGTCATTTCCCTGAGGGCAAGCGAAGCCCTTTGGTCCCCCAATGGTTGTTGCGAGAGCTGAAAAAGCTTTGCTATACGGGCGGCTGGCGACGGCGAGTACTGCTGCAGAAGGTATGTTTTGAGGGCGTCATACGCTATTGGGGTGTCTCCTTGTTCACAAAGCCAGTCGGATATTTCTGGGAAGGTGTCCTCGGGTATTGCCGCGAGAACATAATCCGCTTTGGTGGTTATGCGAGTCACGCCCCTGATACGAAACTGGACTTCTGCTCGCTGAAACCAAGCAAACGCCTCTCCACTGGCAAACGATGAAAGTTTGAAATGAGCGGCCACAGCACCAACTGCCGTAGAGTCCGCCATAGTACTACCAACGATGAAAGGGCGAGGGGGTGGGGGTGGAAGGCGGTGGGAGCAAGTCGATTTCCGGGGTCACCAATGTGACGGGCCGAGAGAAGGTTGTGAACTCAAAGGCAGGATGCAATCAACTGAGTTATAATATTATAGAACACTCTCCTTTATATACAAAATCTCAAGGCAACAGGACATAACATGTTTACAAGAAAGACAATGTCACAGAGGAAAACCGGAGACGTGAATTTTCATGTTCGTTTTAGTGCAAGGGAAGAGCGCAGACACAAGCATAATATATACAAAAGGAATTATGTACAATTGTGTGACACACGGTTGGTACACTAGGATCTAAATTACAAAAGTTTGTAAAGTAAGTTTTTCTGAATATATTTCTTCGATCCATTATTATTATTATTATTATTATTATTATTATTATTATTATTATTATTACTTGCTAAGCTACAACACTAATTGGAACAACCATACGCTAATAGACCAAGTGCTGAAACAGGGAAACTAGCCCAGCGAGGAAAGGAACTTGGGATATAAATAAAATACAAGAGAAGTAATGAAAAATTAAAATAAAACATTTTATGAACAGTAACAGCATTAATACTAATCTTTCATCTATAAACTATAAAAAGTTAAAAAAAAAAAAAAGGAGGAAGAGAAATAAAATAAAATAGTGTGCCTGAGTGTACCCTCAAGCTAGAGAACTGTAATCCATTTGTTCATTAATATTATACTATATTCAGTCTCACGAGAAGTAAAAGTTTAAAGGTCACTCATGACTGGCAGAGGCAAGGGACAGTGCCCTAAAGACTGACAATATGCATATATCATCAGAGCACAAGAACCCTATCCACCCAAGGTAGGACCAGGGAGGAACGGGCAATGGTGGCTGATGACCAAGAAGGTAGATTCCTTCTTATAGACGGTCTTAAACCCCTAGTGGAAATATTCGCTCTGCTTCTTTTGAATTTTTTTTTTTATATATGTTTCTTTTCAAAGGTTTAAAGGCTGCTCATGAATGGTAGAAGGAAGCAAGGGACAGTGACAATGCTCTAGAGACTGACCATATATACATATGATAAGCACCCAAGCTTCTCTATACTCAAGCTAGAATAAAGGAGGGCCAGGCAATGGCTGTTGATGATTCAGCAGATAGACCTATAGGCTCCCCAAAACCCCCATCCTTAGCTTACAATGATAGTGAGGTTGCAGTGACCAAAGGAACTACCGAGTTTGAGCAGGACTCGAACTCCCGTCTAGCAATTACCGGTCAGGGACGTTACCACATCGGCCATTACAGTCCCGTCCCTAAAATATATTGTTGAATAAAAGCTTAAAAGAAGAGAAAAAAAAAGAAAAAAAAAGGTAAAACTATCAGTTATTCTATAGTTTGTGTAACGTGTTCTACATTAAGCACGTTCTATTCTAATTCTCAGATAACAACAACAACAGCAACAACAAATGCAGCCGTTTCTAGTCCAATGCAGGACAAAGACGTCAGATATGTCTTTATTCATGGCTGGCGTTTGGCCGATTTTCATCACCTGGCTGGGCACTGAAGATTGGTAATGGAGGGAAACTTTAGTTTAATTGATTACAGCAAACCAACCTAGTATGGATGGCCCTGACTAGTATAACCTTGCTGATCAAGAGGGTACACAAACCCTTGTACCACGCTGAGGATTCCTCACTCAGATAAAACATTCCAAAAATATCTTTTATTTTTTTTTCTATAGTCCCTAAAGTCTTTAGAACTCTTCTTTGATACACATAATCAATATTCGCCTCCTAAAAAAACGTATTAAATCACTTGAACCAAGTTCCATGACGTTTATTACTTCCTCGGTACAAAGGATACCAAATATTGAAAGGCGATATGAATCTTCCCATGAAAGACTGGTTATGAACTTCGGCTGGGATGATTGACAGGTGTTGGTAATCATGGCCAGATCTTTTGTATTTTACAAATAACTACATTTTTTATATATTTACGTTAGGAATTTCCTATAAATATTGGTAATTTTCGAGTATTTCATGTTACTATTTCTAAGATTCTGATTTTTATTACTTCCACCAAGGAGGTTAATGAATGAATAGATAAATATTTATTCATTTATCTGTTAAAATGATTACGTCATATCCTTTTGACAGATTTTCAAAAAATTTCAACAACCTTATGTGCTCACTGGATATCGAAACCTTTCCTATCCAATATATCATTATGATGAACAATTAACCTCAATCTAGGCTTTTTCTGTTAATACCTTTTAGCACCTTCGAATCATACAAATTTTCACATAATTTATGGCTGTCCATTCTTCAGATATGGATGAATCACTTCAAAATACTCTGATTTATTGTTTCCCTATGATGAACTTCTTACCATATGTCTTATCAATAGCTTCAGATGCTTTTATGTCGATCGAATTTATTTCCATTTCTTTCTTCTATCCTTTGACTCTCCTCTTCTCTCATTTCACCATTATCTCTCTATATTTGATATAAGATACAAATCAGCCAATTCTGTTCTTTATTATTCATACTAATGTTCTTTAGTCCATGTTCCTCGTATTCATATGTTCCAATTACCATACTTTCGTTCACATATATTTTTGCAAACAATTTCCTTCCTCTTTAGAAATTATTCTTTACTGTCCCCCAATGAATAGAGTAATATATATATATATATATATATATATATATATATATATATATATATATATATATATATATATATATATATATAAATATACATATATATATATATATATATATATATATATATATATATATATATATATATATATATATATATATATACTTATCCACATTTTATTCATGCTTACAACCAATGTCTTTTTTTTCTGTCCTCTCAAATCACCCAATTATGCACA
Organism: Palaemon carinicauda; assembly: GCF_036898095.1. Taxonomy (NCBI): domain Eukaryota; kingdom Metazoa; phylum Arthropoda; class Malacostraca; order Decapoda; family Palaemonidae; genus Palaemon; species Palaemon carinicauda. The sequence continues at coordinate 45,373,338 of NC_090749.1, read as the reverse complement.
TGTTGAACAGCCATAAAGACATAATAGACCTATGACTTAGACCGACATTCATACTAAACCAGTCAATCACCTGACCATATATATCACGTAACCCTTGTATCACTTCCATCATAAACCCTTTTAATTGCTCTAAAACCATTTCATAAATGGACACATTCTAAATACCTTCTTTATTACGTTTCTTTCTATTCTAACTTGGTATTGTTTTACTCTTGTTTTTTTTTTTATAAACTGATTTATGACAAACTTCCTTGTTTTACTCCCTATCAATCAAACTGTCACTAGCCTTCGTTTCTGGATCAAAGTCCTGCCATAAACATTTTCTGGTATACTAATCAATATTACACCGCTATAAACACTTACTTTTATATTACATATATATATATATATATATATATATATATATATTATATATATATATATATATATATATATATATTACGCACACGCATAATATTCTTTTCTGTGTTGGGATACCTTAACGTGATAAAAGGATTTGTGTATCGCCATCATCAGCAAAGGTGTATAAGTCAAGGCAACCCATAATAGGTCGGTTAATTATGAGCGATCAGACAAAAATCTCCCACCATCACCATTCTCCAATGGTCCCCAAAGCGTGATGATGAAAAGTGGCCAGACCCAGACATGAATAAGGAAATGTCTGAGGCGTTTTTTTTTTTTTAATATATAATATATATATGCTCGTATATGAGTGTAGTTAATTTTCTCTCTCTCTCTCTCTCATCTCTCTCTCCTCTCTCTCTCTCTCTCTCTCTCTCTCCTCTCTCCTCTCACATAATTAAACAAGTGTTATCATCCCAGAAAAAACTACATCTTTTTACTTGCAGCTCGGAGGGGAATATATTACTATCATTTTTCTCTGGGCTGTTGAGAATAAGGCAAAATTTATTTTTTCCCAAAAAGTTGCGTCATAAATCTTGTTTATGAATGGATAGAGGAAAAGAAGCATAATTAACTCCTCTCCGTTAATTCTAATTAAGGTATATTTTCGTCTGCAGTTTTCCTTTTGGAATATATTAATGGGACGAAGTAATGGATGCAGTGTGTATTCGGAAAAGTTAATGATGAATAATGAGCAATTCTGTATTCTAATAATAGATTTCTTTTTAATTTCTTAATGTTTTTTTTTTAATATCACAATTAATATTACATAAAGTAGCAGTGATAGAAGTGGTAATTATAAAAATAAAACTTATTCATTTCAGCCTCAATTGATATATTCATATTTTAATTTTTCAAAGATTAAAATAGTAATTAGAGTGACAATATCTG
>NC_090749.1:45344545-45349545 GCF_036898095.1 Palaemon carinicauda | reverse complement strand
ACTTGGTAACGATACAAGAGAGACTGTATCTATGGTAAACAGATCTTCTCAGAGAAGGACATGCCAAAATCAAACCATTGTTCTTTAGTCTGGAGTAGTGCCATAGCCTCTACACCAGTGATTCCCAACCTTTTTGTGATCAAGTACCACTTTGAGGTCCCGTACAGTCGCCGCGTACCATCTGGTTCCAGAGAAACTAAATTCGATCAGATACCACTTTATTTCTATAATTGTAAAAATAGAACACGCAAATTAACTAAGAAAACAACAACTCAATGCGAGGGCTGTATCTGCTTCTTCTCCACCAGCTGGTCAATGCGGGGCATGACTTTGCTCCCAGCACATCTGAAATCATGCCCGGGCGCAGCAAGACGGTTCCGGCTCTTCGACTTAATGGCCATGAAGGCTGTGAACCCCTGCTCGCACTCCCACGTCAAGGGGAAAATCAGTAGCTGGGGAACAGCGTGACGGGCTAGCGTCGGGTACGAGGAGGCCATGCTCACCTGGAAGTTTAAAGGAGAGCATTTTGTGCACTTCGTCTTTGCTGTCTCGTCAGCCTGGATATCTATGAGTTCCTCTTGTTCCCCGGTCCCAACAATTAGATTGGCTGGATCAACGGAGAACGGACTGGCGACGTAGGCACATGTCACGTCCGGAAAGTAATGCTTCAATTCAGTCTTGAACAGTGAAAGGAGAGGTGATGGACGATTTCTTGGGCAAATTCATCAGTGGGCTCCGTCTCAAGGATAGTCAGGAGTTCGAACATTCCGTAGCGTTTGCTCTCCACGTTCATGACCCCGAAAGTGTTCGCGTACCACCTAGAAGGCCCTCGCGTACCACTAGTGGTACGCGTACCACAGGTTGGGAACCACTGCTCTACACCATGGTCTTCCACTGTCTTGGGTAGTGTCATAGCCTCTGTACCATGGTCTTCCACTGTCTTGGGTAGTGCCATAGCCTCTGTACCATGGTCTTTCACAGTCTTGGGTTAGAGTTCTCTTGCTTGAGGGTACAATCGTGCAAATTATTCAATCTATGTCCTTATTTCCTTTCCTCACTGGGATATTTTCCCTGTTAAAGCCCTTGGGATTATCATCCTGCTTTCCCAGTTGGTATTGTACCTTAGCAAGTAGTTATACAATCGTTTTGTAATGAACGTACAAATTGTTTACTGCAATTATTATATTATACTACGTCTGATTGTGTGAAATATCTTGTTTGGGTGAAAAGAAATCGACAAATGTAGAACATAAAATACACGAAACTTGAACCATTCATCATCTGAAAATTGAAAATGATCCGTTCTAAATATAATTTGTATTTCTTTCGTTCGCTGTGTTTGGATTCGAATAAATGGCGCAGTTCAGAAAATACAATTTACTCAGCCGTTCATTAATTGTCTGGTTTTACAATAAATGACAGCTATGAATTTAAACATTCAAACGTTTTCACATCATCCAATGGATGTATTTGTGAATTGGGAAGTGTAATTGAAACGAATGTATACTGGGGCAATATTTTTTTTTATTCAAACTGAAAAAAATAATTAAATTGTGTCCTTAATTACGTTTTTTGAACACTAGACTTGAAATTATATTTGATTTTATGCTTTTGTTTATGCTGTTATATAATTATGTTTTGATTTATATATAAACTAATTTTTTGTAAATAAATTATACATGAAATTATTTTTGAGGTTATTTTCATGATTCATATATCACCGTATTATTTTCATAACTTGAGCAATGATATATGAAATTATGAGTATCCATCTTTGAAATTAATTATTTTGGTTCGAAAATGAGTTATGGTGTTTTGAAACCGGTGAAAAATTAATCATATTTGGATATTTGGAAACTAGTTTTCGCACTCGTAATTGGAGTTGAAACAACTTCAAAAAAATATTTAGCCTTTGAACACATACACACACTCATACACGTATGCGAACACACTTATTTATATGTATGTGTGTATGTGTTTCTATGTATTTGCATATATGCATCCTAATAATGATAATTGTAATTGTTTTTAATGATATACTCACATAAAATTCTAAGTCAGTGGTATTTTAACGATAATGATTTGAATTTTCATAAGTGTTATTACTCGAATAAGAAATATAAGTAATTTAATTTGTGTATACATTAAGTTAATATATATATATATATATATATATATATATATATATATATATATATATATATATATATATATATATATATGTATATATAAATATATATATATATATATATATATATATATATATATATATATATATATATATATATACAGTATATATATAGATATATATATGTATATATATATATATATATATATATATATATATATATATATATATATATATATATTACTCACGTATGTATACTTTTGTATCTATGGATATTTGTGAATATTTGTATGCATATATATATATATATATATATATATATATATATATATATATATATATATATATATATATATATATATATATATATATATATATATATATATTTATATGTATATATACGTGTTACGTTCAAAACCAGTATCATTTTTCCATACTGAAGAAAATTCCCATAAAGCCAGTGCTAGTGTAAGCAGTTAAATACGTGTCAGGTAGTTAGATGAAATATGTGGCTGTGACCAAGGTTACAGTAGGAACCTCATTCATTGATAAGCCCAACACAATTTGATACCACACTATCCAAGATGAGAAGATACAGTAGTTATGATGAAAAACTCTCTCTCTCTCTCTCTCTCTCTCTCTCTCTCTCTCTCTCTCTCTCTCTCTCTCTCTCTCTCTCTCTCTCTCTCTCTCTCTCTGTTCAATCAGATGAATAGCGAGTATCCCCAAGCTCTGGGCAAGTCATTCTTAGAGAAGTAATTGACGATGGGACTGAGGTCAACAACATTTTTTTTCATTATCGATGAAGTTGATTTTGTTGTTTTTCTGGAATTTTCTATGTTGATTTTGCTATTTTATTGGTATTTTTAATGTTCCTTTTTATAGTAATGCCAAAGATGAATAATATTTATCTCAAGCCAATATATCAACACAAAATATGACCTACCCTCAAATTTTCAATCTTAGGTCAAGACTTGACATTAGTTCTTTTACTTAAGCCCAGATGGCTCTGACACGCAATTCTGCTTTATGAGTTGGACATTGCTCACAGAAACGAGGTATTCTGTTTCATTTATATTTTAATAAAACTAACCTCATTAGTTTAGTTTTTCATTCCTGCAAAATGAAGGATCTTTGACCTTGACCTTGACGCTTTTAGAGAGGTTAACTTAAATGTGTATTTTTCTTTATATTTGAAGACAGGTTACTACCTTTTTTTTCCACTTTGAGATTATGTAATGTCACTAGATTAGGTAAGCAAGAATGTTTTAGATTACAGACCAATTTCTGTAATCCAATATTCTCTAAACTTTTGAAATGTCTTTTGGCAAATTGCCAGAGTAATCATCTGTTCATGAAATTACAGTTTGACTTTCGCAAGAACTTTGTTGTTTGCGATTCTATGTTTAAAGTGTCCCTTTCTGAATAGAAAACCCTGATTATGGTCGCCAAGTTTATCGGTAAGCCCCCTTTCCCACAAGCTGGATCAGTTAAGAGATGCTGAATCATCTTTTTTTTTTTTCGTATTATTATTGATTTTTTCCAATTGATTGGAAAGTGTTGTTAATGGTTACCATAGTGACAACAGAACACTGTTATTAGCATTGTCTTCACAAATTATATAGGCATAGTGTGTGCCTCGGCCTTAAAAAACTAGTTTGCTGCATATGCAGATGATTCTATTCTCTTCACATTGGACACAGTTCTGGAGTTAAGGCTTGTGGTTGCTGAGTCTTTTAATAAAGATCTAGTTGAAAATATTATCTATGTTGCAGCATATTGGATTTTGAGATTATATCATAACAAAACTGAACGAATAATTATTAGTAGGCAAATTAATGAACGATTTGAAGTTCTCTGGCATTCTGACATCGTAATAGGCGAAGAAAATTGGATTCTCCATGGCCTGATTTCTTTCTAGATTCATTCACCTCATTTTAAATTATGTATATATTTTTTTTTATTCAAAATACAATTTATGAGACATCCATCTAATTAAATAGCCAAAGAACATTTTCAAATTTTCAAGGTTTTTACTTACATCCATATCCCAAGGATTTTTTTTATTCTCAAATTTTTCATTATTTTGCATAGTGATCTGTGTGCTTTTCGGCAACTGGGGCTCTTCTTGAATTGTTAGACACAAATCTGAGATTTTGAAAAGGTTTGTGTATCGCCGTGATCAGCAACACTGTACTACTATAGTCAGGCCACCCATACCAGGTTGTTTGCTGTGAGTGATCAGATAAAAATCTCCCACCATCACCAATCTACACTGGCCAGCGGGATGATGAAAATTACCAAACCCCAGACATGAATAAGGTAATGTCTGAGGCCTTTGTCCCGCAGTTAACTAGAAACGGCTGTATTTGTGTATCTTTGACACTGTCTTCCAGTTACCTCATAAAAAATTTCGTAATTCCAAAACTCCCTTATATACAGGTATTCCCAAGAGTATAATATCATCTCTGAATTCCAAATATTACCTTTTATTTCAAAGGCTCATTACTATACGGTATTCTAGAAGATTCCTTCCTGCTGTAGCTAAATTGTGGAAGGATATTCCACTCCAATCATTGAATCTATGTAATTCTAGAATACCAATATTGGTAATTTTGTTTCAATGTTGCTTCTTATCATTTACTATGGTTTAATTTGTTTTTATTCCATTCCTTACTTTGGTTCTTTTTGCAATTTTTTCTTCATTGGTGCCCTAGAGTTTGTAGCCTTCTACATATAGGATTGTAACTTGCCTGGTAAATAATTATGATATTTGAAAAAATAGTTGTTTTTTTAATGTGGTAGTTCATAGGATATTAAATTGTATGATGATGATGATGATCATTCTTATTATTATTATTATTATTATTAT
>NC_090749.1:45302045-45324545 GCF_036898095.1 Palaemon carinicauda | reverse complement strand
ATGTATATTCCAGACAATTTATGTGCTACCTAGAAAATATTGACTTTCCTTAAAACATTAAATTCTGTACCGGACAGAATGCTGCACACGGCTCTAGATTTAAAAATGTCTTCAACGCTTATTCCACACTGTGGCCGTGTATGGCTGCAATTCAGACAGCTATCCAGATTTGAAGAATAGAACGGGGAATTTACTCTCATTTCATTACACCATTTTATTTTCGAATATCATTGGTATTCCAACTATCTCTTGATCTACATTTTAAGCTTCCGTTCTTTTCAGCAGGACAAAACAGTTATTGTAAAAAGTATAAATCCTAAAAGCACGGTAGTATATTCTAAAATAAAGCAGTTATTCCAAAAACCATAAATCATAAAAGGAAAATGATAAACCTCAAAGTAAAGCAGTTATTCTACAAACTATAAATCCTAAAAGCACAGTAGTAAATTCTAAAATAAAGCACATACTCTACAAATTCTAAATCCTAATAGCACGGTCATTATTCCTAAAAGCCCGATATTAGAAAATCCGATGCAACTATGACATCCTTAGCGAGGCTATTCTGCCGAATATCACAACCATTTTACCAGCTATTCAAGCTGCAACAGGTAACCCAATTTTGAAGCCGTTTACACAACCCAACCTTTTTCACGGGGGGAAGGAGAGGGGGGGGGGGGGGGGCTGTGACCCCTTGAGTCATAGGGGGTGTATGTTAGGGTCGATAACATAGCTAAAGAGGATGGGATCCTTCGGTGGTTAGGATTGTGCCTCAGATTGTTCATTTTCATTTCTTCACTTTTATCTATTCTGGTTTATCTTCAAGTTTGTAAATCCTTATTACATTTTCTACCTTGACAGTTTATGTGACCCGTCAAATATGATGGTTAAATATTTAATATGCACATTTACACACAGAGATTCAGTCTTTCCCACCCCTTTCCCATTTCGTAAGTAGAGCACATTAGTTTCGCAAATTTTTGGGAGATTTTTGTTTTCTGAGTGGTTGTACGTCACCGTGAATGGAATATATATATATATATACATATATATATATATATTATATATATATATATATATATATATATATATATATATATATATATATATATATATAATGTGTGTGTGTGTGTGTGTGTGTATTACTTAACAGTTACAAAACTGCGCGTGACCAATAATTAAGTGTAAAATCCACAGGAAACAGGGAAGTGACAGACGAGGTACCAAGCGCTTTCGTATATTACGTTTACTTGTTCAGGGTACAAAGTAAATTATAAAATGAAATCCCTTAGAAAGAAACCTAACAAAACTGAAATGAAAGACACAAACAAGCAAAGCATTATCAAAGTGTGTATGTGATTATTAGTCGTTAAAAATAAATAAACAAAGGTCGTTATTATGATAAAATGATAGTATTGTAACAATCATTGAACTAAATGTTTACATTACACATTGTACCAACCGTGTGTCACACGATCGTACATAGTTCATTTTGTGCTTGTATCTTCCCTCTCCTCTCGCACTAAAAAGAACCTGAAAAATCATGTCTGCTTTTTCTCTCTGTAACATTGTCGATTTCTCAATATGAAAGTTCTTGTTGCTTTGAGATTTTGTATATAAAGGAGAGTGTTCTACAATAAATTAACTCAGTTGCTTTCACACTGCCTTTGAGTTCACAACCTCCTCTCGGCCCGTTACATTGGTGACCCCGGAAGTCGACTCGCTCCCACCGCTTTCCACCCCCACCCCCTTGCACCTCCATCGTTGGTACTATGGCGGACTCTACAGAAGTTGGCGCGGCAGCTGCGCCATTGAAACTTTCACCGTTCGCCAGGGGAGAGGCGTTTGCATGGTTTCAGCACGCAGAAGTCCAGTTTCGCATCAAGGGCGTGACTCGCTCAACCACCAAAGCAGATTATGTTCTCAGGGCGATACCCGAGGACACCTTCCCAGAAATATCCGACTTGCTTTGTGAACAAGGAGACACCCTAACAGCATATGACGCCCTCAAAACATACCTTCTGCAGCAGTACTCGCCGTCGGCAGCCGCCCATGTAGCAAAACTTTTTCAGCCCTCGCAACAACTGTTATGGGACCAAAGGGCTTCGCATGCCCTCAGGGAAATGACCAGTATCACTCGCCTTCAACCTGCCGCAGACGGCTCTCCTTGTGAGGTGAACCTACTTCGTGCCCTTTGGATACACCGTTTACCCGGACCTATACGCGCTGCCATACCCGATGTCGATAGTTTACCTATAAAGGACTTGATGACCAAAGCTGACGCCCTTATGGACAGCCACTTCAAAACCTCCATCAACGCCTCCACCCCTGACGAATGGGATGCCTATTCAATGTCAACCGAAGCTGACATGAATGCCATAGGACATACAGGCCTACGCCGTGATGTGCCGAAACAGCGACAAAGCCGCCCACCACCCACCAATCGCTCGCGCCCCAACAAACGACTTCTACAGTCACTTACTACCTCCCATCCGCCGCAGTTTTGCTCCTACCACTTCAGATTCGGGGCAACTGCGAAGAAATGTGCCAAGGATTGTCAGTGGCCAAAAAACCTGTAAGTAGGCCATCGCTCGTGGTGATGGCCTCCCGTGTTTCTAATCTTTTCTTTTTACATGATGCAGGAACGGGCGTGCGATTTTTGGTAGACACGGGTGCTTGTCGTTCTCTCTTGTCAAGGAAACTCTTCAAGACACGACGTAGTCTGTCTACATCTGCCGACGTCCGCTTGGTAGCTGCCAACGGATCTGCGATACCCACCTACGGTTACGAGAACCTCACATTATCGTTCAGAAACGGTAAATTCAATTGGAAGTTTCTCGTTGCTGATGTCACATTGCCAATCCTCGGTGCGGATTTCCTCTCTCATTTCCACCTTCTGGTCGATGTCGCCCACCGACGATTGGTCAAAGCAGATTCGTAACTCGCAAAATTCAGACATCTGGCACCGGAACGATTGGCAGCCACCAAACAGACATTCGCCGAAATGGAGGAAATGGGTCTTTGCCAAAAGGCCTCCAGCCCATGGTCGTCACCCTTACACATCGTTCTGAAGAAAGACGGCTCCCTCCGTCCGTGTGGGGATTACAGGCGCCTGAACATGCAAACAGAACCGGATCACTACCCCCTCCCAAACATTGCCGATGTGACCTCCTACCTGCACAAAGCAAAGGTTTTCTATACGCTCGACCTCCTGAAGGGGTATTATCAGGTGCCTATGAACCCAAAAGACATCCCCAAGACTGCCATCACCACTCCGTTTGGTACATACACCTTCAATTACTCCTGTTTTGGCCTTCGTAATGCTGGGGCCACGTTTTAACGTCTCATGGATGGCATCTTAGGGGACCTCCCTTTCTGTGTATGTTATGCTGACGACATACTTGTGTTCTCCTCCTCAAAAGAGGAACACATCCGTCACCTGCGCATCGTGCTCGACCGCCTGCAACAAAACGGCCTTGTAGTCCGGTACGACAAGTGTACCTTTGGCGCCAACGAAGTGTCGTTCTTAGAGCACCGCATCACTCCTGAAGGAGTTCACCCCCTCCCAGAGAAGGTAGCAGCCGTTCAGAACTTCCCCGTGCCCTCGACCGTCAAAGCTCTGCAGGAATTCTTGGGCAGGATCAACTATTATCACCGTTTTCTGGCAGCCATTGCCGCCACTCTTGCTCCCCTCTACGCCTCCCTCAAGGGCAAGCCAAAGGACCTGAAGTGGGGTCCCCTTCAAGAAGCAGCCTTCTGCAATGCAAAAAAGGCCCTATCACCTGCTGCGGCTCTCACTTTTCCTATCCCACATGCCCCTCTCCTTCTCTCCACCGATGCCAGCGGCGTTGCTATTGGTGCAGTACTCGAGGAGGTTGTCAACGGCTCGCCCCGCCCATTGGCCTTCTTCAGCAGAAAATTGTCCAAGGCAGAATCGGGTTATTCTACCTTTGATCGAGAATTGCTGGCGGTGCACTTGGCTGTCCATCACTTTCGCCATTTCTTAGAAGGTACGCCCTTCGTCATTCGCACAGACCACATGCCTCTGGTGCACGCCTTTACTCGACAGTCTGATGCCTGGTCCGGCCGGCAACGCCGACATCTCTCCGCCGTGGCTGAATACAATTTCATCCTTCAATACGTCCCTGGGAAAATGAATCCCGTTGCCAAGCCCTGTCAAGAAACACGTTGGCTGCCGTTCAACTGGGATTGGATTACAACGCCCTGGCTGAAGTCCAACGACAGGATCCAGAGTATCAAGCATGTAGGACTTCCTGCACGTACCTCCGTTGGGAAGACTTTCCCCTCGAAGACTCCAACACCACCCTCCTCTCTGACGTCAGTACTGGTAGACCGCGACCTTGGATTCCTGCTTCCATGCGCCGGCAGGTGTGTGATTTCATTCATGGCCTTTCACATCCCTCGTGCCGTTCTACTGCACAGCAGCTGAAGGCAAAGTTCTTTTGGCACGGTATTTCTAAGGATGCTAAGGATTGGGTCCATGCCTGTACTTCTTGCCAAACTTCCAAAGTACATCGACACACGGATTCCGGAGTAGGCACCTTTCCTCAACCTCAGCGTCGTTTCGCACACATTCACGTCGACGTTGTAGGCCCCCTACCCACATCACAAGGACATCGTTACCTGTTTACCATCATCGACCGCTCCACTCGTTGGCCTGAAGCTATTCCCATGGAAACTACAACGTCCGCCTCATGTACATCTGCCTTACTCTCTGGATGGATTGCAAGATTTGGTATCCCTGAGCATATCACTTCCGACAGGGGAACCACTTTCACCTCTCAATTGTGGACATCATTAGCGAATCTCCTGGGCATCACCCTACATCAGACAATGGCCTACAACCCCGCTGCCAATGGAATGGTTGAACGTTTTCATCGCACCCTCAAAGCAGCTTAGATGTCCCGCTGCAAGGATTTCAACTTGTTTACTCAGCTTCCCTGGGTCCTCCTGGGACTAAGGACCACTCCTAAAGACGCCCTCGACGTCTCGGCAGCTGAAATAGTGTATGGCGACCCGTTGGTCGTCCCTGCATCCTACGACGATCTCCAGCGCATGCATCACGTCTTGGGAAAATTTATTCCATGCCCCCAGACTTACAAGCCCCCAGCGAAGCATCACATACCAACAGACTTGCACACTGCAACGCACGTCTACCTGCGCAACGACACTAGCAAGCCACCGGTAACACCCCCTTACACGGGCCCTTTCCTTGTGATCCGACGCAGTCCGAAAGCATTCCTACTAAATATTCGTGGCAAAGAAGACTGGGTCTCCATTGATCGTCTAAAACCTGCTTATCTTCTACCAGATGACCCGCCTACAGTTCGCCTCTCTAGACCAGGGCGCACTATTTAACATGTACAGTAAGTCATTTTTAGGGGGGCAGCCATGTACCAACCGTGTGTCACACGATCGTACATAGTTCATTTTTTGCTTGTATCTTCGCTCTCCCCTCGCACTAAAAAGAACCTGAAAAATCATGTCTGCTTTTTCCCTCTGTAACATTGTCGATTTCTCAACATGAAAATTCTTGTTGCTTTGAGATTTTGTATTTAAAGGAGTGTTCTATAATAAACTAACTCAGTTGCTTTCACACTGCCTTTGAGTTCACAACCTCTTCCCGGCCCGTTACAACATCCTTACAGTTTCATCAAGATACGAGTCTTGTTGAAAAAGACCAGCGCTATGGTTTGAAGTTAGATCATTGAAATATTCGATTATAACAGATTCAATATTTCGTTTTACAATGATTTTACAGAATTTTTGAAGTCAATGCTATGGTTAAAATTCATTTATGTGGACAAACAGCGATCTGGACGTTCGTTTCTGTCCTATCCTAGCTGCATAGCGATGTTGTTGTTATATATATATATATATATATATATATATATATATATATATATATATATATATATATATATATATATATATATATATATATATATATATATATATAACAACATTGCTAAGCAGCTAGGACAGAGACGAATGTCCAGATTGTTGGTTGTCCACGTATATATATATATATATATATATATATATATATATATATATATATATATATATATATATATATATATATATATATATATATATATATATATATATATCATCTCATCCTACGCCTATTGCTGCAAATTGCCTCTGTTAGATTTTGCCAGACGTCTCTATCTTGAGCTTTTAAATCAATACGTCTCCATTCATCTTCTCCTACCTCACACTTCATAGTCCTCAGCCATGTAGGCCTGAGTCTTCCAACTCTTCTAGTGCCTTGTGGAACCCAGATACTTGCTCTTTATTATATAGCGTAGATAACTCATTTTAAAATTATTTAGTTCATTTCAAAATTTTCTTAGTATATGCTAATTGTTCTTCATCTTCGGGAGACTTTTTCAGTAGATAATATTAGGACATTATCCACATTGGGATATGTAAAAGTGTTTGACGAGATTATGGTGAACCCTCTTTGTAATTTTGTATAGTCCCAAATGATTTTGAAGGTTTTTGCATTGTAAAGTCATCCTTAATTCGTTAAAGAGGTGGTATTAGTCTTAGTAATACTTGCTAAGGTACAACCTTAGTTAGAAAATCAGGTTGTCTATAAGACCAAGTGGTTCAGCAGGGAAAATAGCCCAGTGAGGAAAGGGAATAAGGAAACTACAAGGGAAGTAATTAACAATTGGAATAAAATATTTATTAAGAACTGTGACAACATTAAAATAAATCTTTCATATATATATATATATATATATATATATATATATATATATATATATATATATATATATATATATATATATATATATATATATATATATATATATATATATATATTATTAAAAAAGAAGAGGAAGAGAAATAAGATAGAATCGTGTGCCCGAGTGTACCCTCAAGCAAGAGACCTCTATCCCAAGACAGTGAAAGACCATGGTACAGAAGCTATGGCACTGAGGTGACCAATGGTTTTTATTTATATTATTATTATTATTATTATTATTATTATTATTATTATTATTATTATTGTTATTATTATTATTATTATTATTATTATTATCTTTTATTATTATTATTATTATTATTATTATTATTATTATTATTATTATTATTATTATTACTATTTTATTATTATTATTATTATTATTATTATTATTATTATTATTATTATTGTTTTTATTATTATTATTATTATTATTATTATTATTATTGTTATTATTATTATTATTATTATTATTATTATTATTATTATTGTTGTTATTATTCACTTCAGACATGCTGCATAAATGTATCAAATTATCCATCTCATATTTCCCAGATAGAAATATTAATACCATAATTCTTTTGCACATCTAATTTCCAAATTTACTCTTATTAATCATATTTATCATCTAATATTCCTTTCCCCAACTTCCGGGCTTTGGATTGCTTTACTTCTGATTTCCCTTTGACCATTCCTCTCTTCTCTTCCATTTATATCTTTTCAATCCTGAGTCTTGCAGGGACACAAGTCTTCCACCGTATCCATTGACCTTTTTCATTGATCTTTGATTTAAAAAAAAATTATTGAAGGATTCCTCGTGTCCTCTTTATCCGCGGTTTTATACGCGAAATTTATCTGCGAAAATGCGGACACCTTTGCATACGGCGTGAGGCTCCAGAGAACGGCCCTCTTCTCTATCAAAATAGATTCTTTTTCCTTCTCCATGGACTCTAGGAATTTAATGCGAGCGAATAAGAGTCCGGAGGGAGAAAAAGCGGGAAACTGGGAGGGGGAGGAAATATGTAGGTGTTATTTGAAATTATATTTTATGCAAATGCAGAAGTGAAAGCTCTTTTTGGTTTGGAAAGGCAGTAAACCGTAAGGGAATCCCCTCTATTTAGTAAAGAGCAAGGGTCTGGGTATACATATTTACTGTATATATATATATATATATATATATATATATATATATATATATATATATATATATATATATATATATATATATATACATATATATATGTATATATATATATATATATATATATACATATATATATGTATATATATACATATATATATATATATATATATATATATATATATATATATATATATATATATATATATATGTATATATATATATATATATATATATATATATATATATATATATATATATATATATATATATATATTCTTTCCGATCACACTTAGGGGCACCAGACGTATGACTATTTGGTGTCGTCTCTTGTCTCGCTGTTATGGGGAGAGGAAGTATTCATACCCTGGTGAGAGAGGGTACCCCGAGAGGTACACTCGGAAACCACAACTTCCGTGTTATAGCTAGAAAACAGGGAGGGGGTGGGAAGGAGTGAATCTCTGTGTGTGCCTACCTATTTGAATATTTAGCCGTCCTTTTTGACAATCTTTATGGAAGGTCATGTACTCGGGCAATTTACTTAACTGAACCTGCATAATCTCTTAATATCTAAGTAAACATTCACTTGCACAAGATACTTGCGCAATCTCTCTACCAAAGTATAAACATGCACAGGCACTTTGTGGAAGTGCTTATGCATAAACGCTTCAACGTATACCAGCTTGATGCAGCTTCGTGCACTTACTCTCCAGTCTTAAAAGACAGGCACCGGGCTGAATGGAAAAATTAGATTTCCAACCACTCTTGTGGAGCACTTTATTCGCCCCTTGAACGATTCTATAAATGTCGTTAAGTGGCGTCTAAGTATAAAAGTGTGTACTGTGGTGAAGATTGTCAAGGAGATGAAGGAGTAAGAAGGGGAGAGATGGAGATGGAGATGGAGATGGAGAGAAATTAGAGATGTAACTTGGTAGAGAGATGAAAGGGAGAGACGAGGTTATACATTTGATGATAACTTTCGTATGAAGAATTTGTCTGAATTTGATGGTCAGTTTAAGAGGTGCGCACTCTCTCTCTCTCTCTCTCTCTCTCTCTCTCTCTCTCTCTCTCTCTCTCTCTCTCTCTCTCTCTCTCTCATCCTGGAGTCATCAGTTAAGAGAGTGAAAGAGTTTGCGTATCGCCATTATCAGCATAGCTCTACTAGTCAGAGGCACCCATACTAGGTTGGTTTGCTGTGAGGGATCAAATACTTATATATATATATATATATATATATATATATATATATATATATATATATATATATATACATATATATATATATATATATATATATATATATATATATATATATATATATATATATATATATATATATATATATGTGTGTGTGTGTTTGTGTGTGAGTGTAAGTATGAGTATATATATATATATATATATATATATATTTATATATATATATATATATATATATATATATATATATATATATATATATATATATATATATATATATATACTGTATGTGTGTATGTATCTGAGAGAGAGAGAGAGAGAGAGAGAGAGAGAGAGAGAGAGGGTGTATCCGCAGTATTCCAATCTTCAACCGGCCAGTATCCATGGTGCAATAGCTTTCTCCTATTACAAGCAAAGGACACTGCTAAATTTAATCCGGATAAAGGTTCTGAGTTTTGCTGCCTTTGCAGAGGTCATCGTGCAAACATAGAACATTGCTATCCGAGCGAGTGCCCTCTCTCTCTCTCTCTCTCTCTCTCTCTCTCTCTCTCTCTCTCTCTCTCTCTCTCTCTCTCTCTCTTTATATATATATATATATATATATATATATATATATATATATATATATATATATATATATATATATATATATATATATATATATAGACAGATAGGTATACCTGAAGAGAGAGAGAGAGAGAGAGAGAGAGAGAGAGAGAGAGAGAGAGAGAGAGAGAGAGAGAGAGAGAGAGAGAGAGAGAGAGAGAACGAAAGTACGAGCATATCATCTGTCTCCATATTAGTCCTATAAAACCAAAGAACAAGTAATATATAGTTTTATAGAACTAAAAAGTTTAAGCTGTATAAAACTATAAAAATATTGGCAACAATACGTAAAAGTTCATTCAGAATACAAGGAAATAATTGTATCAAATACAGTAGGCTTCTTACGTCAAATACAAAACACTTCCTAGCTAGTGATCTCTACAGATTCAGTTATACTGTTTAATCCTCACTCTAAAGAGAAACTCGAATTTGATTTAGATTTTACTTTACATTGAAGTTATAATTCGTTTATATCTATATATATTAGGGTTGTAGCTTGGCTATTAATATTAACAATAATAATGATAATAATAATAATGATAATGATAATAATATATTATGCAGGGTTTTGTCATCTGTATTCAGTTACATTTGGTTGTGTCAGCCTATTGAAAACGTCCCTGCCTAGCACTATGCTTGACTAGAGTTCGCCATCCACCCAAGATGGATACTTTCTTATAGTGTCTTCAACCTCACTATCCTTGTGAGCTAAGGGTGGGCTGCTTTGGGAGAGCCTGTAAGTCTTTCTGCTGAGTTACCAGCATCCATTGCCTATCCCTCTTTGGCCGAGTTTTGGGTGGATAGGGGAGTTGGGCGCTGATTATATGTATATAAGTTCGGTCTCTAGGGCAAGGTTTCCAACCTGGGTTTCTCGTAACCCTGGGGTTCCTTAATAGCTTGCCAAGGGTTCCTTAAAGAGATACTAATAAATAGGCTAAGATTATTATGCTTTTGCACATATGTGCAATGCATTTTTCAACTTGTCTTCCAACCTAATTTTCTTAGTACAGGAAGAGGTATATTTAATATTTCGTCTTCATATCTGGAAAAAAGGGGTTGGCTCAATTAGAGGTTTCGCTTATCTTGTAAAGCAGAAAAATTTTGATGTTGTCACTATGCACTGTTTTCTTCACAGAGAGGTACGTGTTTCAAAAGCTCTTGGAGATGAATTGATTTTTTTTTTATAATGTTAACAAAATGGTGAATATAAAACTAAAATCGGTTCTTGGCAGAATGTTTAAAAAGATGCGTGAAAACTTAGACAAAGAGCATAAAAATCTTCTGCTGCATAAAGAAATTCAGTGCTCAATAGGGGAAGAGTTCTAAATAGAGTGTTTGAGCTGAAAGGAAAATTACAGAAGCACTTTCAAGAAAAGAGGTCAGATTTCGATGTACTTTGAAGATGAAGAATGGTTGCAGAATCTAGCCTACTTAGTAGATATATTTTTCAGCACATGAATCAGTTGAATAAGTCACTTTAATGCTCTGGAGAAAATGTATTGACTTCGAGTAATAAGACTCTTTGATTTAAAAGAAGACCAAACCTTTGGAAAAACCATGTCATAAATGGAAACTTTGAAATGTTTCAGCTACTACAGCGGCTTAAAAGTGAAGATGGGTACCAGCAAATTTCAAGTCGTATTCAAAAACACTTAGAAGAGCTGCAAATAAAAATTTAACATTATTTTCCCTCCCTTTCAACCAAAGAGTTTGGTTGGGTGAGGCATTCTTTCTCTGGATGTCCTGCCCATCCCAAGAACTTAAAATTAAGAGAAGAGAAAGAACTTTGTGCATTGTAGTTTGATCGTACTCTCAAGATGAGATTTACAGACCTATTCTTAGACAAGTTTTGGATTTGAGTGAAAAAAGAATATCCTGCCATTCACAGAAAAGCAATAAATATTTTGCTGCAGTTTTCCACTTCCTACATGTTTGAGCAAGCTTTTTCGCATTTGAAAAGCATAAAGAGCAAGTAAAGAAACTGTCTCCTTTCAGTAAAAGAAGAAATGCGTGTGTGCTTATCAAAGATTCCACCTCGAATTAGGTAACTGAGTTCCAAAAGACAAGCACAAGTGTCACGTCGAAGAAGCACATTTTATTCTGGGCAAATATGCTTTTGTTATTATTTGCATTGATATTACCTCTTCAATAGATTATTTCAGTTATTTTTGAATTGTAAATAAACTGGGAAAAGCATCCAGTTATTATGTGTTTAAACAAGTTGTCAGAAAAATATGTTGATTTTTTTTTTTTTTTCAAATTGTCAATAAATTTGGGGAAGGCAATTTCCTTACCTAAAGCGGTTATAGAAAGGAAAATTTTGTTTTCATTATGAAGGAAGAATAAATAAATATGATTGTAAGATATTTTCTTATGTAGGGGTTCCTTGGGACATCACTATTATTGGACGGGTTCCACCAAAGTAAAAAGGCTGGGGAACACTGCTCTAGGACATAGTTACTGTTTCTTGTCTCTTGCCATTTATAATTTGTATCAGGGGACTGAGTATTGAAAATACAGCAATATAAAAATTCAGCATATTGACAGAGCAACATTCCATTTACTTACCGAGGGTTAAGCAGAACCCCTTGAGTGATCATAAGAGCAAGTTGGTACTCGTCTGAGAGTATCGAGCTGTATAAAGTGTATTCAAAAACCTTTTTGTAATAAAGTGCAAAAAACCATGTTCCGATTTCTCAGTATCCGTTGACATATATATTATATGTATGTATGTATGTATATAAATAAATGCGTCTTTCATTAGATCGTAATTACATCAGAGAAAAGCAAAGATAACAACCTATGACTTGTCAGCCTTCTCTCTCTCTCTCTCTCTCTCTCTCTCTCTCTCTCTCTCTCCTCTCTCTCTCTCTCTCTCTCTCTCTCTCTCTCTCTCTCTCTCCAGGAAGAATAGATCTGTCTAACGATATGGTAGGTTTCACATAAATAACACATGAACGACCGTAACGTCAGGTCAGGAGGGCAAATGGAAAATTATAATGACCTAAGGTAGGGAAAAAAAGGGAGGGTCGTAAGTTCTCTTCAGGGAGGCAGTCGCTGTAACGAGTATTTGCCACTTTGGGTAGTAAGGTTCTTCTATCGATCAAAATCAATGGAAAATATATTATAAGTGAGTTACGAAGCTGAAATTCTGTAAGGTATTTGAGATGGCCTTTTCTCTGGTGCATTTTTCTTTTTAGAACTTTTTTCCGGGTATAGTCTCTTTCTTGACTTTCCCAATGGTGTTTAATCTGTTCATCTGTATATGAATGATTTGTAATTACCTGGTCTTCAACACCAATGGCCTTTGATGTAGATTATAGTATGATTGATAAAAAATAATAACTTAGATAAAGATTTTGAAAAAAAAAAATATACCAATTAAATATGTATAATTTTATATAATTTTTAGAAATGAACAAGAAGACCAGCCTCCAAAATGAACTTAAAAATGCCACTGGCATCAAAAACAGTTTTTCCGGCAAGATTTAGGGAATGATGTACGGTTGGTCACATGAATAACTGGCACCCCCTTTCTCAGAGGAATTGCACCTTGTCACACCCTTACTAAGCAGCTAGATCATGTTTGTAGCTCAGTTCACCACCTCTACTTTCTCGCCATACGCTACCAGTTTGGTTACTTGGCTCGCAGTAAGGGTACCACAGGGTACATTTCTCCGGAGCGAGGTGTGTCAGGAATTCCTCTGTCCAACTGTACCTGCTATCCTCATTACGAGCTTCAGAGAGGAATCGTTCTTTGAGATGCACAAGTCAGGGGAACCAAGCAATCGTCATCCAATGGTTGGGTGGCAACCTATCAGTCATCAAGAACTAGCGTGTTAAGCTAGTGAGCCCAATTCTTCTTGGGAGATAGTGGGCAGTTTCCCATGGTTTATGTATTTTAAGTTCATATGTAAGAACATAAGATTACAGTTAATTTATATATTTCTAAAAAGTTTAATTTGGTTGCAAATCAGAAATTCTGGACAAGAGAGGTACATTTTATCTTGAATTTATAAGAACTTTGAAGTAATATGAGAAATCTTTTGAATTTTATGGGAAAAAAATACTCGGTTTTGCAATCATATTTCATGAAAAACTTTATATATAATTTGTCTATCTGGCTAAACGTCTATATGTCTATATGACCAGCAGTTTATAATTGGAATTCATTTCTGTTTTTTTTTCCCACCCGAAATCTATTATTAATATTACTATTAGCTAAGCAACAACTCTAGTTGGAAAAGCAGGATACTATAAGACCTATATGTGCTCCAAAAGGGAAAATAGCCTAATGAGGAGAGGAAATAAGGAAATGGATAGAATAGTGTTCCCGAGTGTACCCTTAAGCAAGAGAACTCTAACCCAAAACAGTGGAAGACCATGGTACAAAGGCTATGGCACTATCCAAGACTAGAGAAAAATGCTTCGATTTTGGAGTGTCCTTCGCCTAGAAAAGCTGCTTCCCATAGCTCAAGAGACTCTTCTACCCTTACCAAGTGGAAAGTAGCCAATGAACAATTAAAATGCAACAGTTAACCCCTTCAGTGAAAAAGAATTGTTTGGAGATCTTTGTTGTCAGGTGTATGATAGAGGAGAATGTGTAAAGAATAGGCCAGACTACTCGGTGTATGTCTAGGCAAAATATTTTGAAAAAGTAAAGTTAATCTGTTGTCTTAACACTTTAGTCAAAGTATTAAAAGTAATGCACATGAAAGATTAATTATAAATTGTGTTTTATCACCCAAGTTATTCTTTTTTATAGAAATTGTAGTTTAAAGTAAGAACAAAATGTTTGGTTTTATGTTAACATTCAACTAGTGTTACATTCCTCAAAGGAACATAATATAACCACTGTATTTATAAAAACACAGCTGTATTTTTTATTTAACGCAATTATTGGCTATTTGAAAATATCAAAAAAGCATTCTATGAATCAATTTTTGTTATTATTATCACTAGTTTTGTGACCCTGATCTCATCCTATGAGTGTAAGATCTCATTGTTACTTATTGTGATTTCCATGAAACTCCTCAAAGCACCAGCCACCCTGTGAGATACTACCACTTTAGAGTTATTAGGTTCTTTGACTGGCCAGAAAAAAACTATATTTGGTCCCTCCCTTTTATGGCTCATTTTTCCTTTGCCTACACATATAACAAGTAGTGTGGTCTAATCTTTACACATCCTCCTCTTTCTTCATATATCTGAAAACACTAAGATGACTGGAAAATACTTCTAATCTACTTTCTGCAATTGTTCAGTAACAGTCCAAAATCAAACCTTTGTTCTCTTGTCTTGGGTAGTGCCATAGTTTCTGTACTATGGTCTTCCATTGCCTTGAGTTAGAGTTCTTTTGCTTGAGGTGCACTCAGGCACACTATATCAGTTTCCTTATTTCCTTTCCTCATTGGGTTACTTTCCTTCTTGGAGCCTTGGGGCTTATAGCATACTGCGTTCCAAGTAGGGTTGTAGCTTAAGTAATAATAATAATAATAATAATAATAATAATAATAATAATAATAATAATAATAATAATAACACAAGTTGTGGTGGTAACGAGCAAACTGCGTTGACATTCATTGGTATACAACCATGCAAATTACAATCAAACCATTTATGGCTTAGCTTCACTGATTGGCATGATTATTTTCAATTACTAATCGCCGATAACGAATACGTCTTTCTTTATGTGTGGAAACCAACCAGGTAATGAACAAACGAATCGCGTTTAGGGTTTCATTTGCTTCGAAATCAAATAACTAAGTACGCCATCGACTCGAAAAGAAACTCACAGAAAATGGCCGTCAGTCAAGATTGGTCGTGATAACTGACCTAGTTTAATCAAGTGTTCAAATATGAGCTTTGATTAAGTCCCTCATTGGATTCAATAGAATAACGTATTAGTTTTAGCTGAGAAAGGTAGAGGGAGAGAGAGCTGGGAGGGGTTAGGTCATTTGACCTTCCACCTTGAGAGAGGATATGTATCTTGGGAAACCAATTATTGGAGTTTTTAATAAGTGAATACCATCCTTCATCCGGGGAAAAGGAGAATAATATAGGAGTGGGCCAAGAAGTTTGGAGTCCTGACCTATAGAACACTACCTACAGTCTGTAACTGCTACCCAAGATACAGTTGAATACAGGTATTCCTGGCACACCTCGCTCTGAGGAAGTGCACCCTGACAGAGCCTTATTGCGCGTCTAGCAACCAAACAGATAGTGTAGGGAAATATGGCAGAGCCAATAGGCTGAGCTAAATACAAGAACTCTCTGCTCAGTATTGGTGTGACAGGGTGCAATTACTTATGGCGAGGGGTTCCAGGAATTGCTGTATCCAACTGTACGTCTATTTTGCCTTCAGTTAAGGCATCAATTATGAGAGAATCAACTGGTTCCACACAGAAATATATATGTCCACACGTTGTAGGGTATAATGTATATAATATAGATATGTAGCTTTTTTTTTTTTTTTTTTTTTTTTGACAGATTGTAGATTAGCAATTCCTCTCTGTATGTTCAAGACGGCTGTAGTAGGTGCTTGAAGTCATCTCTATTATTACATTTACCTCCTTGCCTCTTTTGACTCAAGGAGTTTCTCTGGCTCTTTGTAGCTGGAAAAGGTTTGCTTCTAATATCTTTAAGCATGACTATATATATATATATATATATATATATATATATATATATATATATATATATATATATATATATATATATATATATATATATATATATATATATATATATATATATATTGTGTGTGTGTGTGTGACGCAAAGCTGTACTAGTTAGAGTACCCCATAGTAAGTTGGTTTGCTTTGAGCGATCACACTAAAGTCTCCCACCTTCACCAATCCGCAGTATCCAGAATGATGATGAAAATAGCCAAACTCCTGACATGATGAAGGACATGTATGAAGCCTTTGCCCTACAGTGAACTAGAAACGGCTGCATTTGTTGTTGTGGTTGTTGTTGTTGGGATGAGGTTGCGAGACCGCTGCCCTTCGCCCTTTAGCCACAACAGTCAACTGACTACTACTCCAGTCCGACAACTGAGCTGCAATGTAATAAAACGAATAATTCCTAGTAATTTCCATCTTACTGTTCACTCGCTAGTGATCAGTGTCATATCTCCTACACTACTAGAGCCCAATATTAACATTAAACTATTGTATGCGACCCGTCAAAAAAGACGTCTAAATGTTTAGATACATATGTACATGCACTCTGTGTACTCATATGTCTGGTAATGCCGTTAAGCGTGACCAGAAAGAAAATTATATACAATTATTTATATAGATATACAGTATATATACTGTATATATCTATATTTACACACACACCACACACACATATATATATATATATATATACATAGATAGAAGGATACATATATATATATATATATATATGTGTGTATGTATTTATATATATATGTATGTGTGTATACTGTATATATCTATATTTTTATATATACAGTATATATATATACATATATATAATTATATATATATATATATATATATATAGATAGATAGATAGATAGATAGATAGATACATAGATAGTCATATATATATATATATATATGTATATATATATATATATATATGTGTGTGTGTGTGTGTGTCTGTGTCTATATATATATGTATACATATATATATATATATATATATGTGTGTGTGTGTGTGTGTGTGTTTATGTATATATATACAGTATATATATATATATATATATATACACATAGATACATTATATGTATAGATAAATATTTAGATAGATAGAAAGATAGGTATATTGTTGTCTATTATATAGGAGAAATACCACTTAAAATATTTGTTCTCGATTTTAATTTAGGAATAAATTTCGGTAAAAAAAACTTTTTCTTTCGAAGTCTTTTTGACTAACTGTCACAAAGGCTTCAGCCTTCTATAGTTTATATCCAATAGAAATTGTCCCATTTGATGATAGGAAAGGTTAATATTTCGAGTCGTGTATAGTTTGGTATTCTGAAAGATCCCAATATATTATAGAGTAGAAAGTTGTGTCCAACGGGACTTCTCGTAGTTTCTAGTTTGTAATTTATTTGCTTAGATGCTAAGACTACTAAGTTAAGATATAGATTTTGGGAATTATATATATATATATATATATATGTGTGTGTGTGTGTATATATATATATATATATATGTTTGTGTGTATGTACATATATGTATGTATATATGTACTGAATATGCGTTATATACATACATATGTACATACACATCTATATATACAGACTATTATATGTTTATATACATGAATATGAATACATACAAACAAGAACTTATTCATGTGTGTAAGTACAGTGTCTATGATTACATGCATACATACACACATATCTGTTTATATATTGTAATATATATAGCCAAATATACACACACACATATATATATATATATATATAGATAGATAGATATATGTATATATATATATATATATATACTGTATATGTATTGCGTAAAAGGTTCCGGAACTAGTAAGTCTTGATATTAAGGATGTGAACAAATTCTTGTATTTACGAGCTTTTAACTATGATTCTCTGCACGAGTATATATATGTATATATATATATATATATATATATGTGTGTGTGTGTGTGTGTGTGTATATACACACACACACACACACACACACACATATATATATATATATATATATAGTGGATAATATTATGGAAGTTTGCTGTACGGGATGATCATCTGCGATGTTGTACTGAAGGTATATATGTATGGCATTATTATTGTCTTTTTTGCGCTCTTGCAAATGTAAAAGTAAACTTATACATTCACATATACTTATGTTTATACTTATACATTTCTGAGTGGGGATACCTTAGCATTGTGAAAGGGATTTGTGTATCGCCATGATCACCAAAGATGTATTAGTGAAGGCCACCCATACTAGGTTGATTTTCTGTGAGCGATCAGACAAAAGTCTCCTACCAACACCAATCTCTAGTGGCCAGCGCGGTGATGAAAAGTGACAAGACCCAAGTCATGACTGAGGACATGTCTGATGGCTTTGTCATGGAATGGAATAGGAATGGCTTCGTATGATGATGTTGTAGTTAGTGTGTGTGTTGTGAGTATATATATATATATATATATATATATATTATAGCCACGAAAGGAAAAATCTAAAGATTTGATTGGAGTTAGTACTTCCATCCATTAAGGACATGAACAGACTCAACAATTGTTGAGTCTGTTGATGTCCTTAGCTAATAATAATAATAATAATAATAATAATAATAATAATAATAACCCCATTCTAAAAGGTAAACAGAGGAAAACCCACATCCTAACTTAAGGTTTCCCACCTAACTTTGAAATCGTATCCTTACCTTCCGGGGGAGTCCCCCCTCCCCCCCCCCCCCCCCCACACGGTAGATTGTCTAATCCTTAGCCCACACTACATACTTTAAGTGCTGCTTTTCTGGTATTCTACAGCGGGGGAACCTTACTCTCTACAGGACCTCTACAGTCATGTTATCGTGTTCGTTCGAGAGGATTCAACATTTCACATCTTGCATTGCTCGCGTGCTGTTAAATCGTCACTATCGGAGTACTCATGGAGTAAGAAATTCTTTTGTTTCCTCTAGAAAGGCCTTAATATCATCAATCATTTGGAGGTTTCATGGGAGTTTACAGTATAGGCTCCGTGCCGCGTATTTAAAGTGCCTAGAGCTTACAATAGACATATATCTAGGTTCTAATAAGTTGAAACCAGCTGTAACTATTCTCGTGTCAACAAGATTTGTTGGCTGCACAATATGCAGCCATTGTCTTAGATATTTGGGATGACCGGCTTCTAATGAATAGTTTGGTTATTGTACATATTTTAAACTCATTCGCTCTTTAATTGGCAGCCAGTGTAAATAAATTAGTATAGGAGTGATCCTTTTCCTAGGTGGGGCACCTTTTATCAATCTTGCTCCTTTCTTTCTTTACGTCTTTTTTTCTCTTTTTCTCTAAAGTCTCTCCATCAAATCAAGGAGGTTGGTCTTTAACAGTTATAGTGTTTTCCATCAGTTTACGCATGATATCATATTCACCTTTGCTCGCTCTAATATAAGTGGTCGTAAGGTAGTCAACACATATAGCTCCAAACAAACGTTGGTTATCATGATCACAGGGAATGCCAGTAGCATCATTTATTTCCTTTGTAATTTCTTCAATAAATATGAAGGAGAAAAGTTTGATTTATGTCTGAAGTTTATATTTCTTCACCACTGCATGTTTCTGTAGAGGTAGTTTAAACATAATAATTTTGTGCACTGTAGAGATAGTGCATTTTTCTTCTATGTTGATATCAGATACAATGTTATTCATTACATCACTCAAAACTAGGTCCAACGTATGCCAATCAAAGTAGTTGCACAGTCAACATTATTCATCAATTGATATGATTCCAATAACTCACTAAATGCTGAAGCATCAAGATTTGATGCATCATCCATCGAAAGTTTGAAGTGTCCACAAATAACTAATTATTTTTCTCCATGATCATCAGCTCAATTTCACTGAATTTTTGAAAGAAGATGCCAGTATTTGGTCTCAGGAGTTTGTAAACTGTTACAAGGGATATTTTTTTTTACATAAAGTTTATTTCTATATATTCAAAACTTGTTACAATAGTTTTATTTTTATATTTGAGATTCGGGTAACTTTTATGAATAAAGATTACCCCCACCATACCTGCTCTCTCTCTCTCTCTCTCTCTCTCTCTCTGGTATGTGAAAGAAGTTTTGTGTTGGGGGGTGGTGTCATTTCAGTGATCTTAGCCTTGCCAAAGTTATTTCACTATATTTCAGATAATGCTAGTATGTCCAAATATTTCTCGTTTATCAATTCTCGAATTTGAACAGTCTTATTACCAACAGATTGTATATTTTCATAACACAGTTTATGACATCCTCGGTATCTATTATCAGTATTTTCTGCAAACCTTTTCAATTGCAAATCATAAGCTTTGCAATTGCTTTGAGTTCACTATGAGGTCATTTGGTTTGTTTAACTTAGTGCAGCTCATACATTTTTACTGTTTCGAATTACATTCTCGTGAAATGTTTTCTGAACATTTCCCGTAGACTTTATCATCCTTCTTAAACTTGCAATCTTTTTCAAAATGTCCATACTTCTGACAGTGGTAGCAGGTGATCACGTGGTACCTATCTCGTATGTTGCAAGTACCACATTGCAACATAACTTTGTCACCATCATCATGAATAGCCTTCCGAACTTCAGGATTCCATTTCAGGAGTTCGGGATCACCTTTCTATCCTGTGTGTGCTTCCCAAGTGGATTTACTCCTGGCAAAGTAATACTAAATCATAATTTCGTAAATCGTAAAACTAGCTTCAAATATCGTATTTCAGACAATGATGAACAACATTTCCCCATAAAGAAAATCGATTTGACAAGTAATAGGAAAGTTAGCGTCTGTCCCAACAAACTATATTCATCTCCCCTAGTTAAGGATCTAGTGACGATAGACTCCTTTGTGATAGGATCCCTTCCATGAACTCTAATGCAAGTCCTTTAGTAAAACTCCTTTCGAGATAGATACATTTACAGATGGACCCAAGTACAATGTACTTTAAAATTTGTAATATTGTCTTCAAATTTATTCATATCATTCAAGGTTATTTGTTAAGCTCTACTGTACTTCAGAGTTAAATATTCATGTCTGATTAAAAAAAGGTATAATCGTATGAATGAAACTTATTTGAAGAAAAATGTACTGCAGCTTGACTTGAGTTATGTCTGTTATAAGTTTTAAATGTGTTGTTATAATTTGTTGTTGTGTCCTGTTAAAAGTCTTTCCTTCCGTGCATGGTGCTATTGAACTATGTTTTGCCTCTATAGTTTCATTGTATTAACATTAACGAAGCTTTCCAAACTGTCATTCAAGAATAATGAATACGATGAGTTAAATTGTATGTTAATTAAAACTTGAAGGTAAAGTTGTAGTAAAGGGCGAATAACAAAGAGAACTCGAGAGAGATAATGTTTGGAATAATATTTGATTACAGTTACTCACATCATTTTTTATCTCTCTTCATTACTCTTATTTCTCTCTCCACCATTGCTGCGACCCACAACGGTTGAGTAACAGGAATGCATATAATAAGCTGTTGAAGTTAAACTATCATTCCTCAGGTTACGAACTGACAGCATTACAATTGCACTTCAAGAAGGAGAGAGAACTATTACTACTAGCCAAGCTACAACCCTAGTTGGGAAAGCAAGATGCTATAAGTCCAAGTGTTCCAACAGGAAAAATTGCCTGATGAGGGATGGAAGTAAATAAACTACAAGAGAAGTAATGAACAATTAAAATAAAATATTTCAAGAACAGCAGTAACAATATTAAAAAAAAATCTTTCATATATAAACTATAAACACTTGGAAAACAAGAGGAAGAGAAATAAGATAGAATATCGTGCCCAATTGTACCCTCAAGCAAGACAACTATACCCCGAAACAGTGGAAGACCATGGTACAGAGGCTATGGCACTACCCAAGACTAGAGAACAATGGTTTGAATTAGGATTTTCCTTCTCCTAGAAGAGCTGCTTACCATAGCTAAAGAGTCTCTTCTACCCTTACCAAGAGGGAAGGAACCACTGAACAATAACAGTGCAGTAGTTAACACCTTGAGTGAAGAAGAAAAATTTGTTGTCGCCATGATCATATTTCTATTGAATTTAGTTTTATAAAATGAAGAAAGATAG
>NC_090749.1:45292045-45294545 GCF_036898095.1 Palaemon carinicauda | reverse complement strand
GCTTGATGTCAGATTAATGGCTCTATGGAGGAGAGTTGACACGGAATTCAGTTTAAAGTTAAAAAAAACATGAGCTATAAAAATTGGTCCCCAGGCCAGTAAAGGTGCTCTTTCTATAAATACCAGTATGAAAGCCAGACTCGTCCTTGGATATCCTCACATCAAGGAATGGAAGTGAATTCTGTGTCTCTGTTTCAACCGTAAATCTAATGTTATGGTGTTGGTTGTTTAAAAACTCAAGAAAGGTATCACCTTTCCAAACTACAACACGGCAGTTTAGGCTTCTGATTATAACACTCAGGATACACCCTCTTACCAGGGTATGACTACTCCCATTCCTCAATTTTCGGGGGACAGGAAGAGACTAACTAGTCACACGTTCAGCAATGCTACTCAGAATTATATATATATATATATATATATATGTATATATATTTATATATATATATATATATATATGTGTGTGTGTGTGTGTGTGTGTGTGTGTGGTCCTTTATGAGAAAATTCTTTTGAACCAGGATTTGAACCTATGTGTACGAATCATACCAGAATAAGACAACTGACTTCTCCAATAAGCCAAATAACATCTATAAGAGAATTCCCCTATGAATATTTCATACCCAAGGTGGAGCACATTCGACATTAAATACTATTCAATTCACAAACATTAAAATTGTAAAAGTATTAATTATTCACGATTAATCGCTGAGAATTAATTGAATGAAAATATAATATTCCTAAAGGGTAAAAGCCTCATACTTAAGACTGTAAAAGTTCAAAACTGATTGATATGGTCATTTTCAATTAGGAGATCTTCGATCTGTTCTATATGCAACAAGTGAAAGAAGTCTGGTTGCTTAGGGATATAATGAGCTGTTTAATAGGGAGAATCGTCATTGGATGATAAAGTAACAATGTTAAAATTATTGTATGAAAAAGAGGTTTTATATATCCTCCTACGATGTTTATTCTCAATTTGTGTATTCTTATTATGTCTTCAGCACAGTTTCCTGCTAAATGTTTTGGTCAATTTAGCAATAAACAATCCAATGATTGAATATAGATCGACTCAACATCCGTAACTTTAGCTTAGAAATAAACAAAAATGAGTAGTGGGCTATGTCATCAATTTGTGAATATTAGTTACAGACTGAATTACTGTATATTTACCATAATTATTTTTCTTATATGATCATATACTCTCAGCTGGTTTTTATTTTTTTTTTCAAATATCTCCCCCAAAAAGATTTCACTTATATCTGCAATTTTTCTTTACTATCCCCAATCAGTTTAGCATGGTGTGCAAAAACCAACCACACCAAAGTGATCCTGCTTCTAATCTTCCCTGGTCATCACTTTGCACTATTCATCTACAGTCCTTTCTCTGACATTTTGATTCAATCTTTCAGTAAAGACACTGAATAACTATTATATGTAACACTTCATGATCTCAATCCGATTTTTGAATGGAAGCATTCACTCTAAACCACAACAACAACAAATGCAGCCGTTTTTAGTCCACCTCAGGACAAAGCCCTTAGCTACGTTAATTCATGCCTAGGGTTTGGCTAGTTTTTATCCCCACGCTGACCACTGCAAACTGGTGATGGTGGAACACTTTAGTCTGATCACTCACAGCTAACCAACCCAATGGTGGGGGGGGGGCTGACTAGTACAGATTTGCTGATCATGGTAATAAATAAACACTTTGACCATGTTAAGGTGTCCCGGATAAAAATGCTTATATTCCATTGTGTTAATTTTTCTTTACGATACTCTCTTATCACCATACGCGTTTCCTCTTTTCGAGTTTTTCCTGAGCTCTCTCTTAGGGATATGAAGGGAAAATACACAAATTTCATTTTCATTTAAAACTTCTCGCATCTATTACATACATGCCTGGTGCATTCTTCCGCTACCAGTAATTGTAACATCTGTTTTACTCTATTGATAAATGTCTCAACCGTATCCCTCTAATAGCTAGTAATTAATATCCCTGTAAATCTGACTATGAATTTTATAACAAAATGAATCATTCATGATTTCAAACAAAGCGTACCTGATCATAGGGCATATTAATCCTTACCCTAATAATGATACACATATCCATCAAAATACACGCACATACATATCATCATCCGTTGATAGTCCACTGCAGGACAAAGACCTCAGACATTTCTTTCCACAAACGTGTGTTTGTGGTCTTTCTATGCCAGTCTATACTCAAAACTTTTCGTAATTCGTCAATCCATTATCTTCCCTTCCTTCTCCTACTTCTTTTGCAATCTCTAGGGACCTATTTTCTGATTTTTTCTGCCCATCTATTATCTGTCATTCTTATATAAAGTGCCCACGTCCATTTCTTTTTCTTATAAGTTGTTAGAATAATCTCTACTTTCGTTTTCTTTTCGTATCCATATTGCTCTTTTTCTGTCGTTTAGTGTTATTTCCATCATTATTCTTTTCATAACGCTCTGAGTTGTAACTATCTTATGTTCCA
>NC_090749.1:45282045-45287045 GCF_036898095.1 Palaemon carinicauda | reverse complement strand
AAAAAAAAAATATTCTACACAAAATTCGAAATTTAACCTAAAAGGATTTGGAATTTATTCATAAATTAAACATCCAAATATCAACGTATTAATTTATCAAAGAACATCCATAGTGATTCGAAAACACAACAGATGGATCTACCCCTCTCACTAACCACTAAATTTATTATACTTCGATTGATTCCATCCGGGCTTTATATAACTCTTTAAATGGCAGAATAGAACAGATAGGTCATACAATTATTTTGCCTATCTTGTGATTTTCACTTTCCTTCTTTCACACTATGCTTCATAACAGCACTTTCTTCACATTTGGCAGGTTTAAAAGTCACGCATGAATGGAAGAGGCATGGGACAATGATAAAGCTCTACAGACTGACCATACATATTTTATCATCACCGCCTAAGCCACCTCTCCACCCAAGCTAGGGCCAGGGAGGACCAGCCAATGGCAGCCTAAAAAGGTAGACCTATAAACTCCTTCAAACCCCCATCCTCAGCTCACAAGGATGGTGAGGTTGCAAACACTACAAGAAACTATCAAGCTTGAGCGGAGCTCGAACCCCAATCCGGCATATGATAAAACAGGGATATTTCCAATAGGTTAAAATGCGTAAATATGTTTTTTTTTCTATCCCATAATATTTAGTTCAGCCATTATATGAGTAAGCGGTTGTGGTGGTCGATGTGGTAACTCAAACGCCAGACTTGGGTTTGAGTCCCGCTGAAACTCGTTAGTTTCTTTGGTCACTGCAATTTCACCATCCTTTTGAGCTAAGGATGTGGGGTTTGGGGGAGCCTATAGGTCTATCTACTGAGTCATCAGCAGCCATTGCCTAGACCTCATTGGTCTTAGCTTGGGTGAAGAGGGGGCTTGGGCGCTAATTATATGTGTATATGGTCAGTCTCTATGGCATTGTCCTTTGCCTCCGCTATTCGTGAACGGCCTTTAAACCTTTAATTTGAAAAGTGTTCCCAAAATCCCTACACAAGGTATACAGGGTCTATTCCATCCCCCTTAAGGTTAAAGCTTCAATGTCAGGCCATTGTATTTTGCTCCCTTAATTATAACACAAGTAATTAGTATAAGTAATTAGGTCTACTAATTATGGCATCCCTTTCAATAGGCCACAATTAAAGCCACACACCTGAGATCAATAAACAATATCTCTTTAAGTGACCCAAAAGATACAAGTTAGTATCATTAACTAACAAATTCATCATATGTTCATTCATATTCTATTTAAATAATTTTTGAGAAAAGCTTATTATGAAATGCTTCCCTATTTTTTTTTCTTTTTTCTTTTTTGGTTCTATAACATTTCAATATCATTGATGTTAGTGGAAATCATCATTATTATAAGTATTAAGGCTATATAGCCATTAATGGGGCTAGTAAGGCTAATCAAATGCAACGAATTGGTAGAAAGCTATAAACTACCTTCCGTTTTTAAAATTACCTTTTAAAATACCCCACTCTTCATAAAATACCTCACATTTTCAAAATACCTTACTATTTCATAAATACCTCATTTTAAGATTATCTCACCTTAACATAACCCAATTTCTTTAATACTCATTTTCAAAATATCACGCTTTTACAAATACCTCACCTTTTTAAAAATACCCTTTAAAATACAACGATTTTTTTAAATACCTCACAATTGAAAAGTACCTCATTTTACTAAAATACTTCACTTTCTTAAAATATCTCACCTCACAAAGTTTTGTATTCCGAACTGGTGCCCTATGTGATAACGTCCCTGGCTGGTGGTCGCTGGGGTTTGAGTCCCACCAAAACTCGTTAGTTTATTTTGTCGCTGCAACCTCACCATCCCTATGAGTTAAGGATAGGGGGTTTGGGGAAGCCTGTACGTCTACCTGCTGAGTTACCTATAGCCATTGCCTGACCTTCCCTGGTCCTAGCTTGAGTGGAGAGAGGGCTTGGGCGCTGATCAGTCTCTATGGCATTGTCCTGCTTGATAGTACAAAGTCCCTTTCCCCTGCCTTTACTATTCATAAGTGGCCTTCAAACCTTGAGGCTCTCAAATCTTGTTATTGTAAATGAAAACCAAAATCCCACAAAAGATGTTCAAACGCATCGCGATACATCACAATAACTTCACCCAATACGCAGTGACATCTTGCCCAGTCAAAGACCCTATAAACCCAGCGATGTATTTCGCGCAGGCCAAAGCCAGAATGACTCCCGGATAAAAGAGGAATTTGTGGAAGAGAAAACAAAGAGATGCAGAGTTCAGGCGACGTGAAACTTACATTAAGATAGTGTCAGGTGGAGCCCGGCAGTATTTCTTGAAGTTCATGGTGGGCTGCATGTGAATCTCCACACTCTCCCCCACCCCCCACCCCTCTCTCTCTCTCTCTCTCTCTCTCTCTCTCTCTCTCTCTCTCTCTCTTTTTCTGTTGTTACAGCTCTGAGAGAGAGAGAGAGAGAGGAGAGAGAGAGAGAGAGAGAGGTATTATGGATATGGTGAGAAGGTAAACCTTCCAGGATAACAAGATGAAAGAAAGGAAAGAGACAGTTGGCAAAGAAAATAAACATATATATACACACACACACACACACACACACATATATATATATATATATATATATATATATTTATACATATATATATATATATATATATATACTTGTGTACCTATAAATTTACGTAAAATCCGCCAAAAAATTTTGACGTAACATAATCTTATTCAAATATAAACCACCAGATTAATAGATAAACTAGAGGGACAATCTTATTTTTCTTTTAAAATAAATCCACTGCGTACTTTTATTTCAATGTATTTCCTTTAAAATCTGATGGATTTGTCCCTGGGTCATATCCCACGTGTCCACCAAGTATCAGTGAGATTGGTTCAGTTGCTTTTGCATTATGATGTGCAAAAAAAAAATATTAAACTAAAAAGAAAAATGCCATTTAATTAACATTGTGATTATTTTCAAAGTACTGCTACGTACTTGTACTTTGATGTACTTTATCCAAACTGTTACAGTTTCCTCCTTGGTTCATATTCAACACGACTACTAAGTTTAGTCAAAATCGGTAGAGTTGTTATTGTATAAACATGTTCACAAAAACTAAATAAATAATAAAATAAATAAATAAAAAAGAATGGACACTCGGTAGAGTTCATAGCTTAGCCCTATCATGTTGTATATTACAAAATAAGCAATTGAATTATGCCCATTTTGGCATTAGTTTCTTGCATATAAGATAAGAATTGACCACGACATAGAAAAAAGTAGTTTTGGACCTTTTCGTTACCTTGACCTTTGACCCAATCACTCCCAAATCTAATCAAATTATCCTTGGGTCATGAACAATCATCTGACCAAATTTCATTAGATTTCGGCAATTAGTTTTTGAGTTATGAGAATTACAAATATAAATCCCAAACAGACAGACAGACAGACAAACAAACATAACCACAACGAAGTTGGCGAAGGTAATATACTAACAAACAGACAGGGGTGAACATATACCCTTCCCAAAATATTCGATTATGGTGAAGGTAATAAATAAACAAAGTAGAATGGGCACTCGGTAGAGTGCCCATTTTGGCACTAGATTCATGCAAATCGGAGAGAAATTGGCCACGATATAGTAATAAGATATTTGTTACTTTTTGTGACCTTTACCTTTTGACCTAATCACTACCAAATTCTAGTCAAATTATCCTAGGACATGCTTGGAGTGCTATGTATAATGCAAAGCATAATAGATTCACTGATTCGTGAATCTGGGTCAGTCAGTCAACAATATCAAGTTCTCAACTTCCCCCAACACCTAAGCTTCCATAAACTTTACAATTATAAGTTTATAATGATATGAATGGGAAAAAACTAAATCATAAATCATTAACTGTGTTCATAATTTCTATTATATTATCATCAATATACAACAACTATTTACAATTAGGGGAACTTTTTAGCAATATAATTTCCCACTCAACTCTTCCTCAAGATACGGAGCAGGTTACCAGTGTCAGTGTTGTAAATAACATACTTCAGCTGCTTGTTGCAGCATTGCTTTGGCTGCTTTTCTACCATGCCAACCATTCGGAGTCACGGAGACGAATTTTCTCATGTTGCTATTGTACTTTCTTTGATATTCTCATAGTATATTTATAACCAGCGAAACCAAATTTAAAATTGCAATCTAATAAATAAAAATAAAATATAAAACCAACTAACCTGTCTGTCTGAGGAACACAGAAGCCGTCAAGGGTCTCAGAACTGGTGTATTGGCAGCCACGCACGTCAGGTTTTGGGCCAGATGCCCTTTGGTCAAAGCTTCGATATGCAGGGTATTGGTCACGTAGGGCGTCGCAGGACTGTTGGGAGTGGCTGTGGCCAGAACAGAGGCCATGACCTGCCTCTCTTCAGCTTCCGAATCTAGAAGGGTCGACCCTGACCACCAGGTCACGTTGGGAAGTGGTTCACCTGTGTGATTGGAGAAAAAAGTAGGTTAGCTTGAGTTGCTGGAGAGAGAGAGAGAGAGAGGAGAGAGAGAGAGAGAGAGAGAGAGAGAGGGTGTTAAAAATGAATAGAATAATTCATGAAGAGCGAGAGAGAGAGAGAGAGAGAGAGAGAGAGAGAGAGAGATTGTTCTATATAATGATCAATGCTTATATGTTAGAAAAACTAAAAAGATTATCCAAGATTGTTTACATTAAGACTGCTTATGATAGCCCAACGACTTTTAACATTTATTTAATCCCCTGATTATTTATTGGAGTCTATGTAAGTGTAAAGGCAAACATCTATATCATCTATTCAACTCCGCAATGGTAATATTGACCATTATATTGTGGTGGCCGATGAGGTAACGTCCCTGACTGGTGAACGCCCGACTGGGATTCGAGTCCCGCTCAAACTCATTAGTTCCTTTGGTTGCTGCAATCTCACCATCCTTGTGAGCTAAGCATGGGGGTTTGGGGAAGCATATAGGTCTACCTGCTGAGTCATCAGCAGC
>NC_090749.1:45254718-45281545 GCF_036898095.1 Palaemon carinicauda | reverse complement strand
TCTATTCTGTTATATTATTATTATTATTATTATTATTATTATTATTATTATTATTATTATTATTATTATTATTATTATTATTTACTAAGCTACAACCCTACTTGGGAAAGCAGGATGCAATAAGCCCAAGAGCTCCAAAAGGGAAAAATAGCCCAGCGAGGAAAGGAAATAATGAAAAACTACATGAGAACTTTAAGAATAATAATATTAAAATAAATCTTTCATGTATAAACTATAAAAAACTTGAAAATTACACGTGGATAAAAACTTCAAAATAACAGAGGAAGAGAAACAAGACAGATTAGTGTGCCCGAGTGTACCTTCAAGCAAGAGAACTCTATCAAAAGAATGTGGAAGACCATGATACAGAGCTATGACACTATCCAAAATTAGAAAACAGTTGTTTGGTTTTTGGAGTGTCCCTACGTTAAGATATTTTGTTGAAATTTCACTAAATTTCAACAACGTATAGATATTATGCTCCGGAAGAACTCATTAAATATTGGAGGCGATTCTGATTAAGATCAATATTGCACTTTTCAACATATACTGTCAACATTTAATATGGCGTGTTTACACCGTAGACCTGTGTAAATATTTGATTAAATGCATTCACGCCCATAATATGAAAAGGGGAGTAAGTAGTGAGTAGAATTTCGAATTTATTGTTGTTACCTTTGAAATCATCCTTACTATCCTTACTATTAATATTAGTGTTAATGTTATTATAATCCCTCATTTACTTAGAATCCAATTTTCACAACAATTTAGCAGTTTTTCTATCATAATAGATGTCTCCTAAGCAAAACGAACCAGACACTGATATTTAATATTCTACCTGCTTATATGTACTTAGATCAACATCTGGCACTAGCTCTCCCTTCTTGCATTTCCAGGATATGAAGACCCAGTCTTTGCAACAGATTTCTTCTAGCTGTTTTTAAGATTTTTTTTTTCATATACCTCATAAATAGCCCCTCTATATTACAGAATCCTTTCAACTGACTTATTCTATTCGATCTATTCCACGGGGCCAAACTACCTCTGCTTTTTATGAATCGCCCTTTTAAAGAGTCTAACCTTCTCAATACTGCAAGTCTTGCCTTCTCTATCAAGAGCTCAATACTACACAGTATTCTAAAAGATTTATCCCAGCTGTGACCAGGTTTCGGAAGGATCTCCCTAATCAGGCAGAAGAAACGTGGACCTTCAGCAGTTTGAACTTGCAGCGTTCTATTTTTTTTTAATTTTTATTTTATTTTTTTTTTTATTTTTTTTTTTTGATGAGCAGGCTGACATAAGTCTCTCTTCATAGTTTATATATGACAGACCTATTTTAAAGTTTTATATTTATATTAATTAGTCATTACTTCTCTTGTATTTTATTTATTTCCATGTTTGCTTTCATCACTGGGTTATTTTCCCTAGTGGAGTCGAAGGGCTTACAGCCTATTGTTTTTCCATCTAGGGTTGTATCTTAGCTAGTAATAGTAGTAATAGTAATAGTTAACTCCACATTTCTCCCTTCCAATACTTTTATAAGTACGTTAAACAAAAATAATCAGATATATTTATTATTTTAAAAAATATATCATTCGCATCCTTATTAACTAAAAATTTCTAGAAAGAAAAACTAGAAAATGAGTACATAACATAAATTCACAAGTCATATACTTTTAAATATGTCAATATTCGTTGGAAATATAAAAATCCCTAAATCTTAAGGCATTATTGGATGATTCAAAGTTTTTACATTTTGATATAATTTCACGCTTGGCGATTACACTTTTATGTGGCTCGTGAAAAAGTCATGAAGTTGAATATCCAGGCAATTATGATCGCCTTCATTCTATCCTGCCATCCCCCCCCCCCCACCGCCTGGTCCCCTTATCCAGCTATTTATTTGCAATAAAAAATCATTCTGAGATTATGAGTATGAATGTGATAGCCTTTAGTGATGTTAAAGTATAATTTGATTTGCTTTTAAAATAATAATAATAATAATAATAATAATAATAATAATAATAATAATAATAATAATAATAATAATAATAATAATAACATCATGCCTTATAATATGCCATCTTCGAATATGTTAGACTTTGGCACAACATTTCAGTCATTGTTCCACCAATTTTATGCATATATACTCTAAACACCGCTCTATATCAGAGCACCTGAAAGCTCTACCAAGCTCTATTTTACATTCTGCGTTAACAATCTACTGATCCCAACAGTCTCTCTGTCCCAATAAAGTGTAGCCTCTACCTAGCTCTTTCCCACTCCTGCTCTATATTGCACAGAGTATATACTCTGTACTCGATCTTCCCTTAACTACACCAGCCCCGATCGTTATGATAGATCTGGACTCAAATTTTATAATCATAGTACTACGTCTCAGAGGTCCAAGACTTTACTGTCCTGGGTATAGGAGAGAGGATAGGTGGTCATACACCCCGAAGGATGTCCTGAGAGGCATACTGGAGTGGGCAGAAACCTCTAGGAGTCTAGGGCGTGAGTAGGCGGCGGTGGAGTAGCTCGTAAAACATTATAACAAGCCATAATTTTCAAATTTTGATCTTGCCTCCTCTGTTCATTTCCAGTCGTCTGGAAGGTATTCCAGCAAAATCGGTTGTTGCAGAATACCGTGCCTTCATTCCAGGCTTCCAGAGGGAGTAATATACTGGAATATATTGTTTTATTACTGTTTTATTTCCATACAAAAGTTCATAGAAGTGGATTAATGTTTTTCATGTATATTTGTTTTTCCATGTTATGTAGTTCCAGCGTTCCAGGAACAGTTGAAGTATTAGAATTTGTTTTACAAAAATTCAATGTTCTTCTAATTTCATAATATTTTATACTGTATAAAGTTAATTAATATTTAAATTCAAAGAAGCTTAACCTCTCATGAAGATTTATTCTTGTTCCAATTACGAAAAGATAATCATTGAGATAAAATATTGTTAAAAGGTCAGAATCGTATGATATGCATAACAAATGGTAGTTCTAGTTGGTTGGACGAACGTTCTAATTTTTTTTTAGATTAATAGTAAGTATTAAGGTTTTAAAAACATCCCCATTTTATAATACGATTCAAAGGAGTAAATATAAATCTAGTTGCTTAAGTAGTAATTTTTAGTTCCTTGAGAATGAATTTTTACACGGATTTGAAGGTAGTATTCAGAGTTGCAGAAGGAAATAATATTATATTGAGATATTCCAATGTTCTTCTAATTGTGAAATATTGTTTATAACTTCGAAGGTACAGAAGCCCAGAATATATTGAAGTCCTTTGACTGAAGTTTCAAAATAATGAATGTTTTGTAATTTATAATAATACTATTTCAATGTTTGTTTGATTCAACAAGCAAAATATTTGAAGGAATTATCTAAATATTTAAAGGAAATATCTAAATATTTATAGGAATTATCTAGCTACTAAACTCTCAGATGTCTATGTTCATAGAATAATTATGATTGAAAAAATTTTAAATGATATTCTTTGATTTTCTTAGTTATGGTTTAATCTTATCTGCTCTACTAGCATACGTGACCCGTCAAAAATGGCGGCTATATTTTTAGATACATATGCACATACACTTACTTACATATTCAACCCTTCATACCCCCTCCCTCTTGCGTAACTATAACACGGCAGTTTCGGTAATTTGTGGGCGATTGTGGTTTCCCAGTGTACCTCTCGGGGTACTCCTCCTCCTCAGGGTATGACTACTCCCACTCTCTCTCTCTCTCTCTCTCTCTCTCTCTCTCTCTCTCTCTCTCTCTCTCTCTCTCTCTCTCTCTCTCTTGCCGAAGAACGGGTAGAGACAAAGTAGTTATATGTTGGGAATGCTGATGCACATGACCAGATAATGCACATACACACACGCGCACGCACACACACACACACACACACACACACACACACATATATATATATATATATATATATATATATATATATATATATATATATATATATATATATATATATATATATTGTATCATTTATCAGTCTAGTTCCCTTCCTTTCAAATTCTCTTTATTAACCTTTCTCCACTCCCTGTGTATTATTTTCCAACCACCATCTCATCTCAATCCCCCCCCTTTCCCTAAACATTATCTATCTCTCTCTCTCTCTCTCTCTCTCTCTCTCTCTCTCTCTCTCTCTCTCTCTCTCTCTCTCTCTCTCTCCATAGATGAAAGAGTAATCCTTACTGAGTCCTTGAAGCACAGGCGTGAAATCATAAATCGATCAAGACATCGGCAAATAACAAGACGCCTTTTTCCTTCCTTGTCAGCTTTCACCTCCTCCCCTCAAGAGAGGTACCTCACAGAGGAGGTATCAATTGAATTACGGGGGGTACTTGGTTTGCTCCCTACTACATTATGTGTTATTAATTGTATCCCTAAGAGACTGCTTTTATTACATTTCTCTTTAAAGGTACACTCTTCAAAATTTGCATTGACAGAAAAGGTAAATGCCTTGCAACGTTTATTTAAGGATTTTTACCGTTTAAAAAATGGAGATATTGACGTAAAGGAGTGATATTACGGTCACAAACCAGTAAAAGATAATAACAACGTAATGTAAAATTACGGTCGCCTGTATTTTACTGAAATACGGCTGAGAACAGCTTATTTTTACGGAGAATTTTCGATTAAAATTACGGTTTTTTTTTTTAACATTGTAATTCTCAGTGAGATGAGATACTAATGTGTTTTTTCAATTATAAGTTTGGTATCATTTCCATTAAAGGTTTAAGGTAACTCATAACTGGCAGAGGCAAGGGACACTGACAACGTCCTAGCAAGACAATTCCAAACTTTGACCAGGGAAGACCAGGTAATGGCTGCTGATGACTCAAAGGGTAGACCTATAGGTTCTCCCTCACACAATTTTCTTAGCTCGTAAGAATGGTGAAATTACACACTCTGCAAGAAATTATCGAGCTCAGCAGGACTCGAACCCCAGTCAGGCAGATCGACAAACAGGGGCATCTTCAATAGGTTGCAACGAGTATATTTAAAACGGTATACATTTTCTAACTCTTTCCGTATTAGGAGTACCTATAAACACTACACACTTCCTTCCTCATCTTACACCTCACAAGAGCTCTTTTTATACCTATTTTGTTAATCAATCATCAATCGTGTTTTCAGTGTAACCATATGCTGGTTGCACCAGACAGCTGAAGTTTGGTGAAAGGGAGGAATGGCTACCTTCACCCTACCCTTCTCTTTTATTAGGGCTTAGGGTTAGAAGAGTATGCACAAACCCGTTGAATGGGAATAGAGGGGCGACTAGCTTATCCCAAACCAGCCCCATCTAACATAAAATGATCCTAAGCCACCAGGGGCACCGACAACAATAATTGTGGTAGCCTATAGGAAAAGTCCCTACCAGGCGATCTGCTAGACTCGAGTTCGAAACCCACTTCAGCTCGATAGTTCCTTGTAGTATCTCCAACCTCACAATCCTTTTGGGGAGCCTATCTAACTACCTGTTGAGCCATCAGCAGCCATTGTCTGGGTGTCTGTGGTCCAAGCTTGGATGGAGAAGGGGGCTTGGATGCTGGTCATATGTATATATGGTCAGTCTTTAGGGCGTTGTCATTGTCCCTTACCTCGACCATTTATGAGCGACCTTTGAACCTTTAAATCCAAACTATTAACCCTGGTAGCGGTGTTGGTTTAATTCCTTAACCCAACCAACATATCCAGAGAAGAGTATCATGACCAGGCACCCAGTAAATACTTACTACACCACACATATTACATAGCCAGAGATTCACTGTGTATATAGTTAGCCGTCGTTGGTTATGGGACCACTGCTGCACCATAATTACTCAAACTAAGCTTCCCAAAGAGTAATGAACTCTCATTAGATACTCTGGACCAATAACACCAGTTGCAGAACTGCTTTTATGAATTGACCCAAAGAAATAAACAAATTCAACCTTACTCCTCAATAAACACCCTCAACAGACCACATCACATAGCCAAGACCAAATATACCAGTTGTGATACTAAACTCCAAAGTGATGGAAAATCCTAAAAGAAAAATAGTCACTCTGAACGTAGTTCTTTTCCTTGGCCTCAGATAGAAGCAAAGTGATGTTCTCAGGTAGCCAAGCTCTACCTAATGCTTGCCTATCTATGGGAGGCATTTTCCCGTTGAAGGGGGATTCCCGAAATTTGTTCTGAACTAGCATTACTTCAGTTAATCTCAACAACAACGAATGCAGCCGTTTCTTGTCCACTGCAGGAAAAAAGTCTCACCTATATCCTTATTTACGTCTAGATTTGATCAGTTTTCATCATCACGCTGGCCAGAGTGCATTGGTGATGGTGGGAGAGTTTACCATAATCATTCACAGCAAACCATTGAGGTATGGGTAGCCATGACTAGTATAGCTCTGTTGATTATGCCGATAGACAAATTCTCCTACCAGGTTAAGGTATCCCCAAACAGGAAAAGGTTATTTAAAAATATTATATTTTCTTTTTGGGCGTACAGTAGAAATTCTATTTCTTATTTGGCTGTATTCCAGCTCTTTATATCTTAATATGCGGGTGAGTTTTATCATCAATTATTTTCATACATATCTTTGTGTAAGTTCAAAAACCCTCTACCCTTTTTGAAGTGCAAGTCATAGCCATCTCTTCCTTTTTGGGTGACTATCATGAAATTCCTAATATCCTTGGGTGAATACAAACAAGACCAGTTTTTCTTCTATGCAGTATCTCAGAACACACTTTCTTTGGGAGAAAATCCTGCAACCTCTCCCTTAGTATAGACGCATTCCAGCATTCGCTCTACGGATGCAGTACCTCTCACTCCATATCCTAATGCACCCAACAATCGCCTTCCAGACTTTACAAGGAGAGAGGGAGTGAATAATTTGCACCGCAATGCGAAAGACACGGCAAAGATAATAAGCATAATAAGTCTCCTACCTGAGTTAATGCACCTATGAAAGCAGCATGAAGCCGGTCTTAAACTCCTTCAAAGGATGCAAGCAAGAGGAGCCTCTTAGCACGCAAATAGCCGGAGACGACAGACAACCCTGAGTGGGGGGAGGTACTGGTTTGAGCAGAGCCGTCGTAAACTGGGGTGGAAAGTGACTTAACGTCAGATTTGGTATGAATTGAGCGGTGTTATTGTGCAATTCCAGTGACGTCTCATTCGTTTGATGTTACGAGGAATGTGTGGAATTTGTTTACTGTAATATTATATTACCTCATTTGCCCTTCTGATGCAAGTGATTGTACAAGTCTTTCTTTATGATTTACTGTGCGAGTAGATTATTTTTTTCATATTAGATATAAGTGAAATATGGATTAACAATCATATATTTATTCAAAAGAGTAGAAAAAACTACCTATATAAATATAGTACCTACTAAATATTAACATAAATATACACTTAAACATACATATGCATACATAATCTCAATCATAATGTCAGATATATTTGTTAATACACATACACAGACACACACACACACACACACACACACATATATATATATATATATATATATATATATATATATATATATATATATATATATATATATATATATATACATATATATATATATATATATATATATATATATATATATATATATATATATATATATATATACATATATATACATATATCATTATTCTATACATGTATCATAATCTATAAAAAATTGCAAATACCAGCCAGCAAATATTAGACATTGATCTAACATGAAGGACTTATCATAAGTTGTCAGGGAGGACAAGATAACTGCAAACAGATTCAAACAATAACAATTGATCAATGACTCTGATTTATTATGTTCCTAATATGATAAAACACAATAATAAAGATGGTAATGTTTACAAGGGCAACAAAAGTAGGAATTTGGTAAACATACAATGGCTGGGGGATGTTATTTGCCAGGATATGAATTGACTTTTAAATCCTTACGGAATAATTATAGTGATAATTCTATTAATACAATAAATGCAAAATATAGTCACAGTTCATTGCATATGAAGAAACTCTCGTGATTATTTACATTCTGATATAAACTATTCCTATATCCTCAAAATCCTTTATTTTTACCATGAACTGAATATCCTATCACATGCTCAATAAGTATCATAGACTTCGTAAAAGTCTTATTACGAATAATATAAACACGAAAATCTACATTCTTTCCTTGAATTATTTAGTGTACTTGGCTTGAATCTTTCTCTATTTCGTATCAGTGGATTAAAATACTTGATATTTATGCGAACGATTTGTGGATATTCACTAATACGTTACCAAAAACATACATACACACATCTATATATATATATGTATATATATATATATATATATATATATATATATATATATATATATATATATATATATATATATATATATATATATATATATATATATATATATATATATATATATATATATGTATACACACACACACACACACACACACACACACATATATATATATATATATATATATATATATATATATATATATATATATATATATATATATATATGTATATATATATATATATATATATATATATATATATATATATATATATATATATATATATATATATATATATATATATATATATATATATATATATATATATATATATAATCTAT
This sequence comes from Palaemon carinicauda, assembly GCF_036898095.1. Taxonomy (NCBI): domain Eukaryota; kingdom Metazoa; phylum Arthropoda; class Malacostraca; order Decapoda; family Palaemonidae; genus Palaemon; species Palaemon carinicauda. The sequence goes on along the minus strand of NC_090749.1, from coordinate 45,272,871 downwards.
TACCAAGCATAGACTGTGGGACAGACGCAGAGACTCTTAGTGTCCAGATAGCTCTCCTAGCCACGAAGCTAACAGTCCACAACATATACAAGTCCCCAGCAAAAAAGATTGAGGCCGAGGCACTCTTTGCAGCAGCCTCCAACGATGACTCAAGTATTGCAGGCGACTTTAACGCTCATCATCAGTTCCTGAACTCAATATCAGAAACAAATCAAACTGGTAGACACTTGCATGCCCTACTGCATGAATATCCTGATGTAGCACTGCTCAACAACGTCACAGAAGCCACTCATCTAAAAGGAGGTCGCCTATATCTCACCTTCTTATCCAGTGCCATGCAAAGAGGAGCCAAATGGCAACCACATCCTGTACTAATCAGTGATCACTTTGCCATTGAAGTAACCCTCGAATTGCAGAAATACCCACCTCCTCCGCCCCTCAAAAAGGTGGAACCCAGAGTTTGCTAACTGGGAAAAATTCAAAACAGCCAAGACAGAGTGGGCTCTGGAATATATCAAACACCCGCACAATGATATCACCACCCTATCAACCGACTTCAGCAAACAACTAGAGGTAGCAGCCAGTGTATCCATGCCACAAAAAAATTAACTCTGAGAAGAAACATGCTGATCCCTGGTACTACAAAAGACACAGAACAGATGAGCTACATAATCTACTTGTAGAGATCATCAAACATTCTGTACAAGTATCACTGGAAGTTAAACTAGACAAATGGTACTCATAATGCAACGAGGTCAACTTCAGCACATCCCTAGCCAAAATATGGGGCTGGTTTGGCAGTCTCTGGGAAGTATAATACACCCAGAGTCACACACCCAGACCCACTAGCTGAAGCCAAGATGATTGCTAACAACTTTGAGGACAGAGCAAAAAGCATCAATCTACCTCTGCCAACTATCAACAGGCAGAGAACACTGCTCCCAATCAGGAACAACATCATAGAAGCCGCCTGCAACATGGAAGATGACACTGATCACCCCTATACCATGGAGGAATTAAATACGGCCCTATCAAAAGGCAGGAAGGACACTGCCCCGGGAGCTGATCTCGTCACATATAGCATGCTGAGGAACATGGGAAACTATGTTAAATTGGTCTACCTGCATCTGATAAACAGGACACACACGGAGAGACTACGTCCAACCACTTGGAACCAGCAAGACACTAAACCTATTCCAAAACCTAAGGAGACAAATACCTACCGACCTATAGCTTTGATGAGCTGCATAGAGAAAGTAGCTGGGAGAATGGTACTCAATAGACTACAGTGAAAAATAGGCCAACCACATCATCGCCTACAGAAATGACATAGGCACTCAAGAATGCATTATAGATGTCCTCTCAACAATTAACGACAAAAAAGCTTTTGTCGTATTCCTTGATCTCGAGAAAGCCTTTGAGCTAGCCAGCTCACCAGCTATACTCTTCACACTTGTTGAAAAGAGAATGAAAGGACACTTACTGGCCTGGACTCGGAACTACACACGAAACCGAGAAGCCAGAGTCACTTTCCAAGGAAAAACCACTGACTTCATCCCCTTAGAAAACGGTACACCACAAGGAGGCATACTCAGCCCCTACCTTTTCAATCTACTAATGGAGAACTTAGCCACTTTAAAACTCCCAAATGGAGTGGAAATTTTCATGTATGCCGATGATTTATGCATATTATGCACAAATAAAGCTCATGCCAGAAATATCACTCAAAAAGCACTTGACATGATCCAGGCCAAATGCAAGGATCTTGGCCTAAAGATCAACACCAACAAAACCAAAGCAATGGCTATAAAACATTCGCAAAACCCTCAGAACTTCACACTGAGAGGTGAGGACATTGAATGGGTGAGTCAATTCATGTACCTTGGGGTAATCATTAGCAAAACCCTATCAGCAGCCAATGAAGTAACCCACCTCAGAGAGAAGACAAAAATTCGTCTATCAGCCATGAAACGCATGACCTCTCTTAAACAAGGAGTATCAAACAATCTCCTAAGGCTGTTTTACCTACAAGCAATTCGATCCCACATTGATTATGCAGCACCCACACTTACTGCATTGACCGACACTCAAAAAGCATCAATAGAAGTAGTCCAAAACAATGCAATGAGACTCATTTGTGGCTCTCCAATGTGGACAAGACTCTGCTTACTCAGAGCAGAAACTAACCTAATTCCCCAGTCAGCCAGGATTGACATCAGGAATAGCAGCATTATATTCAAGTCAATCATCGCAGACAGAAAAAGCCCACTCAACGATAAAATAAAAAAGCTTCTACCTCTTGCTGAAGAACTATATCCGCCCAACTCCCATGCAGAGAAACTACTGGATACACTCAGAAGAATGCAGATGCAAAATGAGGCTCACCAAATCAAGGGACAACAAATGCATGAAGGTTACATCCCTACTGCTCCTTGGGCATGTGATCCCATCAAATACAACTTCACTACCCTACCAGCAGCAAGCAAGGCTCTCTGCACGCCAGAGCAACCTCACTGCAGCTGCAAAAAATGCAATCAGGAACACACCTGCGCCTCACACCTATTATACAGATGGATCAGTTGACCGTGCAATCCCTGCAGCTGCTGCTGCAGTTATTTCTACATCAGGATATAAAGCAAACTGGAGACTTTCCAACCATGCCTCCACACTGCAAACTGAGCTAATGGCCATTGCAAAAGCTCTAGAACACTCTGCCAATCAACATAACGGGAACACATCGATCCATACAGATTCCAGAGGAGCCACGTTGGCCCTCAACAACAAGGAACCTACAGAGAATGTGCACCATATCTCTGCAATTAAATTCTTAGCCCTGCTCTACCAAAGAAACAACAGGCAAGTCACCTTGAATTGGATTCCAAGTCATACAGGAATCTCTGGCAACGACGAGGCCGACCACCTAGCTAAATCGGCCTTAATGTGCTAAACTATTAGCATTACTCTGCAACAGTCATTAAAAACCATTCAAAATAAATTGGCTACCTACAGCAACATCCAAAAAACTAGTGAAGTAAGAAGAGCCTTCCTAGATGGCTCAAGATCTGCAAAGTGGTACATTGTAGTTACAAACATACTACCACACCCAATTGCAAGACAAACACCTCGCCAGGAAGCAGTAATCCTCGGCAGACTGCGACTGGGATATCTATGCAACTGGCAAATCATCTTAGATAATGGCCAAGACCCTGCAGCACCGCATAGACCAATCAGACCATGCAAGTACTGTAATCAAGACACAGAAGAACCTTTACAGCACTATCTACAGTAATGTCAGGAAACAAGCATACTTCGGCAGGATCTTAATCCCAACACTCCTGCTACTGCAACAGTAATTGTCAAGCATATTATTGACAATCATACTACCCTCTCAACCTTTCTCCGGAGTTACCCTCCACCGAGATAACGTTGCAACAAAGCCAACGTTAAATCTAAGCGGCAATTAAAAGAGAAACCTTATCCTCTCTGCAATTTTTGTGCTGGGAGCGGAACGATTGCTGCCGGCTGTGGCCATATCTCTCTCTCCTCTCGGCTGGCAGCCCGATGTCGCACAGTGGCCTGTGTTGCCGATCTGGGGGTGGGCCGGGGTCGTCGGCGGTCCTTTTGACTTCCAGCATATCTTCCTCTCCTCTCGGCTGGCAACCTGATGTCGCACAGCGGCCTGTGTTGCCGGTCTGGGGGTGGGGTCGGGGTCGCAGGCGGTCTTTTTGACCTCCAGCATATCTTTCTCTCCACTCAGATGGTAACCCGATGTCGCACAGCGGCCTGTGTTGCCTTCTTCACCTTCAATCTCCCTTCCTTTGTTTGTCTCAAAAACAGAATCACAAGTAACCTTTATTTTTACGGTTTTTTTCTTTTCTTTTTTTATTATTTACAGGTACAGGAATTTTGTATTCCACCCTATGTCTACCACTAAAAACCGCTATAATTCCTCTTTTTCAGTTCTCTCCCACTCTGCTGAAATCTCACACTATCCCTCTATCTTACAACTTAAGCTTAAACCACTATGAAGTTTTTTACTTCACCTATATCAACTTCTCCGACTACAAACTTTCAACTCCTTCCTGAGCTCTCCTACTTATCGGGACTTGCTACTATAACTCTTTCTCTCTAACTAAGACTGGAGCCAGTGGGCTCATGGGAAGATATCCCCTTCCCACAGTCAATCACTCCTTTCTCAAACATCCCATCACCACCCAAAACCTATCCCAATATCCTCAAATAAATGTTGCAGAATATCCCCACCCAACTACCTATCCCAATATATCCTATCCAAACACCTACGGGCTGCAAGATTGCAAAAGCCCGTGTCTGGCCAAAAGGGCCAGGCAATCTTCAACAACAACAATTCCTCAGTGGCGTCTGGCAACTTGCCAGCCTACTTAAGTTGCCGTTTTCTCCTTAACTTTGGCTTTGCCCGAAGATATTTCATTTTCGGGGGTCCTTTTATCAGGATAACTTTGGCTTTCACCCAGTTTCACTTTGCTAACACACATTTGCCCAGTTAAGGAGCTCGCTCTTTCTCTTTAAGGTCAAGATAAGACAGATGTTCGCTGCAAGACTTATTTCTTTCGATTTATTGCACAGAAATCTGAATATTATATACAAACTTATTTATTATGGGATAATAAAAACAATGTCTTCGCATAATGAGGAATTTGATCAAATATTTTGCATATATATTTCTGCTTATCATATCATCATCATCATCATCTCCTTCCACACCAATTGACGCAAAGGGCCTCGGTTAGATTTCGCCAGCCGTCTCTATCTTGAGCTTTTAATCTAATACTCCACCATTCATCATCTAATATTCAACGCTTCATAGTCCTCAGCCATGTAGGACTGGGTCTTCCAATTCTCCTAGTTCCTTGTAGAGCCCAACTGAGTGCGAAGAGGATGCCCAAACCATCTCCATCTACCCATCATCATGATTTCTTCCACATATGGCACTCAAGTAATCTCCAATTACCTTCTGAGGACTTATCATATATTAGAATAATAATAAATAAATAAGTAGTATAGTCAAGAACGCTGGAGAGAGAGAGAGAGAGAGAGAGAGAGAGAGAGAGAGAGAGAGAGAGAGAGAGAGAGAGAGAGAGAGAGAGAGAGAGAGAGAGAATATATGAAAAAATACATCCATTTGACAGTGAATACAAGGAAAAAACTCTTGACAACCCATAAACAAAGAAGAAGAATGAAACTAAAATCTTGGGATTAGCAACTTCACGCCAAAAGAGAAAAATCTGATGGCGGGAAAGGAGTAAAGAAAAAAAAAAGGCGCGATAAGAATTTTCACTTTGCGTCGGTAACGGCTTCAGTGGCCAATTTGAGAGAGGTGACACTCAGCGGCTTAGCACCTGATAAAAGTTGGCAATAAGTTTTGGAATGGGAATATTAAAAGGCAAATAGGAAGAGACTCATTACTGCAGGGAGGGGCTAACCGGATTGCAGTGGTCATTCCTAAAGAAATTCCAGGAGATGCTATGAAGGAGGTTATCTTGGAAAAGGAAATAGAAAGAGACATAAAGGGGAAGAGGGTTGTTGAGGAGGCTGGATAGATTTCCTAGAAGGAGTGTACTAAGAAGAAGGAAGGATCAAGATAAGGAATGATAAGATATGAATGCTTGTTTAGGCCTTAACTGGAAGATGATGTGTAGGATATTTTTCTTAGAAAGGGGGTTATTCAGAAAAGGAAGAAGGAAGTTTACAGGGTAAATATAGGTCTTTTGCTTACGAAAATCAAAGGAAAGGGACAGTGACACTGCCCTAGCAGAACAATGCTCCTAGAAACTGACCATATATACATATGATTAGCGCCTAAGCCCTTCTCCATATAAGCTAGGAACAGGGAGGACAAGGAAATGGCTGCTGATGACCCAGCAGGTAGACCTATAGGCTCCCCACCATAACTTCATATTCAGCTAACAAGGTTGCAAACACTACACGAAACTATCGAGGTTGAGCAGTACTCGAATCCGAGACCGGCAGATCGCCAGGCAAGGACGTTTCCAGTAGGTTACCACAATCTTACAGGAATATAAAGATATAGAGAAAGGTTTGTTATAAGGAGGAGGAATGTTCAAGATATGAGAACGAAGCTCCTAAAGACATTACCTTGAAGGGGAAGTTAAAAAAACCATAGAAAGAGAGGAGGGAGTGAGATGGGTATGTCAAGGAAGCTAGAGATGAGATACGTGGAAGGGGAACAGATGAAGAGATTGCGTGTAATATAATCTCTTCATGAAATAAAAAGAACGCGAGATATAAGATGAAAGCTTATCTTAATAGAGAGCTTGGTATGAGAAATGATGACGCAACTCGTATATCTACTTAATAAAGAAAGAAGTAACCGGAAAGATGAGGTTTGGTGGAACAAAGGAAAGTGAAGAAAATGAGGTTACCACATTGATGAAAGGACTTATTAACTGTAAAAAATTAGTCAAAGAAAGAAAGTGTAAGGAATAGGATGAGATATAGTAAAGAGAGAATGCAATGGCTTATTTACTAAACGAGGAAAGAAAGATAATAAGAATGCAATGACCTATTTAGTGAATAAGGAAAGAAAACAGATGGGAAAAAATGCAATGACTTATTTAGTAAATGAGAAAAGAAGCTAGTTGGAAGAAATGCAATGCCTTAATTAGTAAATGAGAAAAGAAACAATATGGAAGAAAATAAAATGGCTTATTTAGTAAATGAGGAAAGAAGGTACATGGAAGATAATGTAATGCCTTATTTAGAAAATGAGGAAAGAAACTATATGGAAGAAAATACAATGGCTTCTTTAGTAAATAGGGAAAGAAGTTATATGGAAGAAAATGCAATCCCTTATTTAGTAATTGGGGAAAGAAGACATATAGAAAGAATACAATGGATTCTTTAGTAAATGGGGAAAGAAGCTATATGGAAGAAAATGCGACGCCCTATTTAGTAAATGAGGAAAGAAGACAGATGGAAAGAATACAATGGCTTACTTAGTAAATGAGGAAATAAGTTATATGGAAGAAAATACAATGCCTATTTAGCCAATGAGGAAAGAAGGGAGATAGAAAGAATGCAATGGCTTCTTGAGTAAATAGGGGAAAGAAGCTATATGGAAGAAAATGCAATGCCTTATTTAGTCAAGGAGGAAAGAAGACAGATGGAAAGAATACAATGGCTTCTTTAGTAAATAGGGGAAATAAGCTAAATGGAAGAAAATGTAATACCTTATTTAGCAAATGAGGAAAGAAGACAGATGGAAAGAATATAATGGCTTCTTTAGTAAATAGGGGAAAGAAGCTAAATGGAAGAAAATGTAATGCCTTATTTAGTCAATGAGGAAAGAAGACAGATGGAAAGAATACAATGGCTTCTTTAGTAAATAGGGGAAAGAAGCTAAATGGAAGAAAATGCAATGCCTTATTTAGTAAATGAAGAAAGAAGGCAGATGGAAAGAATGCAATGGCTCCTTGAGTAAATAGGGGAAAGAAGCTAAATGGAAGAAAATGCAATGCCTTATTTAGTCAATGAGGAAAGAAGACAGATGGAAAGAATACAATGGCTTCTTTAGTAAATAGGGGAAAGAAGCTAAATGGAAGAAAATGCAATGCCTTATTTAGTCAATGAGGAAAGTAGGCAGATGGAAAGAATATAATGGCTTCTTTAGTAAATAGGGGAAAGAAGCTAAATGGAAGAAAATGCAATGCCTTATTTAGTCAATGAGGAAAGAAGACAGATGGAAATAATGCAATGGCTTCTTGAGTAAATAGGGGAAAGAAGCTAAATGGAAGAAAATGCAATGCCTTATTTAGTCAATGAGGAAAGAAGACAGATGGAAAGAATATAATGGCTTCTTTAGTAAATAGGGGAAAGAAGCCAAATGGAAGAAAATGCAATGCCTTATTTAGTCAGTGAGGAAAGAAGACAGATGGAAAGAATATAATGGCTTCTTTAGTAAATAGGGGAAAAAAGCTAAATGGAAGAAAATGCAATGCCTTATTTAGTCAATGAGGAAAGTAGGCAGATGGAAAGAATGTAATGGCTTATTTAGTAAATGGGGAAAGAAGTTAAATGGAAGAAAATGCAATGCCTTATTTAATCAAGGAGGAAAGAAGACAGATGGAAAGAATACAATGGCTTCTTTAGTAAATAGGGGAAAGAAGCTAAATGGAAGAAAATGTAATGCCTTATTTAGCAAATGAGGAAAGAAGACAGATGGAAAGAAAATAATGGCTTCTTTAGTAAATGGGGAAAGATGCTATATGTAAGAAAATGCAATGCCTTATTTAGTAAATGAGGAAAGAAGACAGATGGAAAGAATACAATGGCTTCTTTAGTAAATAGGGGAAAGAAGCTAAATGGAAGAAAATGCAATGCCTTATTTAGCAAATGAGGAAAGAAGACAGATGGAAAGAATATAATGGCTTCTTTAGTAAATAGGGGAAAGAAGCTAAATGGAAGAAAATGTAATGCCTTATTTAGCAAATGAGGAAAGAAGACAGATGGAAAGAATACAATGGCTTCTTTAGTAAATAGGGGAAAGAAGCTAAATGGAAGAAAATGTAATGCCTTATTTAGTCAATGAGGAAAGAAGACAGATGGAAAGAATACAATGGCTTCTTTAGTAAATAGGGGAAAGAAGCTAAATGGAAGAAAATGTAATGCCTTATTTAGCAAATGAGGAAAGAAGACAGATGGAAAGAATACAATGGCTTCTTTAGTAAATGGGGAAAGATGCTATATGTAAGAAAATGCAATGCCTTATTTAGTCAATGAGGAAAGAAAACAGATGGAAAGAATACAATGGCTTCTTTAGTAAATAGGGGAAAGAAGCTAAATGGAAGAAAATGCAATGCCTTATTTAGTCAATGAGGAAAGAAGACAGATGGAAAGAATATAATGGCTTCTTTAGTAAATAGGGGAAAGAAGCTAAATGGAAGAAAATGCAATGCCTTATTTAGTCAATGAGGAAAGAAGACAGATGGAAAGAATATAATGGCTTCTTTAGTAAATAGGGGAAAGAAGCTAAATGGAAGAAAATGCAATGCCTTATTTAGTCAATGAGGAAAGTAGGCAGATGGAAAGAATATAATGGCTTCTTTAGTAAATAGGGGAAAGAAGCTAAATGGAAGAAAATGCAATGCCTTATTTAGTCAATGAGGAAAGAAGACAGATGGAAATAATGCAATGGCTTCTTGAGTAAATAGGGGAAAGAAGCTAAAAGGAAGAAAATGCAATGCCTTATTTAGTCAATGAGGAAAGTAGGCAGATGGAAAGAATATAATGGCTTCTTTAGTAAATAGGGGAAAGAAGCTAAATGGAAGAAAATGCAATGCCTTATTTAGTCAATGAGGAAAGAAGACAGATGGAAATAATGCAATGGCTTCTTGAGTAAATAGGGGAAAGAAGCTAAATGGAAGAAAATGCAATGCCTTATTTAGTCGATGAGGAAAGAAGACAGATGGAAAGAATATAATGGCTTCTTTAGTAAATAGGGGAAAGAAGCTAAATGGAAGAAAATGCAATGCCTTATTTAGTCAATGAGGAAAGAAGACAGATGGAAAGAATATAATGGCTTCTTTAGTAAATAGGGGAAAGAAGCTAAATGGAAGAAAATGCAATGCCTTATTTAGTCAATGAGGAAAGTAGGCAGATGGAAAGAATGCAATGGCTTATTTAGTAAATGGGGAAAGAAGCTAAATGGAAGAAAATGCAATGCCTTATTTAGTAAATGAGGAAGGAAGGCAGATGGAAAGAATGCAGTGGCTTATTCAGTAAATGGGGAAAGAAGCTAAATGGAAGAAAATGCAATGCCTTATTTAGTCAAGGAGGAAAGAAGACAGATGGAAAGAATACAATGGCTTCTTTAGTAAATAGGGGAAAGAAGCTAAATGGAAGAAAATGCAATGCCTTATTTAGTAAATGAGGAAAGAAGGCAGATGGAAAGAATGCAATGGCTTATTTAGTAAATGGGGAAAGAAGCTAAATGGAAGAAATTTCAATGCCTATTTAGCCAATGAGGAAAGAAGGCAGATGGAAAGAATGCAATGGCTCCTTTAGTAAATGGTGAAAGAAGATATATGGAAGAAAAGGCAATGGGTTATTTAATACATGACGAAAGAAGAGAGATAGAAGAAAATTCAAGCCTTATTTAATAAACGAGTAAAAATAGACAGATGAAAGAAAATGCAATGACTTATTTAGTAAATGAGGAAAGAAACTACATGGAAGAAAATGCAATGGTTTATTTAGTAAATGAGGAAAGAAAACAGATGAAACAATTGCAATGACTTATTTATTAAATGGAAAAAGAAGTTACATGGAAGAAAATGCAATACTTTATTTAGTAAATAAGTGGAGCTTTTGTAGGGTGACGGCCAGATCTGTTTTCATTCATAGAAAATGGGAATATTATAGTGGGGTGGACTGTGGCCGTCATTCTAAAATCGAGTTCGTAGAAAAATGGAATATTCTGAACTGGCCGTCGTTCTAAAAAATATTTTGGCGGGAGAAGCTAACTTAAAAAACCCACCTAACCTATGCTAAAAGCCGTATCCTTACCCAGGGGGTTCTTCGCTCCCCTGGACTCCCCCCCCCCCCCTTACCTACTACGGGAGCGAGAAGATTCGTGGCCGTGTACGAACTCGAGCCACATAAATTTTCAGGTAATTTAGGGTTTTCGGCAATAAACATAAGTGTGCGTTTAATCACATATTTAAGATCCGTAGACCATTTCCAAACGTTTTTTATTCTATACATGATAACAGTCGGAGCGATAATAAGCAAATTAGGACGCTTGGCCGTAGTGCTACAAACTACCCAAATAAGTAAAGAAGACAGACGGAAATGTGCAATGGCTTTTTCAGTCGGGGAAAGAAGATAATCGTAAGCTGATGGAGGAGAATTGAAGATCCAAGATAGATGTCTATGAAGAAAAGCTGGAAACTAAATAGATTTACAAACATAAAAGAGAATATTGAGAAAAATAAAACGGAATAATCTTCAACCAAAAAGAAGAGTTACGACAAAAGACAAGACTTTCGCCAACGGCTATCAGAGGAGCAAAGGTAGAAAGATAATAGCTGAAGGCGAGCTAAGAAGAAATGCCGAAAAAAAAAACGGGAAGAAATAAGAAAAAGTGAACGACTTGGTGATAAAAATGGAATTAAACAGTGTGAACTGATCATTCTATGGGTGGAAGATACTGACTCCTCTTGATTTATCTATTGGATGTGTTTTTTATTTATTTATTTATTTGTGATTTTTTTAATCCTTTAATCTTATTCTATTTGCTGAATTTTTTAAAAATTTAATTAGTTTCCTGGATTATTGCAATACTCCTACAGGCGCATTTACAACTACAATAACAACAACAACAACAAAAGTAATATAAAAGTGAAAATAGAATACTTTATTTTTTATCTGGTGTAAAGTAGGTTCCCAAATGATAATGAATATTAGGCCAGCTGTAATCATTATCGCAATTATAACTATTATGATAATATTAATCAGTTTCGCTGAGCCTTGACATATGATATTAAACCCGGCATTGCCCTTAATGGTTCTAAATTCGTTTACTACTTTGATGTAAAGGTGATATCATATACATAATTAATTTTGTTACACTTCTAGCTTTTACGAATAAAGGTAATTTCTACATAATTAAATAAAAAGCATTTGGGGGTCTGCTTCCAGCATCTACGGGCGTTGATCTTCTCTCATTAAATTAAATTCATTATAGACACTATTACATAAAGAACTAAATTATTCCCATAAATTATATGTAAATAACCGAGATTTTTTTACTCTCTTCTTTTATGCTAAAAATCATTATATGGTATTTTCATCAGTTTAAAATTAGGACCAAGGAGGACCAGCCAATGGCTGCTAATGACTCGGCAGGTACACCTATAGGTTCGAATACCTAGACTCCACCAAACCCTGCATCCTTAGCTCACAAGGATGGTGAGATTAGAGCCACTACAAGAACGCCTAGAAAATAGAAATCCCCTTTTGATAGCATTTGAGGACTATGAAAAAAGACTTTGATAGTGTGCAGCGGCCAATTTTGTGGAGAGTCCTGCAGCATTATGGAATTCCTCTTAAATATGGAAATATGATTATGTTTGTTCATAAGCACAACAAGTGCAAATGTTAATGTTAACGGAGTCTTATCAAATGAATTTCCAGTGAACAACAGAGTACTCAACGGGAATATGTTGTCACCTATGTTGTTTATGCCCCTCAATGGATTTTGTAATGCGTAGACCAGTCAGAGATGGTGGAAAATTATTGAAATGCTCTTCGTACTGCCAAAGAAAGATTAGTTCACCAAACGTTCAGCTGGGCTCCACAAGGCACTAGAAGAGTTAGAAGACCAAGGCCAACATGACTGGGGACTATGAAGCACGAAGTAGAGATAATGAATGGAGAAGCCTCCAAGTAAAAGCTCAAGATAGAGACGACTGGCGAAATCTAACCGAGGCCCTTTGCGTTAATAGGCGTAGGAGGTGATGATGATGATGATGATGATGATATATATATATTATATATAATATATAAATACATAAATATATAATATATATATACATACATATATATATATATATATACATATATATATATATATATATATATTTGTGTGTGTATGTCAATGTATGTATATATATTAAATATATATATATATATATATATATGTATATATATATATATATATATAGGTAATATATGTATGTATATATAATAATATATATATAATATATGTATATATATATATATATATATATTTGTGTGTGTATGTATGTCAATGTATGTATATATATATATATATATATATGTGTGTGTGTGTGTGTGTATATATATAAGTGTGTGTGTGTGTGTGTATATATATATATATATATGTATATATATATATATATATATATATTGTTACGAATTTTCACTTTGCGTCGGTAACGGCTTCAGTGGCCAATTTGAGAGAGGTGACACTCAGCGGCTTAGCACCTGATAAAAGTTGGCAATAAGTTTTGGAATGGGAATATTAAAAGGCAAATAGGAAGAGACTCATTACTGCAGGGAGGGGCCTAACCGGATTGCAGTGGTCATTCCTAAAGAAATTCCAGGAGATGCTATGAAGGAGGTTATCTTGGAAAAGGAAATAGAAAGAGACATAAAGGGGAAGAGGGTTGTTGAGGAGGCTGGATAGATTTCCTAGAAGGAGTGTACTAAGAAGAAGGAAGGATCAAGATAAGGAATGATAAGATATGAATGCTTGTTTAGGCCTTAACTGGAAGATGATGTGTAGGATATTTTTCTTAGAAAGGGGGTTATTCAGAAAAGGAAGAAGGAAGTTTACAGGGTAAATATAGGTCTTTTGCTTACGAAAATCAAAGGAAAGGGACAGTGACACTGCCCTAGCAGAACAATGCTCCTAGAAACTGACCATATATACATATGATTAGCGCCTAAGCCCTTCTCCATATAAGCTAGGAACAGGGAGGACAAGGGAAATGGCTGCTGATGACCCAGCAGGTAGACCTATAGGCTCCCCACCATAACTTCATATTCAGCTAACAAGGTTGCAAACACTACACGAAACTATCGAGGTTGAGCAGTACTCGAATCCGAGACCGGCAGATCGCCAGGCAAGGACGTTTCCAGTAGGTTACCACAATCTTACAGGAATATAAAGATATAGAGAAAGGTTTGTTATAAGGAGGAGGAATGTTCAAGATATGAGAACGAAGCTCCTAAAGACATTACCTTGAAGGGGAAGTTAAAAAAACCATAGAAGAGAGGAGGGAGTGAGATGGGTATGTCAAGGAAGCTAGAGATGAGATACGTGGAAGGGGAACAGATGAAGAGATTGCGTGTAATATAATCTCTTCATGAAATAAAAAGAACGCGAGATATAAGATGAAAGCTTATCTTAATAGAGAGCTTGGTATGAGAAATGATGACGCAACTCGTATATCTACTTAATAAAGAAAGAAGTAACCGGAAAGATGAGGTTTGGTGGAACAAAGGAAAGTGAAGAAAATGAGGTTACCACATTGATGAAAGGACTTATTAACTGTAAAAAATTAGTCAAAGAAAGAAAGTGTAAGGATAGGATGAGATATAGTAAAGAGAGAATGCAATGGCTTATTTACTAAACGAGGAAAGAAAGATAATAAGAATGCAATGACCTATTTAGTGAATAAGGAAAGAAACAGATGGGAAAAAATGCAATGACTTATTTAGTAAATGAGAAAAGAAGCTAGTTGGAAGAAATGCAATGCCTTAATTAGTAAATGAGAAAAGAAACAATATGGAAGAAAATAAAATGGCTTATTTAGTAAATGAGGAAAGAAGGTACATGGAAGATAATGTAATGCCTTATTTAGAAATGAGGAAAGAAACTATATGGAAGAAAATACAATGGCTTCTTTAGTAAATAGGGAAAGAAGTTATATGGAAGAAAATGCAATCCCTTATTTAGTAATTGGGGAAAGAAGACATATAGAAAGAATACAATGGATTCTTTAGTAAATGGGGAAAGAAGCTATATGGAAGAAAATGCGACGCCCCTATTTAGTAAATGAGGAAAGAAGACAGATGGAAAGAATACAATGGCTTACTTAGTAAATGAGGAAATAAGTTATATGGAAGAAAATACAATGCCTATTTAGCCAATGAGGAAAGAAGGGAGATAGAAAGAATGCAATGGCTTCTTGAGTAAATAGGGGAAAGAAGCTATATGGAAGAAAATGCAATGCCTTATTTAGTCAAGGAAGGAAAGAAGACAGATGGAAAGAATACAATGGCTTCTTTAGTAAATAGGGGAAATAAGCTAAATGGAAGAAAATGTAATACCTTATTTAGCAAATGAGGAAAGAAGACAGATGGAAAGAATATAATGGCTTCTTTAGTAAATAGGGGAAAGAAGCTAAAAGGAAGAAAATGTAATGCCTTATTTAGTCAATGAGGAAAGAAGACAGATGGAAAGAATACAATGGCTTCTTTAGTAAATAGGGGAAAGAAGCTAAATGGAAGAAAATGCAATGCCTTATATAGTAAATGAAGAAAGAAGGCAGATGGAAAGAATGCAATGGCTCCTTGAGTAAATAGGGAAAGAAGCTAATGGAAGAAAATGCAATGCCTTATTTAGTCAATGAGGAAAGAAGACAGATGGAAAGAATACAATGGCTTCTTTAGTAAATAGGGGAAAGAAGCTAAATGGAAGGAAAATGCAATGCCTTATTTAGTCAATGAGGAAATGTAGGCAGATGGAAAGAATATAATGGCTTCTTTAGTAAATAGGGGAAAGAAGCTAAATGGAAGAAAATGCAATGCCTTATTTAGCAATGAGGAAAGAAGACAGATGGAAATAATGCAATGGCTTCTTGAGTAAATAGGGGGAAAGAAGCTAAATGGAAGAAAATGCAATGCCTTATTTATCAATGAGGAAAGAAGACAGATGGAAAGAATATAATGGCTTCTTTAGTAAATAGGGGAAAGAAGCCAATGGAAGAAAATGCAATGCCTTATTTAGTCAGTGAGGAAAGAAGAAAGATGAAAGAATATAATGGCTTCTTTAGTAAATAGGGGAAAAAAGCTAAATGGAAGAAAATGCAATGCCTTATTTAGTCAATGAGGAAGTAGGCAGATGGAAAGAATGTAATGGCTTATTTAGTAAATGGGGAAAGAAGTTAAATGGAAGAAAATGCAATGCCTTAATTAATCAAGGAGGAAAGAAGACTGATGGAAAGAATACAATGGCTTCTTTAGTAAATAGGGGAAAGAAGCTAAATGGAAGAAAATGTAATGCCTTATTTAGCAAATGAGGAAAGAAGACAGATGGAAAGAAAATAATGGCTTCTTTAGTAAATGGGGAAAGATGCTATATGTAAGAAAATGCAATGCCTTATTTAGTAAATGAGGAAAGAAGACAGATGGAAAGAATACAATGGCTTCTTTAGTAAATAGGGGAAAGAAGCTAAATGGAAGAAAATGCAATGCCTTATTTAGCAAATGAGGAAAGAAGACAGATGGAAAGAATATAATGGCTTCTTTAGTAAATAGGGGAAAGAAGCTAAATGGAAGAAAATGTAATGCCTTATTTAGCAAATGAGGAAAGAAGACAGATGGAAAGAATACAATGGCTTCTTTAGTAAATAGGGGAAAGAAGCTAAATGGAAGAAAATGTAATGCCATATTTAGTCAATGAGGAAAGAAGACAGATGGAAAGAATACAATGGCTTCTTTAGTAAATAGGGGAAAGAAGCTAAATGGAAGAAAATGTAATGCCTTATTTAGCAAAATGAGGAAGAAGGACAGATGGAAAGAATACAATGGCTTCTTTAGTAAATGGGAAAGATGCTATATGTAAGAAAATGCAATGCCTTATTTAGTCAATGAGGAAAGAAAACAGATGGAAAGAATACAATGGCTTCTTAGTAAATAGGGGAAAGAAGCTAAATGGAAGAAAATGCAATGCCTTATTTAGTCAATGAGGAAAGAAGACAGATGGAAAGAATATAATGGCTTCTTTAGTAAATAGGGGAAAGAAGCTAAATGGAAGAAAATGCAATGCCTTATTTAGTCAATGAGGAAAGAAGACAGATGGAAAGAATATAATGGCTTCTTTAGTAAATAGGGGAAGAAGCTAAATGGAAGAAAATGCAATGCCTTATTTAGTCAATGAGGAAAGTAGGCAGATGGAAAGAATATAATGGCTTCTTTAGTAAATAGGGGAAAGAAGCTAAATGAAGAAAATGCAATGCCTTATTTAGTCAATGAGGAAAGAAGACAGATGGAAATAATGCAATGGCTTCTTGAGTAAATAGGGGAAAGAAGCTAAAAGGAAGAAAATGCAATGCCTTATTTAGTCAATGAGGAAAGTAGGCAGATGGAAAGAATATAATGGCTTCTTTAGTAAATAGGGGAAAGAAGCTAAATGGAAGAAAATGCAATGCCTTATTTAGTCAATGAGGAAAGAAGACAGATGGAAATAATGCAATGGCTTCTTGAGTAAATAGGGGAAAGAAGCTAAATGGAAGAAAATGCAATGCCTTATTTAGTCGATGAGGAAAGAAGACAGATGGAAAGAATATAATGGCTTCTTTAGTAAATAGGGGAAAGAAGCTAAATGGAAGAAAATGCAATGCCTTATTTAGTCAATGAGGAAAGAAGACAGATGGAAAGAATATAATGGCTTCTTTAGTAAATAGGGGAAAGAAGCTAAATGGAAGAAAATGCAATGCCTTATTTAGTCAATGAGGAAAGTAGGCAGATGGAAAGAATGCAATGGCTTATTTAGTAAATGGGGAAAGAAGCTAAATGGAAGAAAATGCAATGCCTTATTTAGTAAATGAGGAAGGAAGGCAGATGGAAAGAATGCAGTGGCTTATTCAGTAAATGGGGAAAGAAGCTAAATGGAAGAAAATGCAATGCCTTATTTAGTCAAGGAGGAAAGAAGACAGATGGAAAGAATACAATGGCTTCTTTAGTAAATAGGGGAAAGAAGCTAAATGGAAGAAAATGCAATGCCTTATTTAGTAAATGAGGAAAGAAGGCAGATGGAAAGAATGCAATGGCTTATTTAGTAAATGGGAAAGAAGCTAAATGGAAGAAATTTCAATGCCTATTTAGCCAATGAGGAAAGAAGGCAGATGGAAAGAATGCAATGGCTCCTTTAGTAAATGGTGAAAGAAGATATATGGAAGAAAAGGCAATGGGTTATTTAATACATGACGAAAGAAGAGAGATAGAAGAAAATTCAAGCCTTATTTAATAAACGAGTAAAAATAGACAGATGAAAGAAAATGCAATGACTTATTTAGTAAATGAGGAAAGAAACTACATGGAAGAAAATGCAATGGTTTATTTAGTAAATGAGGAAAGAAAACAGATGAAACAATTGCAATGACTTATTTATTAAATGGAAAAAGAAGTTACATGGAAGAAAATGCAATACTTTATTTAGTAAATAAGTGGAGCTTTTGTAGGGTGACGGCCAGATCTGTTTTCATTCATAGAAAATGGGAATATTATAGTGGGGTGGACTGTGGCCGTCATTCTAAAATCGAGTTCGTAGAAAAATGGAATATTCTGAACTGGCCGTCGTTCTAAAAAATATTTTGGCGGGAGAAGCTAACTTAAAAAACCCAC
>NC_090749.1:45239718-45249718 GCF_036898095.1 Palaemon carinicauda | reverse complement strand
AAAAAAGGAATAATAGAACAAGCGAAGAGAGAAAATGATGGCGACAGAATTAATGGATGATGAAGAAAGGGACGAAGGATGGGCTGATAAAGTGGGGGCGGGGGAAGGCGGGGGGATGAAATGGGGTGGTAAATGTAAGAAGAAATCTTTGCTCGGAGTTCTTTTATTCCTTTTTATTGTTTGCCATATCGTTTATCTTGTTTGCTCATATCCAATTCACCATACAAATACTTCTGTTTTTATTACCGTTTTAGTGCCCTTTCTCACATGAAATATCAAAAGCAATAGTAATAAAGAAAATAATTTTTTTTTTTTTAAATAACTAATATAACTATAAAAAATTACGAACATAAACTGCATGCTGGGAAACAGTTGAACTTTTTTCATCATATATATTCAGCCATTTTGTCAGATACAAAGTCCATGGCCTTTAACAAAACATAGATATTGGGAAGTAATTGGCTGAGCTAGAGATCATTTTTTTATTACTAGCTTAGCTACATCCCTTGCTAGAAAATAAAGAAGTTATAAGCCGAAGAGCTGCAACAGGTAAAAAAACCCAATGTGCAAAGGAAATAAGGAAATAAATAAACTATATATTTGAAGGAAAAAACTATAAAATATGTTGATATCAGTGACAACTTTAAAATAGACTAGTCATATATAAACAATGAATTGAAGGGATGTTTATGTTAGCCTGTTCAACATAAAGATATTCACTGCAAATTTCAACTTCTGAAGTTCTACCGATTCAACTGAAAGATTAGTTTGATAATTCCATAATCAGATGGAATGAAACTTCTAATATACTGTGTAGTATTGAAACATGATGAAGACGACATATCTGGTAGCTGCATAACTTGTAGTAGGTACGCTCCGGGAAGGTCTGAATGCAAAGGATGGTCAGAATTATGAAAAAAACATATGCTACATGTACAAAGAACTAACAAAACGAATTTGTCAGAGATTAATATCAAACAAATAGTGAGTAGTGAGTAGCTGAAGACCAGGCAGGAGAACAATACTCAAAGTAAAGTCGAGTTATTCTACTTAAGCAAAAAGAACCAGAACGAATCTTTTGTTGATAATTTGTGATAAAGAAGACAACATAGAAGCTAAAAAAAATATCCCTTCTTTAAGAAGCTCTAAATTTCCATTAACATTAAGTTCTAGTCGGAGTTTTGATTTCACAGGAGCAAAAATCTACGGTAGTCAGTTTAGCTTTGTGATATATGAAGGATGCGGACTGAATTTCTCACTGCACTGCTTACTGTCAAACACATTAACCATAATGGTTGCCCTTTCCTTTGGACAGTAAGTGGTGGAGTCACCTAGATAAGGAAATGCAGGAAATGTTAAACCTACACCACAAAATGTGTCTTTTAAGGCCCTAAGTTATATACCCCAACGTAGTCTAGTTGGTAGAGGGGGTCTGCGTGCACCCCCCGGAAATCAATTTCTAATTGATGTCTTCCTATGGGGAAAAATGTGTAGAAAACAGTTTGCTATGTTAAAAATTTGAAATATTGTCCCACGTGCCTATTTTATGCAAATTAAGCCGCCATTACATGAAAATACTAAAATCGCTATAACTCCGCCAATGCAACAGATAACTGCAAAAATAAGGTGTCTAGATCCAGGTTTTGAGGGTCTAGCATCAATATAAGACCAGTCTCATAGTGACCACATGTGTTCCTGACATGTAAGATATGCAAATTAGTGCCGCCATTACTGAAAAACCTATTTTTACCATATCTTTGCAAATGTTATAGCAATCGTGAAGAACGTGTTGTCTGTACCCTTGTTTTATGGGTTGATGTTTATTATTAGACTATATTTGAATGTGCCTTTTGCTTATTTGTTTTATTATAATGAGATATAGTCAGGTAATGAGAGATTCTGAGGGTACTTACCAATTAGTGTTTATTAAGCAGTGAAATATTTTTTATCATTTCATCATAGGTGGCAACACTTTACTGAATAGGAGAGGATGTGATTCATTGAATCCGTGTCATTTATATTGGATGAAGCAGTGTGTTTTTCAGCAATTTATGAATCATTCTAGGTTTATCTTTTCTAGGTTTATCATAATTTAGTCTGCTTATAGTCAGATAGGTAAAAGGTGTTTATATAATCTCTCAAGCTCTATTTGATAAGACAATTAATGCAATTACTTGCATGACTTAGTGTCATTGGTAGTAATATTTCAAAACACTTCATCATGTTGGTTATAGGCCTATACTTCTCATTTCAGAGTAATAGTTTTGGTATAAGTTCGCCATCATGCCAAAGCGAAGGAATGCTGAATCTGCCAGCACTGAACGCACCAGCCTGAGCAAAAAGCCTGCTTCACCTGCACCTGTATGCATGCTTCATGTGTTATCCATCTCTGATGTATGCATGCTTCATGTGTTATCCATCTCTGATCATGGGCCTTTTACCCCACTCAGTAGAATCAAAGGAACTGCATTTGATAAACTAAAGCACCTTCATGAAATCCGGGACCTGCGGCTCTGTCAGCCACATGCATCTCCCTATCGTATGCAAGGGCTGGGAGGCATCGCGAGCTTGAGAAGGCGGAGATAAAGAAGAATGAGAAAGCTGTTCAAAGAGTCATCACTGCTGTCAGAAACTTCACGAATCCATTCACAATCCCAGATAAGGACAGGCTCTACTCCTTAGCCTCTGGTTCTCCTACATCCAAGGATGTTGAGAGGGATGTGCTGGAAGCTGACGCTGTAGGAAAAGCTGCAAAGGCTGACTTTATTACACGTTTGCAGAGCGGCCACCAAGGAAGCTTCTTCGACCCAATCAAAAGGAAGAAACTCAAGACCATGGAGGCATGCAACAAGAAGATCAAGCTCACATCATCGCAAGGAAAGGTAAGTTTATATTTCATTGAGCAAGTTATGTATTGTTAAGGGACTTTTGTACAATCTGTATTACAATATAAAATTATAATATATATTGTTATTTCAGGTCATACAGTATCAGGAGCAAAGCAATGTTGCATTCCTTCTCCTTGTGAAGTCACAGTGCCTAGATGAACCAATTGACTTGGATGAACTCATGAAGTACAGCCTGATGCCAGTGCCTCCAAGTATTGGAACATCAGATGGATTTTTTGCGAAGACCAACAAAGCCACCATTCTGCACTACCTGATGGAAGAGTTCAACCAAGATGAGCTGCCTTATCCAAAGGATGCCCTATTCATCCAGGATGGAATGGCACTTCTCCATGTCCTTTCTAACTTGCCCCCGACCTGTGGGGAGATCTGCCTTCAGATACTTGACCAGATGATTGCCAAAAAACATTTCTTGTTCTCAACTGACAGCTATTTTCCGGGATCCATCAAAGCTTAGGAAAGACTTCGACGTGGCAGCTCAGAGAGGATCATTCTTGCCGGACCAGCAACAAGAAAGCCATACGACTTCAAGGTGTTCCTTGCAAATGACGACAACAAGAAGCAGCTCTGTCAACTCATGCTGCAGGTATGGAGTGGCCAACAGGCGGCATCTAGACTGGAGAGAACCGAGATGGCAGTACTGATTGTCGAGAGGAGAGCTCATCAGTTCGTTTCCAAAGAAGGCAAGGTATGTGAAATTGCACCTTTATTTTTAGGATGACTACATTCATTTACATGTGAATCCAAAATATGCTCAATGACCTTTTTTGTTTCAGGTCGAGGTGCTTGAGATGCCCACTATATACAGTAACCAGGAAGAGACAGATACGAGAGTGGTGTTGTACCTACATCATGCTGCTGCTCTTGGTTACAAGAATGCTGTGGTTAGAACCCCTGACACGGATATCTTCGTGATTCTACTCTACCATGCCCATGCTATCAAACTGACTGTGTACCTTGATACAGGATCAGGAAAGCAACGTCAGCTCATCAATGTATCTGAGCTTGCACAATCATTAGGGGAGGACTACTGTGCTACCCTTCTTGGCTTCTATGTCTTCACTGGGGAGGATTGTACCAGTGCTTTCAAAGGAAAAGGGAAGGTCGGTCCACTAAAAAAGCTTGAGAAGAACCCGAGATTCCACAAGGTGTTCAGAGAACTTGGGAATGACTGGAGCATAAATGGCCTAATGTTGAACCAGTTAGAACAATTCACTTGCTTGATGTACAGCCAAAGTCGTGATTTGTCTGTGGATGCCGTCCGATCTAAGATGCTTCGAAAGATGGTAGGAGAAAATGAAAAATTAACATTGAAATCTAAGGTGGACTTTGCTCGCCTCCCTCCATGTCTTTCAGCATTGAAGCCCCATGTCCAGCGTGTGAACCACCGGGTTTGTTTGTACAAACGAGCTAACGAACCCATTTGTGAAAAGCCAAACCCCTACGACGAGGGCCAGGGATGGATAAAGACAGAAGAAGGCATGCTGGAACCATTGTGGTCATGTGGTCCAGTACTACCTACGTCACTAGTTGATCTCCTTGAAACTATTGATGATCAGGAGGAAGCAGAAGATAATTGCGAAGACGAAGAAACAGATTCACTTGACTTCGACAGCGATGAAAGCGATGACGATTGAAGCTTGTGATGACAGGGAACATTTAGATGATTTCCAGAAGCATCTATATCTTAATTTTTTTTTTCTTCTTAATGTGCAAATGACACTTGTGATGAAAAAACGACTGGTCTTATGATGTTCTTTCACCCTTAAAATACGAGTACAGGCAACACGTTCTTCACGATTGCTATAACATTTGCAAAGATATGGTAAAAATAGGTTTTTTCAGTAATGGCGGCACTAATTTGCATATCTTACATGTCAGGAACACATGTGGTCACTATGAGACTGGTCTTATATTGATGCTAGACCCTCAAAACCTGGGTCTAGACACCTTATTTTTGCAGTTATCTGTTGTATTGGCGGAGTTATAGCGATTTTAGTATTTTCATGTAATGGCGGCTTAATTTGCATAAAAAAGGCACGTGGGACAATATTTCAAATTTTTAACATAGCAAACCGTTTTCTACACATTTTTCCCCATAGGAAGACACCAATTAGAAATTGATTTCCGGCGGGTGCACGCAGACCCCCTCTACCAACTGTACTAACGGCAAATAACTGGAACATGCTGTAATAAAAACATAAAAGCACTTGCACTTCTCTTCGTTTCTCCCCCCACCCACCCCCGTCTGCTGTCATATATATGGAAGTTATGGATCATCCTCTAGAGATTGTTAATGAGTATAAATACTTAGGACACAGTATTTCCCCAAGACACGAAACCGAGATTAGAATAAGGATAAGCATGGGATGGAGAGCTTTTAGTAAATAAAATTAGATTATGAAAGGTTAAATGTCAATTGTTCTAAAAGAAAAATACTTAATTAGATGGTCCTACCAGTAATAACTTATGTATCAGAAACTTGGTGCCTTACTAAAGCTTTGAAACAAGATAGTTACAACTCAAAGAGCTATGGAAAGAATAATGACGTGTATAAAACTAAGGGACAGAAAAAAGAGTAACATGGATAAGAGAGCAAACTACAGTACAAGATATTCTAACAACATGTAAGAAAAATAAATGGACATGGGCAGGACGTATAATGAGAATGACAGATTATAGATTGACATGAAAAATAAAAGAATGGCTCCTTAGAGATTTCAAAAGAAGGAGGGGAAGGAAGAGAAGACGATGGATTACCATAGATAAGCAGACGCGAATACATACATGCATACATACATACATACATACACAATTTGTATAACACAAATTGTCTGCTGGTAAGGATGTTTAATTGTCACAAACTTAAAGAAATAAGAAAATGACAAACAATATAAAAAAGATATAATAAATACGAAGCAATTACGAAATGTTTGACGGGACACGAAAACCAGCAAATATACACATAAATATAAACCTCCCTTGAATCCATCCCATAACTCAGCCACAACTTAATTTACGGGAACTTAATTGAGCAAATATTTCATTCGACTTCAAATACGTTGAACCATCCCTCTCAGAGACAACTGATATCTCCCCAACTTAATGAAATATATAAAGCGTATCAATTTCCCCCATTTAATTACTATCAATTACAGTTTCTCTTTTGATGCGGGCGACACCGGAAGATGGACTGTTATTACAATCGTTAAACGAATCCTTAACGAAGCCATTGGCGCCGTCGAAGTCATAGCCAATATCACGCGTTCGGAGAGAGGGATCACTTTTTGTCCTTAATCTATATTTGTTCCTCTTTTCGACTCCTTTACGAGAGAGAGAGAGAGAGAGAGAGAGAGAGAGAGAGAGAGAGAGAGAGAGAATTAGTTAAGAATTAATTAGGGTTCAATCAAGCAAATTCCCAAAATCTTGCCCAAACATAGAAGCAAACAATCAGCCGAAGTTAATTTGTCTCTGTAATTGAAAAAAAACAGAAGCATTGTCTTCGATTGGTGAGAAAGAATAAAAGGAGATTCGGGGATGAACGACGAAATAAAAAGGAAATTGAGGTTCCGCAGGATTTGATAAACAAGATCCTTGGTGGTAATGAGAGAAAATAAATGATATTCTGGAGATTTTTTAAGTAAATGTACCAGATTATGGTAGTTTATGGAAGATAAACTAGATTTTGGATTAACGTGAAAGCATAAACTATACTGTAGACTGAAGACTAAAGAAGTAAAAGGACAAGTACGCTTCTTGAATTTTGAGGAAAAATATCATATAAATGACGTCGATGGGCATTAAGAGTGAAGTCAGTTGAGCCTGTTTCTACAGTGAAACATCATTTGAATAACATCACAAACGCTCGTACACTGTAACGGTATTTATTATTTTTTTTATATTGCCGTTATACCTCTCCCTTGTCACTGATAACTTGTTCATTCCTGTATTTTCCTGCACCATTGTGTTTGAATCTTTATGCCGTTCTTGACTGGAACAGGTCGTATAAATACTCAAGGTCCGACCAAATAAAGTTCAGTTGAATTGTGCTTGACCGCCTATATCAAAATAGTCTTGTAGTCCGGTACGACAAGTGTACCTTTGTCGCCAACGAAGTAACATTCTTAGGGCACCGCATCACTCCCGAAGGAGTCCACCACCTCCCTGAAAAGGTAGCAGCCATTCTGAACTTACCCACGCCCTCGACCGTAAAAGCACTGCAATAACTCTTGAGCATGACCAACTATTATCACCGTTTCCTACCAACCATCACCACCACTCTTGCCTCCCTGTACGCCTCCCACAAGGGCAATCCAAAAGACCTAAAGTGGGGTTCCCTTTAAGAAGCTCCCTTCTGCAATGTAAGGAATGCCCTATCAACCACTGCAGCTTCCACTTTTCCTGTGCCACATGCACCTCTTCTTCTCGCTACCGATGCCAGCGATGTAGCTATTGAGGCTGTCCTCGAGCAGGTGGTCAACAGCTTGCCCCCACCAATGGCCTTCAGTAGAAAACTGTTCAAAGCAGAATCTGGCTACACTATCTTCGATCGCGAATTGGTAGTGGTGCACTTGGCTGTCCGTCACTTCTGCCACTTCTTGGAAGGTTTGCCGCCCCTCGTCATTTCCACGGATCACATGCCTCTGGTACACGCCTTCACTCGACAGCCCGATGCCTAGTCCATCCGTCAACGCTGACATCTCTCTACCATAGCTGAATACAATTGTACCCTTCAGCACTTCTTTGGGAAAATGAATCCCTTGCCGATGACCTGTCAAGAAACAAATTGGGCGCCATTCACCTGGGATTGGATTAGAAAGCAATGGCAGAATCCCAACGAAAAGATACAGAGTACCAAGCATGTATGACATCCTGCACATCCTTCCGGTGGGAGGAAGTTACTCTCGACGACTCCACGGCTACCCTCCTCTGTGAATCAGTACTGGTAAACCTAGGCCACGGATACCTTCTCTCATGCACCAACAGGTGTTCGATATCATTCATGGCCTTTCACATCCCTCGTGCCGTCCTACTGCACAGCTATTAAAGACAAGGTTCCTTTGGCAAGGTATTACTATGATGCTCAAGATTGGGTATGCACTTGTACTTCATCCCAACCATTAAAAGTATATCGACAGACAAATTCACGAATGGGCACCTTTCATAAACATCAAGGGTGCTTTGCCCACATTCACGTCGATGATGTAGGTCCCCTTTTCACATTACAAGGATATTGTTACCTGTTTACTGTCATCAACAGCTCCACACGTTGGTGTGAATCCATTCCAATGGAAACTGCAACGTCCATCTCATGTACATTTGCCTTACTCTCAGGATGGATAGAAAGATTTGGTATCCCTGAACATATTACTTCTGACAGGGGTACCACTTTCACCTCTCATTTGTGGACATCATTAGCGAATCTCCTAGTATCATCCTTCCTCAGACAACCGTATACCAACCTGCTACCAACGGTATGGCTGAAGACTTTCACCTTACCCTGAAAGCAGCTTTGATGTCCCACTGCAAGGACTATAACTGGGTTACCCAGCTTTCGTATGTCCTCCTGGGACTAACGACCAATCCTAAAGATGCCCTGGATGTCTCAGCAGCTGGAATGGTGTATGGAGATGAGTTGGTCGTCCCTGCGGAATTTTTTCCATATGCAACCTCCTCCGACATTCTCAAGCGCCCACATCACATTGTGGAAAAATTTACTCTATGCTGCCATACTTACAAGCCCTAAGCTCAGCAACACATACTAAATGATCTGCATTCATCAATGCATGTCTTTCTGCACAATGACACTACTAATCCACAATTAATGGCCCCTTACATGGGTCATTTCCTCGTGATCCGTCGTACGCCGAAAGCATGCCTCCTCAATATGAGTTACAAAGAAAGCTGGGTCTCCATTGATTGCCTAAAACTTGCATATCTACTATCAGATAACCCGCATTGTACGCCTCTCAAGAGCAGGGTGCCATATTTCACATGTATGCCTTTTTGTAGGGTGGGAGAGCCATATACCGCACGTGTATCACACACGCTCGTACACTGTAAAAATATTTCTTATTCTAGTATATTGTCATTATCGCTCTCACCTGTCACTGATAATTTGTTCATTCTTGTATTTTCCTGGACCATTGTGTTTGAATTTTAGAGCTGTTTTACTGGAACGGGTTGTATAAATACTCAAGTTCCGACCAAGTAAAGTTTAGTTGCATTCATGAAAATCTCTCAGTTACAACCTAACAGCTCGCCGGCACAAGAGAGTGAAGTCAATTGAGCCTTACTCTGAGGAAGAACATCATAAAATTGACGTGGATGGCCTTCCAGTAGTGATGTCAGTTGATCCTGATTCTCATGAGAAACATCCTAAAAACGACGTCAATGGGTTTTAACAAGTGAAGTCAATTGAACTTGATTCTGAGGGTAAACGAAACCTAACCATTGGAAAACAGAAGAGCTTCTTGAAGGTAATATCAAATAACAATGAAGGATAAAGTGGCTCTCGTGTAAACAAGAATGTTGATGAATAGATATCATAAAGGGTGCCATCATTAATGTATTTCCATTAAGTATAACGGAGAGCAATGAACCACATATCTAAAATGGTAGTTAAGATTATAAACTGTTCATTAGTTATATATATTATGCACCTCACGAGTGATGTCATTGCAAATACGTTAAGGTTGAAATAAGATAAATGAGGAAACCAGTCTAAAACAAATACTTGTGAAGCCCAAAGAATGTTTAAAACGATGATATTTTCTTATATATCTGCAATTGTCTCTTTTGTTATCCTAGGATTTGAATGAGATACAATAGTACATAAAAATTCCTCACACACGTCTCTACCCTCTCACACCCTAACTGCTAGTTGGGAAATCGCCACCTGCTATGCCATTTCTCCCTGCACAAGCTGTTTGATTACTCACTGCTCAGTAAATGTTCGGAATGAGGTGTACCAGAAATTCCTACGTAAATCTGTACCTATTGGTTAGTCGACTATGGTTGGTCAAAGCCCGGAAGAGAAGGGGATTGCATTTAACGTCATTCAGTTGAAGGGTATAATACCAACATATGTTAGT
>NC_090749.1:45232218-45234718 GCF_036898095.1 Palaemon carinicauda | reverse complement strand
TCTGTAACATAGTCTTCTTCTACTGTTTTGGGTTAGAGTCCTCTTGCTTTAGGGTACACTCAGGCACATTATCCTGTTCCGTATTTTCTCTTTTGGAGCCCTTAAAAGGCTTATAACATCCTGCTATTCCAACAAGGGTTGGAATGATTCCAAGATTAAATACGAATTAATATGATATAATGATTTCCAAATAACATTGATCACTTGTAATTTATTTGGCATTAAAACGACTAGGGTCACTGATGTTAACGGCTTGAGAAAAAGAAAAATGGCTTAGCTGCAAAATACAAGAAAATCAATAAATTAAATCAATGTATCTATAGAGAAAGAAAAAAAAAACCTAACAAACTGCTCTAGAAAAGACATTTAAGAACAAAATTGAATGGGAATAAAAGACGAAAGAGGAAAAAATGTTGCCTAGACTTTTTGAGGAATGCCTTCTGCACAAGATTGGACACTGCAGATAAACACCGTCGATTTAAGAGAGAGAGAGAGAGAGAGAGAGAGAGAGAGAGAGAGAGAGAGAACTAAATTTCCAGTAATCTCAAATGTGGTGCATTAAGTGTAGACAAGGGTAAAAAAAGCCAAACACACATGCAGAGAGAGAGAGAGAGAGAGAGAGAGAGAGAGAGAGAACGCAGATAAACCATTCTTATATTCAGTATTTCTCTTCAAATAACTTTTAATGCATTCAAAAGTATTTCTTTATATATAAATAGTATTCTTGTTGGGTGAAAATATGGAAGGTGTGCTATTAAAGTACAATCTCTCTCTCTCTCTCTCTCTCTCTCTCTCTCTCTCATACACACAAAAAATGAAAATAAACAAGGATAATTTAGCCGATGTAGGAATTACAATGACTAAATGTATGTGTAGAAAAATATATACGCATATCAACATAATGTATGCATGTGTGAATGCACACACACACACACACACACACATATATATATATATATATATATACACACACACAATAGAAACTCTTTATCAGCAAAGCTTATGAGAGTACTCACGAAGAGAAAATAAATACAGTAAATCCCAGGATACACGAAAAATAAAATGATAAATAATAAATAAATTTCAAACGCAAAATATAAGACTCGCGAAAATCAAGAGAATATATATGCAGCCATGTATGAAAAGGCTGGCAATCCGTGCCATGGCCTATATACCGAGCCATTTCATCTTCATCACTCTTAAACAAACAGCAATGCGAAATACACATTTCACTAACAGTCTAGTTTGAGATATCTACAGTTGTTGACCTACAGCTGTTGCTTCAGTATTCTCCACTGTTTGCAAACTGGATGTTGCAATTGGCTTGCAAGGAGAGGATTGTTAATTGCTCGTCAGGATTAAGGACGAGGTAGCGTATCTCTGGTTTGGTCTGATTTCAGGTTTTAGCAGGAATTGGGTAGGACTAGGACTAGGCCTAGGGATAGGACATAGGTCTAGGGCTAGTCTCTGAAGTGATGTGGTCATTTTGGGTATTCTGAAAGATTTCACCACTCAATAATAAACAGTAAATTAGCAGCAATTCATTTCTCTGAACAAACAATAAAGTAGAAATAACCATAAAGAGGAATAAAAAAAAAAAAACCAACAGAAAGACAACAGAACCGTAAAACCGGAGCAAGTTAGTTACAATCATTTCAACAGGATATGCAGGATTCCACACAATGTGAAGAGGGATTAGGAGAAAGCTGACAATACGACTCATCGGGCAAAGACTTCATACCCGGAAATGAACCCAATTCGGACTCAAACTCACTAATTTTTACTTCAGGAGATATAAAAAATTTCCATGAATTTTAGAATCAATCAACAAGAGAAATACAAGCCTCACTTTGAAGATACCCCATGTCTCTCCAACTCTCCCGTTTTCACAAATCCACAAGGATCAACTTCAACATCATATATATATATATATATATGTATATATATATGTATAATATATGTATATATATATATGTATATATATATATATATATATATATACATACATATATATATATATATATATATTATATTTCTTTCAGGTCACGTTGAGAGGCATAACAATACGTATAACTACTCGGTCTCTCCCCGCTCCTCAGGTAAGGGGAGAGGGAGCAGTCATACCCTGATGAGGGGAGAGTGCGTGTACGTCTACCTAATAGCCAAGGATACCAAAATTAAAAGGACAAAAGAAATAAATTATTGTACTATGGTAAAACAGTAACAAGAAAAATGCCAATTTTTAGAAATTTGTGGCTAAATAAACACTTTATATTACTTTTTCCTAATACTTATATTTCCAAACTGTTCCCTACCAAGGTTAGTTAGCTAACCACACTCATTCTTCTTTCCTACCAGCAAAAACAGAAAGAAGGATGTTCTAGTATTTACATTTTCAAAAACTCCTTGGTAATCGTATGTATTCTGAGGACTCTTTAGCCTTTCTTATACTGATGCATATCTAAGAATTTTTATCTATTCTTAGGAACGACTAGAACTT
>NC_090749.1:45218803-45231718 GCF_036898095.1 Palaemon carinicauda | reverse complement strand
GTTGCCTTTTCTGCAATAAGTTGTATTTTCTGCAGTATGTTGTGCACTATGCAGTTTGTTGCACTTCAGCAATGTCACACTTATTGTAGCAGTATGTTTCTCTTCATGCAGTATGTTGTAAGCTCTGCAATATGTTGCATACTTTACGGTGTTCCAAGGTGTAAGAACCCTGGTGACAGTTGCTGCTGTTAATGCACATCGCATGGTGCACTGTAGACATTACTTAACGATCTTTGCCGTGCTCTTTAGCCTTTAGCTACATCTGCTTTTTATTCTTAATCTTTACCTACATTCCTTCTTCCTGTCTTCCATTTTGCTGTTTAACTTTCACTCTCTACCCAAGATAAGACCAGGGAGCTTCAGGATATGGCTGCTGCTGACTCAGAATGGAGACGTAGCTCATAAGGTCAGGGAGGTTAGAGACACTACATTTAAGTATAATGGTTTAAAAGCCGCTCCTCAATGGCAAAGGCAAGGAACACTGACATTCCCCTAGCAAGCAGGACAATGCCCTAGTGACTGACAATATATACACATGACCAGTGCTTAAGCTCATCTCCACCCAAGCTAGGACCCGGGAGGGCTGGATAATGGCTGCTGAGGACTCGGCTATAGGCTCCCTAAACTACCCTTCCTTAGCTCACGAGGATGGTGAAGTTGCAGACGATAAAGAAACTATCAAGCTTGATTGAAACTCGAATCCCAGTCCAACGAGCACCAAGCAGGAACGCTTCCAATAGACCACAAACAGGCTTGAGCGAGGCTCCAATTCACTGACTGAAACTTTTGCAAGTCAATGAAGTTTCCAGCATTCAGTTGTAGTAATTTCTTATTAATATCCTGATAGAAAAAAGTAATTTATAAAGTTTTATTTTATAGCAAGATTTGAGAGGAAAATGGAGACTCATTTAATGGTAGGAAGTTGAAGGAATTTGGGAGAATATCAACCAAGGAACAGACAAATTATACCCAAAGGTCTGTGAACGTGATGGACTATCACCCAAATGAAAAGTAGGAATAATAGTGGTTTCTAGGATTATATAAACTGTTAAACTGGACATACAACTGAAAAATTCATTTGTGAAACCACCATCAATTACCGAAACATTTCGACCAAACGCGCAAACACCAACAATTCATTCCTATTGCATCAGAGAAAAACAAAACAACATCGTGTTCTACAAGTCACTCTGAGAGAGCGATCTACAGCCTCAGTCTATCCAACGACAATGCGATTTCATGGAGTGCTTTATTAGACAACTGTTAGATTTACGTAATCCCTTTATTTGTTAGCATTTCAACATTTGGCAATTGGATAATACACTGCGTGCATTACTCATCCCGTCAACTGGCTTCGGGTATTACCATAAAATACTTATACACACAGAGTAGAGAGTTCCATCTGGATTTAGAATAAGTTATTAAGTACCATTTTCCCATCCTATTTATCTTATTTTAATTGCTATATCACCGTCACGTAAAGAGTGGAGGGTGTCAGTCTGGGTGAGATAAATAATTGGGTTATAAATCTCATACAAGAGAGATGACTTTAATGCAAATATCAGGGTATACCCGTTCTATATGGATATTTATGTATGATAATATGATTATATTCACATCACTGTGAGCGTGAATTGTGCATATGCGTATGCGCGCTTGTAAACATACATACATACATACATACATACATACATACATACATACATACTAAAGTAGGCACACTCCACACATAAATTGACATGTCTAAGGCCTTTACTTTAAGCACCACGGCTTTCAAGGCATGTAAAGATCAAACCCCTTAAGAGATTGACAGTAAATTGTATAGCGTGCAAAGTTAATCTAGAATCATAAACTTGGTCTGGATCATCTCCAAAACTTAATGGGGTCTTCTAGAGGCTAATATCGACTCATTACTGTAATTTGGTGAAAATCCAGCAAATAGTTTTTTATGTAATCCTGCTAAAAAAAAAAAAATGCAGGTAATAATAATAATAATAATAATAATAATAATAATAATAATAATAATAATAATACTACTACTAATAATAATAATAATAATAATAATAATAATAATGATAATAATGATAATGATATCACCTAACAAAATAATAGGAATGAATGTTAATATTATTATTTTTTTTATTATTATTTTTATACCTGCCACTATAACACTCCAAGTACTGCTACATCTGCTATAAAATTCACTGATATTAGTCGCAATAAAAAATAAACAAAAATATTAGACACAGTAACAACAATAAAAAATCATTCATAATCAAAATCTTTATTTTGTAAACAACAACAACAAACACTCTCCAAACTTCATCAACCGTATCTCTTACGTTCAACGATCAAGGGAAAATATATTACCCAACAACTTCCATCATAACTTTCCGAACTAAACCTCCAAAACACATTGTTTGTGAAAGAAATTGGCCCAATGAGATGTAAACTACGAGCACTGAATGCGAAAAAGAGAGAGTAAATACAGCAGATGTGATGAGAAGCATTACCACATTGGGCCCAGCTTTCCCCGCCGCGGGGCGTTCGTGTAACAGATGTAAACAAATGGATATCGAAAGGCGGGAGGATAATACCCGCGTAAAGTGCTATAAAATGGGTAGATGTTTGTATCCGTGGCACTCGGAGTTGAACAGATGGCAACCACAGAAGAACTGGATAGACTAAATGAAATCATAGCTTTACTAATTGAGAGTGAAGTCGTCTTTTTAACAAATTCATAACGGAAATCAGAGAGGAACGTTTTTGTTTCATTTGATTGATATTTGGAGGTCGTGTTGGGCAGCATTTTTTTCCCCCAGGGGGTTGGTATATGGATTCTTGGGAAGGCAGGTGGGTAACGATGCCCCATTTCCTTTGCAAATTAAATGATCTCTTCACTGGAATGAGAAAATCTTGTTTCTCTTTTTAAAATAAGATGAATTCGGTTCCTTTTGTTCACAGACACCCAATCTATTTTAAGCCCTCGTCCCATTGGGATCGTACCCAGAATCCCAAACAAAGGCCTATCCATTCCCTGAACTTTTCCATTTCCCGAGGCGGTCTTTTTCCTCGCTATAAACTGAGCGGAAGGGACGTAATTTCTGCAAATGGTCTTATCAACTGCATGCAACAGATTGTAACACACAGCAATGAAACTATAGCGAGTCTAAAAGATCGTGGTTCTTCGAAGCGCATCTGCATAACGAATAAATCTCTATCTTCTTCTTCTCCTCTTCTCTCTGACTACATCCCTCATTCACCAAGTCTCACAGTCACAAGAGAAACATGTATTCTAAAGCTGGGTTTATACGGTCGAACTCGGTTGTCAAACCTAACTCTAAAACGGTTCGAGGAGGTAGAGTCAGTCACATATGCATAAGGTTTGTGGACAATGAAGCCCCGCCCACAAAAGTCAGACGAGAACAGAATTTCTTCAAACCGTTCCACAAACATTTTCGACAACCGAATACCCCTTTCACACGTTCGAACATCATTTCAAACAATTGTCTGTCGAACATCGTTCGACGAACCGTTCGACCGTGTAAATCCTCCTTTACACACTAAACTTCTAAGAACCGGACTCATAATTTTCCACCTATTATATAAACATACGTATCTTCTTTATGGATCCCTATCTCATCCACGTCACATGCAGTGAATGTAGGGATTTTATAACTAGGATCTAAATTACAAAAGTTTGTAAAGTAAGTTCTTCTGAATATATTTCTTCGATCCATTATTATTATTATTATTATTATCGCTAAGCTACAACACTAATTGGAACAACCATACGCTAATAGACCAAGTGCTGAAACAGGGGAAAATAGCCCAGTGAGGAAAGGAACTTAGGATATAAATAAAATATAAGAGAAGTAATGAAAAATTCAAATAAAACATTTTATGAACAGTAACAGCATTAAAACAAATCTTTCATCTATAAACTATAAAAAGTTAATATAAAAGAGGAAGAGAAATAAAATAAAATAGTGTGCCTGAGTGTACCCTCAAGCTAGAGAACTGTAATCTATTTGTTCATTAATATTATACTATACTCTTTCTCACTAGAATTAAAAGTTTATAGGTCACTCATGAATAGCAGAGGCAAGGGACAGTGCCCTAAAGAATGACTATATGCATATATCATCAGAGCCCAAGACCAATATCCACCCAAGGTAGGACCAGGGAGGAACAGGCAATGGTGGCTGATGACCAAAAAGGTAGATTCCTTATTATAGACGGTCTTCAAACCCTATTGCAAATATTTGCTCTGCTTTTTTTAATCATTTTTGTATACATGTTTCTCTTCAAAGGTTTAAAGGCCACTCATGAATGGTAGAGGCAAGGGACAGTGACAATGCTCTAGAGACTGACCATATATACATATGATAAGCGCCCAAGCTTCTCTACACCTAAGCTAGAATAAAGGAGGGCCAGGCAATGGCTGCTGATGATTCAGCAGATAGACCTATAGGTTCCCCAAAACCCCCATCCTTAGCTTACAATGAGAGTGAGGTTGCAGTGACCAAAGGAACTACCGAGTTTGAGCAGGACTCGAACTCCCGTCTAGCAATTACCAGTCAGGGACGTTACCACATCGGCCATTACAGTCCCGTCCATAAAATATATTGTTGAATAAAAGTTTAAACGAAGAGAAATAAAAGAAAAAAAAAGTCAAACTATCAGTTATTCTATAGTTCGTGTAACGTGTTCTACATTAAGCACGTTCTATTCTAATTCTCGGATAATAGCAACAACAAAAACAACAAATGCAGCCGTTTCTAGTCCAATGCAGGAAAAAGACGTCAGATATGTCTTTATTCATGTCTGGCGTTTGGCCGATTTTCATCACCTGGCTGGCCACTGAAGATTGGTCATGGAGGGAGACTTTAGTTTAAATGATTACAGCAAACCAACCTAGTATGGATGGCCCTGACTAGTATAACCTTGCTGATCAAGGCGATACACAAACCCTTGTACCACGTTGAGGATTCCTCACTCAGATAAAACATTCCAAAAATATGTCTTTAGAACTGTTCTTTGATACACATAATCAATATTCGCCTCCTAAAAAAACGTATTAAATCACTTGAACCAATTTCCATGACGTTTATTACTTCCTAGGTACAAAGAATATGAAAATATTGAGAGGCGATAAGAACCTTCCCATGAAAGACTGGTTATGAACTTCGGGTGGGATGATTGATAGGTGTTGGTAATCATGGCCAGGTCTTTTGTGTTTTATAAATAACTACATTTTTTATATATTTACGTTAGGAATTTCCTATAAATATTGGTAATTTTCGAGTATTTCATGTTACAATTTCTAAGATTCTGATTTTTACTTTCACCAAGGAGGTTAATGAATGTGTGAATAAATATTTATTCATTTATCTGTGAAAGTGATTACGTCATAACCTCTTGCCGGATTTTCAACAAATTTCAACAACCTTATGTGCTCACTGGATATTGAACTATCCAATATATCATTATGATGAACAATTAACCTCAGTCTAGGTTTTCTCTGTTAATACCGTTTAGCACCTTCGAATCATACAAATTGTGTGTGAACTCAAAGGCAGGAAGCAATCAACTGAGTCGTTCAATAAGGAACACTCTCCTTTATACAGAAGTCGTTGGTTGGGGTGCGAGCGAGTGGTGGATGATGGTTGGCTGTGTTGCCGCTCCGGCTCGTCACGGGGTAGGCGAGTGTGTCCTACAGCATTCATAGGCATGTGTGTCCTACGGCATTCATAGGTGTGTCCTACGGCATTCATAGGCGAGTGTGTCCTACGGCATTCATAGGCGTGTGTCCCGCGGCATTCATAGGCCTACGGCATTCATAGGCGTGTTTCCTACGACATTCATAGGCGTGTCCTACGGCATTCACGTCAGCTTCGGTTGAAGTTGAATAGGTGTCCTCTTCGTCACGAGTAGAGGCGTTGATGGAGGTTTGAAGGTCATGAAGTGGGTTCACATCACGAAGAAAGCCGTCTGCGGCAGGTTGCAGGCGAGTGATACTGGTCATTTTCCCGGGGGTGAGCGAAGCCCTTTGGTCCCCCAACGGTTGTTGAGAGAGCTGAAAAGGCGTTGCTATACGGGCGGCTGGCGACGGCGAGTACTGCTGCAGAAGGTATGCGTTGACGGCGTCATAGGAACGGTGAGAGGTGACGGGGGGTGGGGAGGCGGGAGGACCGAGTCACTCCGGGGTCACCAATGTGACGAAGGAGGGAGGGTTGTGTGTGAACTCAAAGGCAGGAAGCAATCAACTGAGTTGTTTAATAAGGAACACTTCTCTTTATATACAAAACGTCAAGGCAACAGGACATAACATGTTCGAGAGACAGACAATGTCACAGAGCAAAACCGGAGACATGATCATTCAGGTTCTTTTTAGTGCAAGGGAAGAGCGCAGATACAAGCATAATATATACAAAATGATTATGTACAATTGTGTGACACACGGTTGGTACAATATATATACATATACATACATATATATATATGTATATATATATATATATATATATATATATATATATATATATATATATATATATATATATATATATGTGTGTGTGTGTGTGTGTGTGTGTGTGTATATATATATTTATGTATGTATGTAATGGACACGTGCGTGTATCAATGCAGAATTGTAAATCGCGAAGAGAGCAGAATAATCTATAAAAAAATTGCAAATACCATCCAGCAAATACGCCACGCAAATATTAGATATTGATTTAACATGAAGGACTTATAAGTTATCAGGAAGGACACGACAACTGCAAACAGATTCAAACAATAACAATTGATCAATGACTCTGATCTATTATGTTTCTAATGTGATAAAACACATTGATATAGTTGGTAATGTTCACTAGGAAAACAAAAGCAGGAATTTGCTTATCATATAATGGCTTGTCATGTTATTTGACAAGATACGAGTTGACTTTTAAATCGCTGAGGGAAAATTATATAATGATTCTTTAAATGAAATAAATGCAAAATAGAGTCACTGTTCATTGATTGTGAAGAAACTCTCTTGATTATTTACATTCTGATATAAATAATTCCCATTTCCTCAAATTCCTTCATCTTACCATGAACTGAATATCCTATCGCATGCTCAATAAGTATAAGGACTTTTTAATAGCCATATTATGAAGAATATAAACACGAAAGTCTACATTCTTTCCTTGAATGATTTTGTGCTCTTCGCTCGAATCATTTCCTATCTAGGATTTGACATGGAAAACCCCACATATTTCGTATTAGTGTCTTAAAATACTTGATATTTATGCAAACGATACGTGGATATTTACATGACGTTACCAAAAACGCGCACACACACGCACACACACACACACACACATATATATATATTATATATATATATATTATATATAATATATATATATATATATATATATATATTATATATATAATATATATTTATATATATATATATATATATATATATATATATATATATATAAATATATAAATTTATATTCGTTAAATTGGTCAAATAATCTATTATCTTTGGAAATATAACTTCAAATTTATTTTAAGAATTCTATATAATCCAAATATTTATTTGGATTTGGAATATTAAATAAAATTAAAATATACAGTATTTCCAAAATCTTTTAATCTAATCAATAATATTAG
This sequence comes from Palaemon carinicauda, assembly GCF_036898095.1. Classification (NCBI taxonomy): domain Eukaryota; kingdom Metazoa; phylum Arthropoda; class Malacostraca; order Decapoda; family Palaemonidae; genus Palaemon; species Palaemon carinicauda. The sequence continues at coordinate 45,224,047 of NC_090749.1, read as the reverse complement.
ATATATAGATGATGATGATAGCAGCATTGACCATTTTATTTTTACTTAAATTGCGATTCCCGAGAGGAACCCAATTATCAACTATATATATATATACACACACACACACACACACACATATATATATATATATATATATATATATATATATATATATATATATATATATATATATATATATATATATATATATATATATGTATATATATATATACATACATACATACATACATATATATATATATATATATATATATATATATATATATATATATATATATATATATATATATATATATATATATATAAATGTATTCATTGATAGTGATTGTTTCACTGCCAAATCCAATGTCTAACAGCCGAAAGCCGAATGATGTGAAACTTTCTTTACATCTAAAAATATAAGGGCATGTGGACCATACCTTCGTCCCTCATGCCACTGTTCCATCTTCTGGATATCAACAACCTTCTTTTAATATACATATACATGACATTTATCAAACGCTCTCTAAGCCCAATGTTTTTCATTCTCTCTCCAAGTCCAAACCATCTCAAAATCTCGCAAAATCAGGTAACTTGACTTTTATTCCACATGTAAGTCAGAAGGCTGTTCAGAGAGTCAGCGGAAAAATTATACAGGAATAGAATACCATGAGTAAACAGTAGCAGTACTGAATCAGACACTGAATCACTTAACTTAGGAAAAGAAGGCATGAAAGGGGGTCAGAAGAAATCTATTGTTTACTCCAGATACTTTGAAATTTAGACGCTAAGACCCATCTTCATATTTACTATTCATCCACTGCTTTTCTGCATCAATTTAGAATAAGCATATCTGAGGGATGGAATTGCAAGGGGTGTACCTTCTATTTTTTTTTTGGGGGGGGGGGAGTTTTATGTTATCAAATGGAATCGACAAACCAAACTTCTTTTGTCTGCGTCTTTTCCCACTTCTATGTGGGGTTGATGTTTCTGGTCAGCTTTCTCCATCTATCTCTATTCTACATCTCATCACCGGTTAATCCATTAGATCGAAGGTCATCCTGGAAACAGTCCATCCACCTTCGCTTTGGTCTCCCTCTCCTTCTCGTTCCCTGTACCTCCATTTCCATCACTCTCCTCCCAATATGCTGTTCATCTCTTCTCATGACATGACCATACCACCTCAATCTACTTTCTTTGATCTTATTGGATATTTTTCTAACTCCTGTGGTACCCCTAATTACTTCATTCCGTATCGTATCTCTTCTTGTCACCCCACACATCCATCTTCTTATCTTCTGTCTTCTTTATTGCCCACGTCTCCGCTCCATACATCATTGCCGGTCTCACAACTGTCCTGTGTACTTTACCTTTCAACTTAACCCCTATTTTCCTGTCATATAGTACTCCACACACTTTTATCCAATTCTTCCATCTTACTTGTATTCTGTGGTTTATTTCTGCCCCCAGATCGCCATCCTCTGCAACTGTTGATCCTAAATACCTGAAGTTTTCAACTCTTTTCAATCTCTCACCTTGTAAACTAACTTCCCCATTGTCCCCATTTTTCAATCTCAAACACTGTCTTTTTCCTGCTGATCTTCAATCCTCTATTTTCCATTTCTCTTCTCCACTCCTCCAGTTTCTCTTCTACTACCTCTTGCCTAGTGCTATACAGTATAACATCATCAGCAAAAAGCATACATCAAGACTGGTCTCTAATAGCTTGGGTTACTACATCCATGACCAGATCAAATAAGTAAGGGCTCAAGGTAGACCCCTGATGTAGTCCTACATTTACTGGGAAACATTCTGTTAGGCCTATACTGCTCTTAACATTTGCTTCTGACCTTTCATACATATCTTGGGTGATTCTTACGTATTTCTCAGGTACTCCCTTTTCTCTCATACATCTCCACAGCTCCTGACGTGGTACTCGATCGTATGCCTTCTCCATGTCAATAAAGACCATATGTAATCCTTTCTGTTTCTCCCGATGTTTTTCTATTGTCTGCTTCAAAGCAAATATTGCTTCTACAGTCCCTTGTCCAGGCTCGAATCCAAATTGTTCCTCACCAATTGTTGTTTCATCTCTGAATCTCTTCTCGCTTATCAGCTTTATGCCTCTGTAGTTGCCACATTCCTGGATGTTTCCCTTCCCCATATAGATGGGAATGATTAGGCTTCTTCTCCATTCCTCTGGCATCTTTTCCAGATTGAAGATCTTCTGCGTCAGGTCCCACAAGATATCAATGCCTTCCTCTCCAAGACTCTTCCATACCTCTACTGATATATTATCTGGTCCTGCAGCTTTACTATTTTTCATCTTCTATACTGCTTGTTCTACTTCTCTTCTAGTCACTCCTATGGTAACTAGCTCGTTTGTGAGTCCATCTTCAAATACTGTTCTTGGGTTCTCCTCATTCAATAGTCATTCAAAATAAGTTTCCTACCTTCTTCTAATTTCATTCTCTTCTGCTAGAACTATACCATTGCCATCTTTTATTTGCCCTATTTGTGTCAGGTCTTTAGATGCAGCATCTCGGGCCTTAGAAATTCGTAATATTTTCTTTATCCCTGTTTACTGGATATTTTCCTTTTAACACTCTGAAGCATTTCTTAAGGGGACCATCCGCTATGGTGTTTTGACATACCAACTTTCAAAAATCGAAAATCGTCGGTTCCCTAAAGAACCAATATCTAAGATCTACTTATCCCTGGATTGGTACTTCCAGGTCTGCTGAGTCTGCTCATCTACTGAAGGAAATCTCTCAGGTTTTATTATCCCTTGATGATCAACCTGTAAGATACAGTATGCTTACCCTTTGAGAAACAATCTTTTGGATAAGATTTTTTCCTCAGAAGCTATCATTCATAACTGTTAACGGACTGAAAAGCAGTTTTTCAGATCTGGTCATTTCCTAGGAAGCAATCTTTAAGATCTGTTTGCCCATTGAGAAGCCCCTTAAGAATCAGCCTTTCAGACCTGCTTGGCTATTGAGAAGATTTTTTTCAGGTCTGTGCCCCTTGAGAATCAGTCTCTCAGATCTCACTAGGCTTTTAACGCAATATTTCAGGTATACTTACCACTTCAGAAGCAATATTTAGGATTTTCATACCGATTCAGTTGTTATCTCTGATTTACCTATCCTCTCGATAAACAATGTACTATAACTGTTTACCAAGGCATATGGAGGTGAAAACATATTTTACGTAACCCTTATAGAAACAAACTTTCAAATCTGCTCACTCTTCTAGAAGCTATCTTCCACATCCACCAATCACCGTGAAAAAGAACCCTAAAGATGATACTACTAAAGAGTTTTTGGTCTTATGACTGGCCAGATAGTTCTTTATTAGAAACCTCTCTGGTTACGGATAATTTTTCTTTCCCTGCACATAATAACTGCTAACCCTTTGAAAATAATTTCCAAGGACTTCTCAGCCCTTGAGAAGCAATATTAATACTGTTTACCAAACAGAGGCGAGCTCTATGAGACGTTCCGTACAGAGGACGTATACTGCTAATTAAAACTGCCACATTTCTTCACTTTTCCAGATGGCTTTGCAACATACGAATTACTTTTGCAAGTAAAACTTGATAAAAAAAAGAAAATTCAAATAGATATGGATTAACCCAATTAAAGTATCATCTCTAAAACTTGCTTCTTATTTCCAATTCATGCCATGGTTTTCACTTGAAACGAAAAGAATTGCAAGGATGAAAACATTAAAGGATGGAAAGATTATAAGAAATGAATACGAGACAGATACAGAGAAGGAACGTATGCTAATAAGAGGAAATGGACTTTCAAGATATGCATATTAGGAAGGCGACAGAGAGAAGTAAATACAGGAGCTGAAACTTATGCAAATGAAGGAAAATCTTCAAGATGAATCAAATACAAGAAATAAAATGAATAAGTGAATAGTTCTCCCAAAATAGTAATATTTAAAATCATGAATAAAATTAATGGAAACTGGAAATAAAACAGAATACTGGAATGAAATGGTAATGGAGAAAATGTGAAGAGAAGTTTTAAAGAGTAAAAAGGGGGAATAAGCAGAGAAATATTAATGAAAAGTGGTGTAATAACGGAAAGGAATTATGAGAAAATAATTAGAAGGAGGAAATATTAGTGTTTTTTTTAAAGGTTTCATTTGATTTAAGGAATTATTTACCAGTGAATATGAAGCTATAATAGTATGAGAATTAAAGCAAATGATGCTTCATATGTTCTTGATGATATGGATACTGGAAATAATCTGCTGATTTCTCAATTATTTTTTCATGATCCTTTTCTTAACTCGTTTCTACTTCGAAAATAATATGATTTTGATGTTGTTAATCACAGTCAATTACTTTTATTAAAGAAAAAAAAATTATATCTTATTACCTTTGCTAACGTGGTTTAGAAAATGATCTTCGTTAATCTATTTTATAAAATTTTCAATAAATTTTAAAACCGGATAAATATTATGCTCCGGAAGAACCATTTAGATTTTGGAGGTGATCCGGATCAAGATCGCGATTCTGATAATAATAATAATAATAATAATAATAATAATAATAATAATAATTATTATTATTATTATTATTATTATTATTATTATTATTATTATTATTTTCATACAGTAGATTCGTTAACGGTCAACATATAAAAAAGGGCACAACAACAACAACAACAGCAATATTAACAAATACAGCCGTTTCTAGTTCACTGCAGGACAAAAGCCTCAGACACCTCCTTATCCGTGAATGAGGTTTGACCAGTTTCCACTGCAGATTGATGATGGTGGAAGACTTATGTCTAATCGCTCAAAGCAAATCAACCTAGTACGAGAGGCCATGACTAGTACAGCTTTGCTGATCATGACGATACAAAAATCCTTTCACCACGATAAGGTATATCCAATCAGTCAATTTCTCATATTTCATTGTTCGTTTATATCTTCTTATTCCTTATTTTTCTTTTCATGTTAGTTTAGGCAACTTAAAAAGAAAGATAAAAAAGTGAGAGGAGAAAAAAGAACACAAGATATGATTTACTGAGGCAATCAAAACTATTCAGAGCCAACCACAATCAAGACAATTTCTAGAAAGCATAAATAGAGAGCCTATCAAGTCACACAGACATTGGATTTCCTATTCATTTGATCAATAGAAAGTATAAATAGCAAATGGCGTACTTTCACCAGAATACCAAATGGCTATTGGGATGCTGTCTACAAAGTAATCCAATGATATTACTAAAAGAAGGA
>NC_090749.1:45213803-45216303 GCF_036898095.1 Palaemon carinicauda | reverse complement strand
TACCATCATAGTTAGAAAATCAAAACGCTATAAATCCAAGGCCTCCAACAGGGAAAATAACCAAGGGAGAAAAGAAAATAAGGAAAGATAATAAAAGAGAAATTTAAGAACAATAACATTAAAATAAATTTTACATAATTATATGAACTATAAAAACTTCAAAATAACAAGAGGAAGAAAAATAAGAGAGAACAGCGTGACTGAGTGTAACTTCTAGCAAGAAAACTCAAAACCAAAACCGGGGAAGACCATGGTTGATTGATTGATTGATTGAAAGTCTTCTGACATCCTGACATCTACGGTCATTGACGGCGACAGCATTTATTATATATGAAAAATAAAAGAGAATTCAATTAAAACCATAAAAGTTAAGAAGTCATTACAATAGTTAAATAGTTTTCAGAAGACCTGTTTCTGAAATAAATCAAAAAATTCCGCTCGCATAGTGGGATACATCATGTCAAAGAATCTTGGCAAGGATGAACCTGCCATCTTCACCTCGAGCCTCAAACAAGTATTTATTTCTTAAGTTAGTAAAATTAGAGCATTCGGTCAACATATGCCTCACTGTTAGAGGTACTGAACAGTCCTCACAATACGGTTGGTGTTGGCCCTTCAGCAGAAACTCGTGTGTCAACCGTGTGTGACCAATACGGAGAAGACAAAGTCGTCTCCCATTTTCGGGATATCATGTCATACCTCCAAGGTGATATGATATTTGTTACTTCCCTCATTTTATTGCCATCTTGACTATCCCAGTGCTGTTGCCATTTATTACAAACCAATTTCTTGATGTAAGGTAGGAAATCATTACAGGGAATGGGATACCTCCTTGGTAGCAACTCGGATGCCGCATTCTTCGCCAGTAAATCTGCCTTCTCGTTCCCAGACACACCTACATGTGGTGGAACCCAACAAAATCAAACTGTTATAACTCTCCGTCCAATAATAAAAAGCCATTTTAATATCTTTAAAACTACAGGGTTACTAGAATTAAAAACTTCTAAAGCTTGAAGAACACTCCTTGCATCACTAAAAATGATAAAATTACCCTCCTTTTCCAAAGCTAATTTCTCAATAGCGGTTAGTATGCCATACAGTTCGGCAGTAAATATTGAAGCTGTTAGAGGAAGTGCACCTCTACACTTAAAATCATTACTAAGTACTCCAAATCCAACGCCAGCATCAGATTTGGAGCCATCAGTATATATAAAAGTCGATCCCTTATGTTCTTCAACATGTTCCATAAAAAGAGACCTGGATTCTAAGTCAGTCATATTCTTCTTAACTCTAATAAAGTATTTACAAAAAGATATGTCAGGTAATTTCCATGGAGGCGTTGATGATACCTTGAATGGAAGCATCTTAATTCTAATTATATCCAGATTGTTTAAAAATTGTTTCACCCGAAACCCAAAAGGTTGAGGAGATTTTGGGTGCAACTCAAGGCTTGCAGTCTGAAGGCTGAAGAATTAGGAAGTCTTTGCCATCAAAACCAATACCGAACAATAGAGGACTTTCGGTAAAGGTCTAGAGGCAACTCACCAGCATCCACAAGGAGACTTGTGATAGGCGAGGTTCTAAAGGCTCCTGTGGACAATCTTATACTAGCATGATGTATAGAATCTAATATTTTTAACCGGCATGGGGTTGCTGAAGAGTATATTTCACATCCATAACTAATTTTGGAAAAAATCAAGGCCTTGTATAATTTTGAAATTGTATTGCGGTCTGGCCCCCATGATGTGTGGGACAATACTTTTTAAAAATTCATAGCTTTAAGACATTTAGCTTTTAATGCTTTTAAGTGAGAAACCCATGTAAGCCTACAATCAAATATCAACCCTAAAAATTTAACTTCACTTGCACATGGGATCCGTTGACCTTTGATGTATATATCCGGGTCTGGATGTACTCCCCGGATACGACAGAAATGGACAATTTTAGTTTTACTTGTCGAGAACTTAAATCCATTCATATCGGCCCAATGGATAATTTTATCAATAGAGAGTTGTATTTCTCTCTCAACCATTGCCATTCTAGTCCCAGCAAATGAAATGGAGAGATCATCCACAAATAATGTTGCGAGAATATCCCGGGGAATGACTGAGGATATCCCCTTAATTGCTAGTGCAAAAAGGATTACACTCAGCACACTCCCCTGAGGAACTCCTTCTTCCTGGCATTCACTTTCTGATAGAGCTTCCCCAACTCTCACTTGGAAAACTCTATATAAAAGAAATAACTTAATGAATAGTGGTACCTCTACTTTTAATCCTAACTCATGGATTCTTTTAAGTATACCGTATCTCCATGTGGTATCATATGCCTTTTCAAGATAAAAAAAGACTCACACATGGTGCTGTTTGGAAGCAAACGCTTCACAAATGGACGACTCAAGTCGTATCAGCACATCAGTCGTTGAGTGTATTTTTCTGAATCCATATTGAATCGGTGATAAAATACCCTTCTTTTCAAGGTATCACATCAGTCTTGCATT
>NC_090749.1:45201303-45208803 GCF_036898095.1 Palaemon carinicauda | reverse complement strand
AAGGTACCCAGAATTCTAACTCCTGGAGCGAATATCCCTTAACATTCTAAGAAGGGATATCGCGTAAGGACGTAATGGACGTAATGGCACACCTCATAGCAATCTGCACCCCAGATAGAGTTTACGTTCGAGGAGGTGTGGCAAAAATAAAAAGGGGGGCCCTTCAAAGACCATCCCCGTTCCCTACTACTATCGATAGTACAACAGCGCCATCCCCACGATAGTGACCATTCCTTGTAGCAATGAGCATAGGCTGTTACAGATATAGTACTACGGGAGGGAACTGAAGATCTCTTCTGCAGAAGAGATGGGTGGGTCCATCAGGACGACATGGCTATCTCACCCAAAAATAGATTTTTCGCTTCGCTCAAAATCCGTTTTTTGGGCTCAAGCCATGTCGTGCTGATGGAAGCATACCAAAGCATTAATGTATCTGTGGATTTTTCATCAGTGCCTAAACCTTATATCAACCTTTTCAATGGTCATACTGACCATATGAGACTTGTGACAATATCGTCATATGTCATCATCACTAATCATAAACAATGTTAGTGCTTCCTGCCACCTACAGGGATGAGTCATCTAGACAGTTGAAAAGGGATTTCAAGGTTAACATAAATAGTATTACCAAACTTAAGTATCCACTGAATATACAAATAGTCTCAAGTTGTATATTTGGTCAAAAAGACATCAGTGTCTCTTATGTCTAACCTTAGATGCATACAAATGTGAAGGATGCATTCTAAGCAAATAAAAAGTCTGGCATGCATAGATACAATTGTCTGGCGAAGATGGACGCACTACATTCAAATAGACATTTATTCTAAATAAATGACTACAAGAGATAGTTAGCAAAACGAATGTAGTTTGACAAGGGGATTATACCTGGAACAAGTACAGGAATCGTATTTCTTTCTTGAAGGAATGAAGTCAAGAAATGCCACTCTAGATTGAAGAGAAGGTAAAAGATAACCGCTCTTCATAAAACCTGTACTGGTTACCATTAACTGCCCTATGTACTTCGTACACCGGCACTAGAGCTATCTGTATAATTCCACACCTGGGATTTTAGAACAGAGCTAGTGCTACCATGGTAACACATAAATAAAAGAAGGCATACTTAAAAAGGATGACTTCCTCTCCCCTTAATTGACAGTCCCAGTCAATTATCTGTTCATCGTAGAATAAACGGCAGAGTAAATAAATTACCTGACGTCACCACCTATTGCTTCAGATCATGGACTAGCAAAGCATAGTGTTTGTAGAACATCCTGGATGATTCCTATCCAGAACATGTCCGAGGACAAGTGAGGCCCCAAACCAAAAAATGTATCACAAAACATTAGGGGGCAGGTTTTAAAACACTACCTGCCGCCACTACAAAGTGTTTCAGTTCATGCACTTGTTTTGCGTAGTGTTTGTAAAACACCCTGGATGATTTCCATCCAGTGTATGAACGAAGACGCTCAAAGTCCATGCACTGAAAGAAGTTCAGTGATGAAGCAATCTTTCTTGGATCATGACCTGCGGGAGTACTGTCTGGATCCGCTCTACGAATAAAGTAGGTGAGCTTCGCCCTTAGTTGATTTAAAGATAAATTTGATCCCGAAGTTTCTCCTCTAAAGAGCTGACCTCCCCTGAAGTCTGAAGTTCTACGAAGATAGACCTTTAGACACTCTACAGGACATAGAGAGACATCTTCCTTCAGAGGAGAGATTCTCCAGGGACCCCACCTCTTAGTGGGTAGCTCGTTTTTAGCGAGAAATGATGGATCAGGGAAGAGATTGAGTTCTCCTAAATCTGTGAACTGGATGTGGCCCTCATCTCTCGATAGAGCCCCTATTTCACTAACTCTAGCCCCAGAGGCTATTGCGAACAGGAAAATAACCTTTTGGGTTAGATCCTTAAGAGAACAATCTTCATTGTTATCCAATGAGGCATAATGTAAGACCTTGTCCAAAGACCAAGAGATGGGCTTTGGTGGTGCTGCAGGTCTAAGTCTAGCACATGGTTTCGGAATCTTGTTAAAGATTTCATTTGCCAGATCCACTTGGAAGGCATATAGGAGAGGTCTAGTCAAGGCCGATTTGCACGTATTTATAGTTTCTTTCGGTCCTTTTGATTTAACAAACTCCACCCACTTCTTCTAGGAAGACTCATATTGTCTTTTAGTAGACTTAGCCTTGTATTCTTCTAAGAATCCTATATTGCCTTCTGAGATCCCAAACCTTTTTCTAACCGCTAGAGCAAGAAATTCATGAAATGAAGGGTTTGGGTTCTCTGTGATAAACCGAAGGCAGTTAATTTCTGAACCTTCGGAAATATACCTAGGATCGGAGCTAGGACCGGCCTCATCTAGTCTATCAGACCCATTAGAGGAACCTCGTATGGGGCTATTTAGTGAGGTAGTTTCTTGAAAACGCTGCTCGTGATGAAGAGGTCGAACTGCAGTTCCGGGACTTGTTCCCATTTGGGAGGGAATATGTCTGCGTCCATGGACCATTCCAACTCTATCGCCTTGGACCGTGATAGAGTATCCACCGTCACATCGTGGATCAAATGTAAATGAACTGCTGTTTGGTGCCATCCCTTCAGGAAAAGGATGGGAAACATTACTAAGACTGTACGAGACGTTCGATTGTGACGTCTTAATATCGCTTCAGTGTACCAGCTCAGAGGTAGGAAGTCTGATCTGTGTGGAGGGTGCTTTCCCGCCCACGAAAGGACCAGCAGAGTCCTGGGACTTTCGGGTTTTAACTTTTGTAAAAGAAGCGATTAAAGAGGGACCAATCTCAGCCTTTTTTGATCTCTTCAAGCGTGTGATGCATGTTTTCTCCAGGCTCTTAACGCATCTTTCCGATGTGCACTTTGCGCTAGGTCTGTCACTATTGCGAACTGGGGAAAGTTTAGCACTTTTCCTTGTTGGCATTTTGGGAATCTGATCGATTAGCTGAGTCTCCTGACAGATCTCGCGAGCTCCTTTTAACTTCCCGAGGGAAAAAGGGGCTAATGTGACTGAGGGCTTCGATGGTTTTTTTTTTTTTTTTTTTTAGCCAACGAAACCCTAGAGCTGGAGAAAGTCGAGACTTCTAGAATTATATCTTGCATCTGAGATGTCCAAGGAACTGGGTCATCACTATAAAGATACTTAGGACTGTGAGTGATACGTATCTATTCCAGGATGAATGTTACACTCCGTGACATGAATCCTAGGCAGGAGGAAGGGGGTTGGTTGACTGGAAGGTTCCAGAGGACACCTTTCAGGTCTGACAAGACTACGAACACCCATAGTTGGAACAAGGTCCATATGTTCAGAAGGATTAACATTCAGAACTTGCAGATTATTATGAACTTTTTGAGTAGCGACAGGTTCAGAATGACTCAGAGACTTCTTGAGTCCTTCTTGTGAACACAAAATAGCCTTCCCTGGGACTCGATGAGCCGTAGCTTTCTTACTACCTGTATGCTCTATAGCTCTCAGGTATACTCCTCCAGGAGGGTTTCGAAGTGTAGGAGAAGGTAAGGAGATAATAGTAGGGACATTTCTGTTCCCCATCAATGGCTCATCTTGAATAGGCTCTGGACCGAAGGATCGAAGGTCCTGCGATCCTGAGGGAATGTTCCTCCTAGCCGAAGCGTCTTTATGCTTCGAACTACCAGTAGGTTTAGATTTTTGACCATCTGCCTGTAGCCTCTTGGTCACTAGAATAATGGGCTGTTGTTGAGCAGCCCAGATATTTCCAGTATTTTCGATCTTCTTTTTAGGTTGGGGACCCACAACCACAGAAGATTTTCTCTTTGAGGGAATGCCCTATTTTTGGGGAAGACTTATGTTTTCCATGGCGGCATTCTTAATTACTTCCTTAATGACCTCTTGTGGGAAGAGGTCTTTACCCCAAATGTTGGAAGATATTAGCTTCCTTGTTTCATGTTTCACCGTTGCAGCAGCAAACACAAACTCTCTACATGCTCTCCTAGCCTTCACAAAGGTGTAAAGGTCCTATACCAACGTAGCCATATGCATTTTGGCTAAGACCCTGAGCATGTCTGGGGTGTTCTCGTAAGTTGAACACAACTCTATGTAGTTTTGTAGAGAAAGGGATGTCGCCAGTCTCTTCTTTGACTCGTGCTCATTAAACAAGAGCAAATCGGACAATTTAGGGAGACATACATTAAATTGTCGGCTTGCGACATCCTTGTCTAATTTTCCTACTGAAAATGTCAAATGGACTTCCTTCCAATCCTTTTCCTGTCCGGGAAAAGCTGGTGACAAAGGCTGGCACTCATCGAGTGTGGGACATGACTCACCCGCCTCTACAGCTTTGGTAACAGAAGTAAATGCCTTCCCCATAAAGGGGAATGAGAGTGAAGCAGGAGCAAGAAAGGAAGAGTGTATGTTATTCAGTGAGAAAACCGTCGTCTCTGAATAACCCGCCTTCTTCAGGTTATCCGAAAGGATAGTCTGTGCCTTATCATGATCAAGAATCATGACCCCCTTTTGTTCCGTTCTTTTCCTTGTCTTTGGTTCGAACCTCAGTCGAACCCAACAATTAGGGAAAACCTCTAAGCTTGGCCAAAATTGGATTTTGTCCAAGGGAACACTACCTATTTTCTCTGAAATGAAGAGATTGCCATTTGAAATCGACATCAGCTCCGCAAACCTCCAGGGATTGGTTAAGGAGCATGAAGGAAGGTCATGATTCATGGGTCGTTTAACTGACCCATGGGAAGCAACAAGAGGAGCTTTACGAGGTTCTATCTTATGTTTTACTTCCCGCTTTTTGCTTTGTTTACTAAAGCTCTCTATCTGATTCTTAAGTTGGATACATAATTGTACCACATTATCCCATAGAGGGGTAAAAGACGAAGATGTTGACATCGATGGCTCTTTAGCCAGCAAAGGCGGAGGAAAGTCCGATACAACATATTTCTCTTCTACCTTAGGGCACTTCTTGTCCTCGATCCCAAAGGTTTTCTCGCCATCAGGGAGCGTATTTGACTCCTGAGGCACTACTATTTCCTCACTTAGCTCTGGAAATAATAGCTTACGCATCCTATCATTAGGTAGGAAAGGTCCCGGAGAGATCTTTTGGAAGCCTCTCACCCAGTTACGTAATTTATACTGTGCTATATCCTTAGTCTCTGTAGACTTGGGATTATCAAAACTTTCAGACATCAATGTCCAACATATATTGCAACCCTGTGGGTTCCAATAATGTAGGGATCCGAAAATAATATTGCAGGGGGCATGTAACCTGCAAGTATTATGACCGTAAAAGTCCTTACCCTTGGCTCTGCAGTGGACTGCCGTACAAGGTATCTGGTGTTCCATCTGTAAAGAAAGGAAAACCAAATGAGTATATAATGGATTATTACTTTAATAATCAACATGTAAATGTCATCTACAACAGAATAGCTTAGGATAGAAGCTATAAAGGGATAGTAGGAGATACATACCTGTATACCTCCGCGAGCAAATGCTGCTACCTCCCCTCAGTATTAACTTACATGGAGCTTTCTCTGTGAGAAAATCCAAGAAGAAGGGTTACTTACCCTTAGGGGTAGAGAAGTATCAATTAACTATCCCAAAATTGTTAATACTGTGGGGTCAGGATGACTGATATCAAATCAGACTATTGAAGAAATTATTCCTTCAATATATAAACGGTATCAGCAGAACACTCGCTGGAGTGGTACTGTAGTTTCTAATTTGCAAAAGTGTAAATTGCAACATATCGACTACTGTACCTATGTCATGCAGTCTTATCATTATGCTGCCTACAAGGCAGCATATGACAGCAGGGTCCATCTAGCACTAGATGGAACAGAAAAATAAAGACATATAAATGAACATCCTACTCGGGTCATTTGCTGTAGTCTTCCTACTATATTAAATCATAGAGTTTCCTGATCAGGGAGACTCAAACACAAGGGGGCTGTACCCTTTACAGGATAAGAGTGTATTACTCATGCCTGAAATATTTAATATTGCAGGATAATCCTAAAACTGATTTCTAATCAGGATATTGAGGAAATCATATTCATTCAATATAGGATTAGGCTCAGTAATTGCCCGAATTAGATATCCAAAATATATTGGAAAAAACCACTAGTATAAGAAATATAGTAGTTTTCTATCTACAGTATATTCTATACTGAGATATACTGGCTATCTGTATTACCTATACAGCAGTATATCCGGCCTGTTGCCGGTCTGGCTAGGATATGTCTGCATACCTTGCAGACCTAGCGAGACAGAGAGAGAGACAGTATGGAAAAAAGGGCTATCCTTTACTGTAACTATATACAGTAATTAAGGAAGAAAAGTCTAATAGACTACCTTTTTACCGAAAGGAGATTCTAATAGAAGGGGAGAATGTAACATTCAGGCTTCTATATAGCTACAGTACTGTTGCCAGCAACCCGCCGACAGTACTGATACAGTCGGCGCGCCGCGTTGCCGGCCCTGCCAACAGCATTAAGGCAACAGAATCTATAGCTACAGTCCAAGGGAGGACTGAGAACCTCGGGGACAGAAGGGACTAACCACTCACAGCCGTCATGGGCGCCACTGCTGTCCAGGCTGGCAACTGGTGACAGTCCATGATTGTCGGCAGCCATCTTGGTTGCCGGCCAGCCCGGCAAAAAGGGCTATCATGCCGACAACCGCCGGCCACGTCGGCAGCCGCCGACAGCGTCGGTAGCCGCCGGCAACGTCGGTAGCCGCCGGCAACGTCGGCAGCCGCCGGCAAAGTCGGCAGCCGCCGACAGTCCATGACTGCCGGCAGGACTGTCGGCAGCCATCATGGTTGTCGGCCAGGCCGGCAATGTCGGCCAGGCCGGCAGGCGGCAGTATGCCCTGCCGTCAGCCAGGAGGCGAGAGGTAGTCTGGCTGCATCCAGCACTCTACCGTTAAGGAAAGAATGCAGGATGTCAGCCTAAAGGCAATGCATAAACCATTAAAAAGGGGTGAGGGGAAGGGGAAAAGGGTCCTGTAACAATTGTGAAAGGAACTGTCAAACTTGACAGTCCTAGCACCTATAAAAGGAACTCTGTTTCTGTATGGTATCGACAGAATCCGGGTGCTAGGAGAGACTCAGTTCTCCAACCCAGAGACTGCCGACACAGTAAGGGGAGGGGGCGACACTGCGCCTCCTCCCACAAAGAGAAACAGGATTCCAGTGCCACGTTATCTTAGGCTAAAAGGGGTTACTTTCAGCCCAAGGAACTGTGGCACAGGACAAGTCTTTAGTCGCAAGGAGAAATGGTATACTACCAAAACCAAAGCGACTATAGAGGACTAACCTCCATTGTCGGTAACCTTGTCGGCAGGGGAGTAAAGGTATCCTTCAACCAACTCACCCTGTCGAAAGGTCAACGACATAAGACTAAATACTCTGAAATTCTGACCAAATCCCAAAACCTGCTGGTATATCCACAACCAAAGGTTAAGGGGATAGGCAGAAACCAAACCCCAGGTCAGCCATGTCTGAATAATAT
>NC_090749.1:45186303-45196303 GCF_036898095.1 Palaemon carinicauda | reverse complement strand
GGACTAACGAGTTTGAGCGGGACTCGAATCCCAGTCTGGCGTTCACCAGTCAAGGACGTTACCACCTCGGCCACCACAACTTTAAGAAGTGCTATTAAACAAATGGCAATATATTTCTTATACAAAACTTCGTAAAATTAATAAAAAAAAAAAATACTTCTAAAAAGGTTTCTACAAGCTCAGCTACTTTGTTTCACAAGCAGCGTTGCCAATAGTTAATATTTGGTAATCACAATGTAGAGCTGGCAAACGTCGTCTAAGTTTCCTGTGAAGGATACCGGAATTACTGAAGCCAACTGTACTTACCGTACAATACTCTATACTGTAATATGTGATAGGCTATATTCTTCATGTACACACACTGGTTTTTACCTATCATTAATATCTCATTTTTTATCTCAAAATCCCCATGCCTCTCTGAAAATAACTAAAATCTCTACGCCTTTCTGAAAATAAACTTAAATTCCTTATGCCCACCTAAAAAAAACATTGAAATCCCTAACCCTATCTGAAAATCACCTTTAATTCTTTACGCTTATCGAAAATATAACCTTAAAATCCCTACACCTTTCTGAAAATAACCTTATAATCCCTACGCCTTTCTGAAAACCTTAAAATCTCTATGCCTTCATGAAAATAACCTTTAATCCCTTACAACTTTACGAAAATAACCTTAATTCTGTACGCCTTTCTAAAATTAACCTTAAATTCCCTACGTTTTTCTGAAAACCTTTAAACCTCTACGTTTCTTTTTATGAAAGTAACCCTAAATTCTTACACCTTTTTGAAAATAACCTTCAATTCCCTATATTTTCCTGAAAATAACCTTGAAAACCGTACGCCTATCTCAAAATAGCTTAATAACCGTATGCCTTCAAGAAAATAACCTTATATTCCCAACAACTTACTGAAAATAACCTCAAAATTCCTACACCTTACTGAGAATAACCTTAAATCCCTACGACTTACTAAACACAACCTTAAAATCCCTACTTTATTTCTGAAATTAACCTTAAAATTCCTACACCACTGAAAAAAAAAATAATAATAATATTCCTTACGCCTTAGTGAAAATAACCTTAAAATCCCTACGCCTTCCTGAAAATTACATTAAAACTCCTATACCTTACTGAAAATAACCTTAAAATCTCAAATTCTTTCTGAAAATAACCTTAATCAATCCATAAGGGAGAGTTAAAAGGAAACCAACCAACCTCCACCTTCCATTCTCTCTCTCTCTCTCTCTCTCTCTCTCTCTCTCTCTCTCTCTCTCTCTCTCTCTCTCTCTCTCTCTCTCTCTCCTTATTGACGAATGTCAACTTGGCCGACACCTCCAGACGAAGAGACGGAAAAAAAGGTCACTCTTGTTGCGCAAACAACTTTTGGGACAAGGTAAACAAGTCGTCACTTCCGGTTACTTGGGCGTATTGGCTGCTGGAACACCTGTAAACAAACTGGATAAACTCAATTTGGCGCAAGATGCAATTTGGTAATGGATTTTTGTAGTTTATGTATACTATGTATATAATTACATGCAATACATGCATACATTTTATATATATATATATATATATATATATATATATATATATATATATATATATATATATATATATATATATATGTGTGTGTGTGTGTATATACGTATGTATATACGTACATATATATATATATATATATATATATATATATATATATATGTGTGTGTGTGTGTGTATACGTATGTAGGTATATATATATATATATATATATATATATATATATATATATATATATATATATATATATATATATATATATATTAGTCCATCAAAGATTCACCTGGGCTCCACAAGGCACTAAAAGAATTAGAAGCCCTAGGCCTACATGGCTGAGGACTATAAAGCGCGAAGTAGGAGATGATGAATCGAGAAGTATTGAATTAAGGGCTCAAGATAGAGACGACTGACGAAATCTAACTGACGCCCCTTGCTTCAATAGGCGTAGGAGGAGATGATTTTATATATATATATATATATATATATATATATATATATATATATATATATATATATATATATATATATATATATATATATACTCTGTATATAGACACAGACATACTATACATGTTGAAAAGGTCTGTGTATCGCCATGATCAGCAAAGCTGCACTAGTCAGGGTCACCCATACTAGGTTGGTTTGCTGTGAGCGATCAGACCAAAATCCCCAACCATTACCAATCAGCAGTTAGCCAACGTGGTGATAAAAACTGGCCAAATCCAAGACATGGAAATAGACATGCCTGAGGCAGGCCTTTGTCCTGCAATGGACTAAATAGGCTGTATTTGTTGTTGTTGTTGTTGTTGTTGTTGTTGTATGTATGTATGTATCACCATCACAATCTGTATTCGAAGACGTTGGGAACTCTGTTGTATGTAGGAGGAATTGTCGATAATACATATTTTGGTATCTAAAGTAAATGTATGACTTACCAAATATGTGCAGCTCTGTACAGTTAATCAAGTCGGAAATGATCATATGAGAGGATACTGCTGAAATCTACGTTTGTGTTCAATTTCGTACAAAATTATGTTATGGCAACTTTTCAATGAAAAATGATTTTCAGTCTTCTTACTATCATCGTTCGTACTATGAATAGAGTCAAACATCTCCACTATTTAATAAAAAGCAAGTGCCTCTTTATTAAAGTTTTCACTCGAACTTTTGTTTTAATATATCCTTTATCTTAGTTTTCTACGTCAATGAATTTATCAATTTTCATACAACAAAATCAACCACAACAACAACAACAACAACAACAACAACAACTGCAGCCATCTCTAGTCCACTGGAAGGCAAAGGCATCAGACACGTTCCTAGTCATGCCTGGCCTTTGGCCATATTCATCATCCCGCTGGCCACTGCAGATTGGTGATGTTGGAAGATTGTTGTCTGATCGCTCAAAGCAAACCAACCTAGTCTGAATCACCCTGACTAGTAGAGCCTTGCAAATCATGGCGATACGCAAACCCTCTTACCGTGATAGGGTATTCCCACTCATCTGTTATAATGGAAATCGCATCTTCTTCCCACTCAAAAGATAAGACTAAAACCTGCCGCTCAACTTGCAAACCAAGCACTTAAGACAAATCAAACCTGGCACACACACAGGGCAATGGCCCGCTAATCCCCCTTGGAATTGTTGCGCCATCATTCTAATAGCTTTTTCCATTTCAGTATTGAATCTCTCCCTTAAGCCATGCCAGCGCTGGCAGTTAATTGAAAAATTTATATCATCCTAAAAAATTATTCCGTCTCTGGGTGTTAATTTCCTGTCGCTTCGATACTGTTTTCAACAATCCCTTGTCAACTCTAGAGTGGCCGTTTGCTGGTATTTTATGCTATAATCGGGAGATGAGGGTTATCATATCATATATATATATATATATATATATATATATATATATATATATATATATATATATATATATAATATTTATATATATATATATATATATATATATATATATATATATATTTTTGATATTTATATATATATATATATATATATATATATATATATATATATATTTATATATATATATATATATATATATATATATATATATATATATATATATATATATATATATATATATATATATATATATATATATATCACTAACACTCGTGATTTTAATCAATGTAAATATCAAGCAGAATGACATTTAATTCCAAATTCTACCTTGGGAATAAATATCCACTGGAATTCACTTATGATAATAGTTTCTGGCTGGGCAGAGATTCGAATCCCTGCCTATTCAGCTGAAATCATACCTGCGAGGACTCTACAAACTGAGCTATCGAGAGATATATAAGTTTATGATAAGTCACCGTACATATTCCTGTCAAATTCAGGAATCTCTTCTAGGCTTCAATTAAATATATTCCGTTGGATATATATTCCCAAAATACAAATCGGTATCAAGTGCCATCGTGGTTGATATACTATATATACAGTATACATATATATATATATATATATATATATATATATATATATATATATATATATATATATATATATATATATATATATATATACATATTCACACATACACACACACACACACATATATATATATATATATATATATATATATATATATATATATATATATATATATACATATATACATATATATATATATATATACATACATATATATATATATATATATATATATATACATTTATATATATGTATATATATATATATATATATATATATATATATATACATATATATAAATGTATATATATATATATATATACATATATATATATATATATATATATATATACATATATATATATATATATATATATATATATATATATATATATATATATATATATCACTAACACTCGCGATTTTAATCAATGTAAATATCAACCATAATGACACTTAATACCGAATTCTACCTTGGGAATATATATCCACTGGAATTCATTTATCATAATAGCTTCTGGCTGCGCAGAGATTCGAACCCCTGAGCTATCAAGAGAAATATAAGTTTATGACAAGTCACCATACATATTCCTGTCGAATTCAGGAATCTGTTCTAGACTTCAAGTAAATGAAATCCAGTGGATATATATTCCCAAGGTAGAATTCGATATTAAATGCCATTGTGGTTGATATATGATATGATATATATATATATATATATATATATATATATATATATATATATATATATATATATATATATATATAATATCTCTTCTCTCGGACTTCTTCACTTATTCCTTTTCTAGTCCTGGACACCTTAACATGGCGGAAGGGTTTGCGTCTCACCTTGATAAAAAAAAGCTGTACTAGTCAAGGACAACCATACTAGGTTGATTTGCTGTGAGTGATCACACTAATATCTCCCACCATCACCACTCCTATGACCATCGTGGTGATGAAAACTGGTCAAACATGAATAAAGACAATCTAAGGCATTTGTCCTACAGTGGAATAGAAACAGCTGCATTTGTTATGGTTGTTTTAGTTGTTGAATGAAAAATTTACATTAGAATTCTAGTGAGTTTGTACGTGTAAATAATATTTCATTATCATTAACGTTATTTTATTATCATAAGTACTAATAACGCCAATATAATTTTTTCTAATATTGTTGACTTATCATTTTAAATATTAGAACAATAAGAATACGCATTAGTTAAATTTAAAATATTAACAGAAACAATAATGCTTAAAAAATAGTTATAACAAAAGCAATCAGTGATTTCGGACTTCCCCAAACGAATAGTGACAATGTTTCACTAAAGTCTGCGGACAAAACACTTCTGTTTTCATATTTGCCGTGGATGAACACACTATATCATTTAATTAAAGTCTACTTAGAGTAAATCCCCCTTTTCATATGCTGACTGTAGATGGCGAAAAAGGCAAATCCAGACCATCTCCAAAATTCAATGTGGTCGTCCATGACCTAAGATCTACCTGTGGTGAAAATGTCGTCCAAATCCGTCGAGTAGTTTTGATGTAATCCTGTCCACAGACAGACACAGACAAATAAACACATAAAACAACTATATTTTTTTCTTAAAAATTAAAATCCTTATCAATTTTTAATATAAACCAATGTCAAAACCTAAAAAAGTTAATCCTAAAAACAACATTTGTCCCAATACCATAAAACAACAACAACCCCAACGTAAGAAAGCCACAGTTTCCTACAATCATGAATAACCGTGACTCTCTCCACAGCAAGAGCACCAGCAGCAACTTCCAGCTAAGTGTTTGACTAAGACATTACCAAGAGGATACCCCCACACAGCTGTTGACAGAAACGTTTGGGATGCGCCGTTGCAGAGGCTATCAGCATAACCAATGGGATTGAGGCACAGCTGATATTTACGCAATGTGTATGTTTCTTTTGTTTACATCTACAATTCGTTGTTGTTGTTGTTGTTGTTGTTTCATATTGACTGGCCATTAGAGCCAGGCACAGACTCTTGCACATTAGCAGCCCTTTTTTGTAAGAACTTTCTTGGAGATACATCAACTGCAATTTGTCTTTCATAATGTTTTATCCTTAACAATATTCTAGGAATTTCATTTCTGTTGTGACCCATTTGTGGAATAATTCCTATTATATACTTCACCATTGGAACATTATCAATTCAAGCTTTGTGGAAATTATTTTCTGTTTAGCAGGTTCATGATTTCATTTACGATACTTAGCTGTTTAGACTTATTACTAATCGTAATCTATTAATTTTGATTATTTTATAGATTAATTGTTAGATTCGTTTTTTTTCTATATTTTAGTGGTAGATTCTTGTTCTTCTAATTTAGAATTGTGGTAACCAATTGAAAACGTCCCTAACTGGTAATCTGTCGGACTGGGGTTTGAGTCCCGCTCAAGCTCTCTGATTTCCTGTAGTATCTGCAACCTTATCATCCTTGTTAGCTAAGGGGGGCCTATGGGTATATCTGCTAAGTCCTCAGCATCCATTTCCAGGCCCCTCCTGGTCCTAGCTTGAGTGGAGAGGGAGCTTGGGTGCTTATTAGTCTCTAGGCATTGTCATGCTAGCTAGGCCCTTCTGACTGTCCCTTACCTCTGCCATTTATGAGTCTTTCAAACTCTGAATAATATTAGCAAAAATTTTAAAACTCACCAACCTCATAAAAACAATGCCATAACGAGAAATATTGGTGCACATGTTAACCCAATAAACACAAACAAATATCTACTTCAAACAAACATATCACCAACAAAAACCCACACAAGACAAGAAGTGACAACTGCAGCGAAATAAACAAAGAAGCTTAAACGCCAATTAATCTCCGTTCAAGTGCAAACAGCCTTTAAACTAAAACCGAATTCCTTTTTCACAGCCATTTTGGAGAAAATCCAGAAAACCTAAAATGAAAAAGAATCATACGAAAATGATTTTCCGATAACAGGGGCTCGGACGAGGCACATCAGGAAGGTATTACGAGTAACAGAAACCAATCTTTTATGGTGCAAGGGATTGGGGATTAGGCGGGGGAGAAAAAACCCAATCTAGAGTTCAAAAGCTAGCGGTTAGGCAATGGTATTTTCGATCGAGGGACCAGGAAATTTGACTTTGGTAATGCCGTTTGTGGGAGGGGCCAGGCAAATGGGGTCTTTTGCCTTTTGCTTTTGTTGCATAATCCTTTATTTACAAATGTGTGAACGATCAAATAAAAATTTCTCACTAACACCCATCCGCACTGGTGGTAATTGGTCAAATTTAAAACATGTTTGAGGACTTTGTCCTGCAGTGGATTAGAAACGGCTACATTTGTTTTTTTATATGTAAATGAAGAGAGACGCACACACACAATAATCCATATGCATACATATATATATATATATATATATATATATATATATATATATATATATATATATATGTATATATATATAAAATATATATGCACATATATATATATATATATATATATATATATATATATATATATATATATATATATATATATATATATATATATATTAGTGTGTGTGTACATATCACAGATATAGACAAACGCTCATATATATATATATATATATATATATATATATATATATATACAGTATATATACATACGTACTGTATATATATATATATATATATATATATATATATATATATATATATATATATATATATATATATATATATATGAGCGTTTGTCTATATCTGTGATATGTACACACACACTAATATATATATATATATATATATATATATATATATATATATATATATATATATATATATATACATATATATATATATATATATATATATATATATATATATATATATATATATATATATATATATATATATATATGAGCGTTTGTCTATATCTGTGATATGTACACACACACTAATATATATATATATATATATATATATATATATATATATATATATATATATATATATATATATATACTGTATATATATATACAGTATATATATGTATATATATATACAGTATATATATGTATATATATATATACAGTATATATATATATATATATATATATATATATATATATATATATATATATATATATATATATATATATATATATATATATATATATATATATATACATGCATACATACATGTATGCATGTATGTATGTACTGGAAAGTTCCCCTAAACAGCGTTGTTCCTAGTATATAAAGAACAAAATATTCACTTATGTGAAATTACTTCGTAGATGAGTCTCCATTGATGAAAATTTTATCCAAGAATTATCTGCTTCATTCGCCTTCGAAAATGTATCCTCAGCAGTAGTCTGAACACCCCTGCACGCCAATTTCACCCTTAACGATATCAAAGTACTCAGGTGCATGCACGAAACTTCGGTCTTTCCTTCTCACATGCAATGTACAGTTCAGCCTGTGTTTTGCAATCACCAACCTCTGAAAGAGTAAAGTAATTGAGGGTCTATTTTTATAGTTTTGTCGTCTTTTAGTTTAAGAGACAATTTGAAGTCAACAAAAACTTTTTGCAATTCATTCAAGAAAAAAAAATCTGAACACCTTTCCTACTTCCAACATCCATTGCACTTTGTATATTTGCAAATGTATTTACTGTAATACAATTTTGTTAACAAAGCCTTAAACTTCCTGCGAAAGTGCTCTTCTGTTCTAGTAGCTAATAATCTTATTTCCAGATAAATCCTTTTTCCCACGTACTAGGTAGGTCTTCAGGCTTTTCACTGGATTCATCATTCATTTCTGTCGGCTGATGCATTGCTCTCTTGACTTTAAATGTAACATACCTAGACTTCACCCACATTAGGAATTGCGTCTTACTCATCCCTCGTTCTTGGGTCAAACCACCTGTAGTTTTGTTGATATGCATTAATTTCTTTTCGATTACAAGGTCAAGTGAGACTCCTGTGGACAACATTCAGGCCATTTTCAATGAAAGACTTATGAATTCTTGGGTGATTATTCGTCAAGGGATTTGCTTTTTGCAGGTAACCATTCAAGGATTTGACATACAGGTTGTGACCAGCTGAGGCGAGAAATGGAATAATTTTCCTAAAGTCTCAAGATAAAGACACCAATTACCCAGTTTTTTTTCATATCGTAATAGATTCTAGACAAGGTCAATCATCTCCATATACTGTATCAACAGGTTTGCTGTTCTGTGACCCGTCAGTTGAAATTGCTTCTCTTCAATGCACTAAGCTATCAGTTTCACTCATACTGACTCTTCAAACTTCACTGCAGTTCCTGATACAACACTGCCATACACTTCTATTGCTTCCATCAGTATGTCTGACTATCCAGAACTAGTACTAGAACAACCATCTTCATGCTCACTATTAATCACATTAAGCTATGCATTCTTCAAAATTTTAAAGGCCACTCATGAATGGCAGAGGCAACGGACAGTGACACTGCTCAATCAAGCAGAACAATATCATAGAGACTGATCATATTTACATATCATCAGGCCCCACGCTCCCTCGCCAACCAGGCTAGGACCAAGGAAGGCCAGGCAATAAGCTCCCCCAAACTCACATGCTTAGCTCACAAGGATGGTGAGGCTGCAGCGACCAAAGAAACTATCGAGTTTGAGCGGGACTTAAACCTGAGTCTGGCGTTCACCAGTATTGGATGTTACAACATCGGCCACCACAATCCTTTGATGGTAATTTTATGTCAAAAGCTTTTAATGTTAATTTAGGTATAAGGAGTAATGTTAGCATTTTGAAAATACTTTCATCTGAAGGAGAAGGTTAAGGAATAGAATTAAAAAAAAAAAAATCCAATTTAGCATATTTTGTACCTGATATATGATTTTTTATAATTGTAGTAAATCTGTGAAACACTCTCACATCTGTGAGAATAAAGGATCAGTAAACCATATTCCACTAACAATAGAGGATTATATTTCTCATTTGTAATATGTTGATAGATGACCCCACGACTAAAAC
>NC_090749.1:45171303-45178803 GCF_036898095.1 Palaemon carinicauda | reverse complement strand
TATATATATATATATATATATATATATGTATGTGTATATAATATATATAGATATATGTATGTAAGTGTATATATATATATATATATTATATATATATATATATGTGTGTGTGTGTGTGTGTGTTTGTGTGTGTCTAGACCACTGCAGGACAAAGGCCTCACATATGTCAAGTCCTCTCTAAGATTTGGCTAGTTTTCATACCACAGTGGCCAACTGCGGTTGGGTTATGGTAGGAGACTTCAATCTGATCGCTCACAGCAAACCAAGCTAGTATGGGTGGCCTTGACTAATACGTCCAAATGTGCAAAATTTATCATACCAATTAGCTACGATGGTGAAGATGGGTTGATATTGTCACCTCTGTAATGGATTATCTCAGGTCTTAGGAGAATTCAACATACCTTAAATTATCTTATTACTTAACCCACGAACCATTATTACTTAAATGGTGACAAAGGAAACACTGCTCACGTATTTATATACATTATAATACCAATTAATCCACAATAACAAAAACAAGTGATCAAAACACCAACATTAATTAAATATTAACACTTTAGTTACAGCTTACGGTACTGAATAGCAAAATAAGATATAACAATCACAACTGTCACTGTTTGTAGTGGGAAGTATACTCCTACTTCATCCCAAAAATCAAGATCCAAAGAAAGGTGTGAAAATACCAAAGCACGGAGCATAGAGTGGAAATAGATTGCGCGGTCAAGAAATGGCGCTGAAGCCAAAGAGATAATACACAAATAGAGAAAAGGTACATCGTTGAAAATAAAATTATACAATATATTTATGTACAAAGAGGGAGAGTGGCAATTCGTCATAGTCCCCCCCCCCCCCCCCCGCTAAGATGGGCCCACTATAGTGGGACTAGATGGTTGTGGTGTTGAAGGTGGTGGAAGCCGCGACAGTGTGTCCGCAATGAGATTGTTGGTACCTCCGATTGACTGAAGTTGTAGATTGAAGGCCGAAAATATATATGACCAACGAAGCAACTTGTTGTTTCGGAGACGCGAGCGTTCGAGGAAGATGAGTGGTAGATGGTCGGTATATACTACTACTCTGTGGTGTCCTTCCAAGTAGGGTTGGAAGTGTAGTAGCGAAGCGACGATGGCATATAATTCCTTCTCGACAGTGGCCCACCTGGTTTGAGCTCCTTTGAAGAAGCGAGAGTGGTAGGCAATGGGAAGGAGATGATGAAGTGGTGGTGGCGTTTCTGTGGTACCAACTGAGTAAGACTGCAGCAAAACAGCCCCATAACCTGTATTGCTGGCGTCAATCTGCATGAAAAATTCTTTATTAAAATTAGCAGCTCTTAACAGGGGGTTAGAAACCAATATGCTCTTCCGTTGTTTAAAAATGTGACAGTGTTCTTCGGTCCAGTCAAACTTTACCTTAGGGGAAGTAAGAGCATAGAGAGGAGCAGTAATAACAGCAAAGTTCTTAATGAATTTAGAATAGTAAGACCCCATTCCTAAAAAAGACTTTAGTTGCTGTCTGGTGGCAGGAATAGGAATGTTTTTGATATTATCTATATTAGCTCCTTTAGGTATAATTTCTCCACTACCAATGCAATGACCTAGATAAACAACTTTAGCTTGACCGAAAGAACTTTTAGCAAGGTTGATTGTCAGCCCGACTTTTTGCAGGCGTTGAAAGAGTTCTTCCAAGGTGCTAAGATGTTCTTCCCAGGTCTTGCTGGCAATCACAATGTCGTCGAGATATGCAAACACATCTTTAAGACCTCTAGTTATCTCTGCCATCATGCACTGGAACGTTGCAGGGGCATTACAGAGTCCAAAGGGCATTACTAAGGAAGAAAAGAGACCAAAAGGTGTTACAAATGAAGAGATTTTCTTAGCTTTATCAGTCAGTGGTACCTGATAATATCCTTTTAGTAAATCGATTTGAGTTAAGAATTTGGCATTACCAATATTATCTAGAATGTCATTAACCCTAGGAAGTGGATAGGAATCTTTAATAGTCACTTTATTTAATTTCCTGTCATCCGCGCAAAGTCTGAATTGCCCATTAGGTTTAGGGACCAATATACATGGTGAAGCCCAAGGCGATGTACTGGGCTCTGCTAAATTATTGTCTAACAAATACTGAACTTCCCTTTTCAATGTTTCTAGTTTAACACCTGTGGCTCTATAGAAAGGTTGACGGATTGGAGTGGTATTTGGTTCAAGCAATATGTCATGGTGGACAGTAGAGCTACACTTAGGAATATCAGTACTAATGTCTGGAAACTTTAATAAGAGACTTGTCAATGCCTGTTTTTGAGGTACATTTAGGTGAGAAAGATATGAACTTAACGATTTAAAAATTTCACTATTAGAAAAATCCTTGAACGATAGAATGAGATTGGTTTCATCACCATCATTAGTTTCCTCATATATTGTTAGGTTAGGTACCTTTGTTGCCTCTGTATTAACTTTGGTTATCACTAAAGCAATATTAGGACTCACCTTTTTGACTGGAGTGATATAGGGTTTAAGGAGGTTTACATGAACTAATAGTTTTTGTCGTTTTCGGTCTGGAGTGCTGATTATGTAGTTTACTTTGGAGGTCGTATGAACGATCTTGTAAGGTCCAGCATATTTTTCTCGTAAGGGAGCGCCAGGAATAGGATGATACACTAAAACTTGGTCGTCAGTTTTGAACTCTCTCATTTTTGCCTTCTTATTGTATGTGTTGCATCTTTTGCTGGGAAGAAACTAAATTAGTAGAAGCAATATCATAAATGTAAGTAAATTTCTTTTTTAATTCTTTTAAATACTGATAAATATTTGTAGTTTCTTCTGGCTTCCTCTGCAAAATATTCTCCTTTACCGAACTTAATATAGTTCTTGGTTTTCGACCGAACATGAGTTGAAATGGGGATACCCCTGTGGAATCATGAGGTGTACATCTAAGTACATACATGAGAAGATCGTGGTCCTCATCCCAGTGCTGTGATGTTTCACTGATATACTTCCGTAACAAACTTTTTAAAGTCTGGTGCATTCTCTCCAAGGCACCATTAGTCTGCGGGTGATAAGCAGAAGAGTAAACATTATGGATATTAAATTGATACATAGCTTGCTTGAAAAGATTGCTAGTAAATTTGGTACCTTGATCACACTGTAGTTCTCTCGGGAAACCTAACAAGGTAAAGATTTTCAAAAATTGTCCAACTATGGTTTTAGCACAGATATTTTTAATGGGAAAGGCTAAGGGATACCTAGTGGTAGGGCAGAGGACAGTCAAAATGTATTCATTACCCTTGCGAGTCTTTGGCAAAGGCCCAACACAATCAATAATTACCTTATCAAATGGTGACTTAGGTACTGGAATGCTTTGAAGTGGTGCTGGAGGTATTTTCTCATTAGGCTTACCAGTGATCTGACAGTGGTGACAGGAAGCAATGAACTCCTTAATGTCCTTTCTCATTTCTGGCCAATAAAAATCCTCAAACAACCTCTTGTAGGTTTTATTCACTCCAAGATGGGATTCTGTAGAATGAGCGAGGTCAAGCAAGGGTTTCCTTAAGGGCTCTGGAAAAACAACCTGAAAACAGTCATGCCATGAGTTAGATGTTGGAGCTTTGGGAGACTTGTAATGGCGAAACAAAATAAAATGAATTCATTAAATGGTTCCAGATCCTGTGAATGAACAAAAGCATGACATGTCACTGCACCTTTAGATTTCTTGGACTTACCATCAGTGCTTACCTCTGACTTCTGACATTTTGGACTGGGACAATTTTCTATGGAGTGTCCATCTTTTTTGCAATAAGCACAACTAACCTGATGAGATTTAGGCGATGAGACAATTTTTGAAGAATCTTTACTATTCTTGTGAATTAGATAATAGTCGTCAGCTAAGCTAGCTGCTTTTAACACTTCAATTTCACCTTTAAAATGTACATAAGTGGCAATAATAGAGGGAACTTTACGCAAAAATTCCTCCAACAAAATCAGATTTTTAAGAGAGTCTAAATCATTAACACCAGCTCTCTCCAACCATTTGTTAAACTGTCTTACCTTTATATTACAGAATTCTACAAAAGTCTGAGATTGAGTCTTGAAAGAGTTTCTAAACGTTTGCCTGTAGCCTTCCACAGTAATGGCATATGCATCTAAAACAGTCTTTTTAAGGTCTTTATAGTCTTTAACCTCAATTAATTGCGATGCAACATATGCAGCCTTACCTTTCAAGTGGTTGCGCACGAGTATTGTCCAGAAATTTGGACGGCCAATTCAATGACGTTGCTATGTCTTCAAATATTTGAAAGAAAACCTCTGGATCCTTATTGTTGAATTCGGGAACTAATCTGCTGGCTTTAGTCACATCGAATCTCATGGGAAGTTTTCCTTCATCCTCTTTAGCCTTAAGCCTGATAAAGGCCGACCTCTCCAGTTTTTCGAGTTCCAACTCATTGAGCCTTTTCTGATGTTCAAATTCTTCTAGTCTTCTTTCTTGTTCCGCGAGTCTTCTTTCTTGTTCCCTTTCTTGTTCCACTTCAAGAACTTTTAACTGAAGTTTCAGTTTTTCCACTTCAGGATCGACATTAGCAATGGAACCTGTAAGGGTTCTTAGTTCTTCTACATCTTCATTGTCCTCTGTTATGACGTTTTTATTCAGAAAGAACTGAAGGATGTCATTGTGACGGCGCCGAGTAAGGGTGTGAACTCAAAGGCAGATTGGAAACGACTGAGTTATATATTAAGGAACACTCTTCTTTATATACAAAACCTCAAGGCAACAGGACATAACATGTTCGAGAGACAGACAATGATCAGAGCAAAACAGCAGACATGAATTTTCATGTTCGTTTGAGTGCGAGGGAAGAGCGAAGATACAAGCATACTATATACAAAAGGAATTATGTACAATTGTGTGACACACAGTTGGTACATGGCTCCCCCTCTAAAAATGACATAGTGACCATGTTAAATAGGTGCCCTGAATCTGGAGAGGTAGTAGTAAAAACTGCGCCGATTAGCGACAGTGAGTGGCTGTAGAAGTCGTTGGTTTGGGTGCGAGCGAGTGGTGGATGATGGGTGGCTGTTGCCGCTCCGGCTCGTCACGGGGTAGGCGAGTGTGTCCTACGGCATTCATAGGCGAGTGTGTCCTACGGCATTCATAGGCGTGTGTGTCCTACGGCATTCATAGGCGTGTGTGTCCTACGGCATTCATAGGCCTACGGCATTCATAGGCGTGTGTCCTACGGCATTCATAGGCGTGTCCTGCGGCATTCATAGGCCTACGGCGTTCATAGGCATGTATGTCCTACGACATTCATAGGCGTGTATGTCCTACAGCATTCACGTCAGCTTCGGTTGAAGTTGAATAGGTGTCCTCTTCGTCACGAGTGGAGGCGTTGATGGAGGTTTTGAAGTGGCTGGCGACGGCGAGTACTGCTGCAGAAGGTATGATTTGAGGGCGTCATACGCTATTGGGGTGTCTCCTTGTTCACAAAGCCAGTTGGATATTTCTGGGAAGGTGTCCTCGGGTATCGACGCGAGAACATAATCCGCTTTGGTGGTTGAGCGAGTCACGCCCCTGATACGAAAGTGGACTTCAGCGCGTTGAAACCAAGCACACGCTTCTCCGCGGGCGAATGGTGAAAGTTTCAATGGGGCGGCTGCAGTGCCTACCGCCGGAGTAGAGTCTGCCTCCGTCATAGTACCAACGATGGAGGGGCGAGGGAGGTGGAGGTGGAAGGCAGTGGGAGCGAGTCGACTTCTGGGGTCACCAATGTGACGGCGCCGAGTAAGGGTGTGAACTCAAAGGCAGATTGGAAACGACTGAGTTATATATTAAGGAACACTCTTCTTTATATACAAAACCTCAAGGCAACAGGACATAACATGTTCGAGAGACAGACAATGTTCAGAGTAAAACAGCAGACATGAATTTTCATGTTCGCTTGAGTGCGAGGGAAGAGTGAAGATACAAGCATATTATATACAAAAGGAATTATGTACAATTGTGTGACACACGGTTGGTACATCATCAATGATACGTGCTTTGACATAAGTTATATCTGTAGGGATTTGGCATTTAGTCGCAACCGTGAGAAGTTCCTGTTTTTTAGCCAAACGCAAGGTTAACAATTCCTCTCTAGGATTAGCTAAGAATTTCTCTAGATCGAAAGGCATGATTGTTATTAAGGTAAGAAAGTTTAATATTTAAATCCTGAACGTGCTGATTAAGTGACGGTACACAAAATACAGAATTACCGAATTTGTAGCCCAAACCAATTACTTAATTAGGTTGTTAATAATCGATACTTCAATTATCGTGTACGAGTTTACGTCCGTTTTAACACAAAACATAGTGCAGGCGAGACTAATAACCGCAACACGAGCGTTCTAAATGTGATGGGCCAGGATGGCTTAAGTTTCTCTAATGATCATCAAGTGATTAGACCGATAACGAAAGCGCGATACCCATAAAGGAATTGATGGGCGAGGATGGCTTTTACGTTGATATCCAAGAATAAAATGAGGTTGGACGGATAACGAAAGCACGATACCCAGAATTAACATAAGGGATTTCGAAAAATCCGAAGGGACAAGTAGGCTAACGAATGACGCCCGAGGTAACACAAAACTAGCATATTTCGGACTATTTGTAACGAGAGTAACCCTTATTTGTGGCTCGTAATACGGGGCGGGCAAAAAGAAACAAAAAAGGTTGTAGTACCCAGCGGACTAACAATTGTTGACAGCTATTCCTCCATATTACCGAGGCCTGAGCGAGCGAGTGAGGAGTATACTTCCACTATAACAGAAAGTTAACAATGAACGATTGAGGATTAAGAGCAGTGTTACAAAATCTTACGGTTCGTATTTCACTGGTTCTGTGCGCGTTTGTAAACCACTAAACCCTTCAATTCACTTTTTACGATTCACGATCCCGGACAAGGCCCCCATTTTGTCACCTCTGTGATGGAATATCTCAGGTCTTAGGAGAATTCAACATACCTTAAATTATCTTATTACTTAACCCACGAACCATTAATACTTAAATGGTGACAAAGGAAACACTGCTCACGTATTTATATACATTATAATACCAATTAATCCACAATAACAAAAACAAGTGATCAAAACACCAACATTAATTAAATATTAACACTTTAGTTACAGCTTATGGTACTGAATAGCAAAATAAGATATAACAATCACAACTGTCACTGTTTGTAGTGGGAAGTATACTCCTACTTCATCCCAAAAATCAAGATCCAAAGAAAGGTGTGAAAATACCAAAGCACGGAGCATAGAGTGGAAATAGATTGCGCGGTCAAGAAATGGCGCTGAAGCCAAAGAGATAATACACAAATAGAGAAAAGGTACATAGTTGAAAATAAAATTATACAATATATTTATGTACAAAGAGGGAGAGTGGCAATTCGTCATAATATATATATATATATATATATATATATATATATATATATATATATATATATATATATATATATATATATATATA
>NC_090749.1:45163803-45166303 GCF_036898095.1 Palaemon carinicauda | reverse complement strand
CGGAGGTAATAATAATAATAATAATAATAATAACCTTCGATGCAATTTAGGAACCCAGAGCCATCCGGAGAATTGGTGATTCCGAAAGGTCTGCAGGAATTTGAAAGTCTCCGGAGGGCTCCAGGCTCCTATATTGCATCGAAGATTATTATTATTATTATTATTATTATTATTATTATTATTATTATTATCTAACGCCGTGTTTTGAATAGAAAGGAGAGAAATGTCCGGGAAATCTGTCGATAGATTTGGTGATTCTAAATTGTCCCCAGGAATTTGAAAGTCTCCAGAGAGATCGTAGAGCTGCAACAATCGTTTTTTTTTTTTTTTTCAAAATAATGCTGATACAGGCCCCAGTATCTGTGTTATTGAATATGACTTACAAAGTAAACAAAGCGATTTCACAGTTTATGGATATCATCAGGACCATTAAAGGAAAATTGAACTGGCCTCATAAGGCAGATTCGGCCCTTCTAGAGCAGAATCTCGCTTGCGAGGATATGACGTTAGAACTTCAGGGACAGCTGCGAGCTCTACAGGAGTCGCGGGTCTTCAAATGGTTTTCGTGGCTACTCCCAGAGGCACCGCACTTTGAAGACTGCCCAGCAGTCGCCTCTCAGGATGCATTCCTCGGCATGTGGCTGCGGCGCTGTCCTTGGGTTGAGGGCTTGTGGAAAGCCGGCTAGGAACTACAGCGGTGCGAACTTGGATTGCGTCAGATGGAGAGAGAAGCATTAAGATTCAAAGATGAATTGAAATCAACGTGGTTCGTTGGCAAGCTTCTCCCCGAATTTGACTTGGGACAAAGGATGGAAGAATCCCTTTCTATTGGAAATAGGAACTTCTACATCGGCATGGCTGCTGCTTCCGTCATACTCGGCGGGATTATGTTTGCCAGGAGGAGAAGGAGGATGGCTGAAGATAATGTGGACAGCAGCTCTTTGGAAGAATATGTTCCAGAAATGGAACACGTAGGCGAAGATCTGTTGGACGGAAATGAACTGGAAATGGAAACCGATCAGACTACTCTCTTGCAAAATCTCGTGGATGAGAATGGTGAGTTACAAGGACAAATTAAAGAAATGGGAAGAATAATAGAAATTAAGGAAAAACTGCAAAAGTAAAGGAATTGAAAAATGAGGTAAGTGAATTGAAGACAGAAAAAGATAAGCTGGAATCTGAGTGCGTCGGAAAAGACCTCCAGATAAGGGAGCATGAAAATTTGCTGGAAATTCTCAGGAAAGAGAATGCAGAAATGAAGAAAGAACAAATTCAAAACAGAGAACAAGTCAACGAACTGAAAAATGAGGTAGGTGAATTGAAGACAGAAAAAGATAAGCTGGAATCTGAGTGCGTCGGAAAAGACCTCCAGATGAGGGAACATGAAAATTTGCTGGAAATTCTCAGGAAAGAGAATGCAGAAATGAAGAAAGAACAAATTCAAAACAGAGAACAATTCAACAAATTGAAAAATGAGGTAGGTGAATTGAAGACAGAAAAGGATAAGCTGGAATCTGAGTGCGTCGGAAAAGACCTCCACATCCACATGAGGGAGCATGAAAATTTGCTGGAAATTCTCAGGAAAGAGAATGCAGAAATGAAGAAAGAACAAATTCAAAACAGAGAACAAGTCAACGAATTGAAAAATGAGGTAGGTGAATTGAAGACAGAAAAGGATAAGCTGGAATCTGAGTGCGTTGGAAAAGACCTTCAGATGAGGGAACATGAAAATTTGCTGGAAATTCTCAGGAAAGAGAATGCAGAAATGAAGAAAGAACAAATACAAAACAGAGAACAAGTGAACGAACTGAAAAATGAGGTAGGTGAATTGAAGACAGAAAAGGATAAGCTGGAATCTGAGTGCGTTGGAAAAGACCTCCACATCCACATGAGGGAGCATGAAAATTTGCTGGAAATTCTCAGGAAAGAGAATGCAGAAATGAAGAAAGAACAAATTCAAAACAGAACAAGTCAACGAATTGAAAAATGAGGTAGG
The DNA here is from genome assembly GCF_036898095.1 of Palaemon carinicauda. Taxonomy (NCBI): domain Eukaryota; kingdom Metazoa; phylum Arthropoda; class Malacostraca; order Decapoda; family Palaemonidae; genus Palaemon; species Palaemon carinicauda. The sequence continues at coordinate 45,164,307 of NC_090749.1, read as the reverse complement.
TGAATTGAAGACAGAAAAAGATAAGCTGGAATCTGAGTGCGTTGGAAAAGACCTTCAGATGAGGGAACATGAAAATTTGCTGGAAATTCTCAGGAAAGAGAATGCAGAAATGAAGAAAGAACAAATTCAAAACAGAGAACAAGTCAACGAATTGAAAAATGAGGTAGGTGAATTGAAGACAGAAAAGGATAAGCTGGAATCTGAGTGCGTCGGAAAAGACCTCCAGATGAGGGAATATTGAAAATTTGCTGGAAATTCTCAGGAAAGAGAATGCAGAAATGAAGAAAGAACAAATTCAAAACAGAGAACAAGTCAACGAATTGAAAAATGAGGTAAGTGAATTGAAGACAGAAAAAGATAAGCTGGAATCTGAGTGCGTCGGAAAAGACCTCCAGATGAGGGAACATGAAAATTTGCTGGAAATTCTCAGAAAAAGAGAATGCAGAAATGAAGAAAGAACAAATTCAAAACAGAGAACAAGTCAACAAATTGAAAAATTAGGTA
>NC_090749.1:45156303-45158803 GCF_036898095.1 Palaemon carinicauda | reverse complement strand
AAGTGTCTGAATAACATTCCCATTTTTGCTTTACAATTAGCCAACAGTGTTGCTATTTGGTCGTTGCATAACATATTCCTATTTAAAATTACACCAAGGTCTTTAATTGCTTCCTTGTTTGTGATTGTCTCATTATTAGGTCCCTTGTATGCATACACCATTCCTTCTCTGTTTCCATAATTTATTGATTCGAATTTATCGGAGTTAAATATCATCCTATTTATCCGCCCATTCATATATTTTGTTTAGATCTCTTTGTAGTGAGTTCCTATCTTCATCACAAGTAATTTCTCTACTTATTCTTGTGTCATCGGCGAAACTTCTCACTACGGAGTTTTCAACATCACAGTCTATGTCTGAGATCATAATAACAAATAGCAGTGCAGCTAATACCGTACCTTGGGGCACACCAGATATTACCTGGGCTTCATCTGATTTCTCGTCATTTGCAACCACTATCTGTTTTCTGTTTTGCAGGAATTCTTTTACCCATTTTCCTATCTTTCCCACAATATTATGCTTTCTCATTTTTTCTCCAATATGTTATGGTCTACCTTGTCAAAGGCTTTTGCAAAATCTAGATAGATCACATCTGTGTCTTTTTCATTTATCATATTATTGTATATGTTTTCATAGTGAGCTATCAGTTGGGTCTGTGTACTTTTTCCAGGTACGAAACCGTGTTGACCCATATTAAACAAATTATTTTTGACCAAATGGTTCATTATTTTCTTTTTTATTACCCTCTCATACACTTTCATAATATGTGATGTTAGACTAACAGGTCTATAATTGCTTGCCTCTAGTCTTGATCCACTTTTGAAGATAGGGGTTATATAAGCTAATTTATGTTTAACATATATCTCGCTCATATCTATACTCTGTCTTAGCAGTATTGCAATTGGCTTCGCGATAGTGTTTGCAGTTTTTTTTAACAAAATCGCTGGAACTCCATCTGGTCCGGCTGCCGATCCATTTTTAATTTCGTTTATAGCCGTGACAATATCTGCTTCATTAATATCTATATCCGTTAGATATTCAACATTTTCTTCTCTCATTTCTGTTTCATTATTCTCATTCGCAATTCTTGGCGTGAACTCACTCTTATATTTTTCTGCTAATATGTTGCATATTTCCTTTTTTTCATTCGTTAGCCGTCCTTCAATTCTTAGAGGGCCTATTTCTATTCTCCTTTTATTCATCTTTTTTGCATAGGAGTAAAGTACTTTGGGGTTTCTTTTTATATTTTGAAGTGTCCTTTCTTCTAAGTCCCTTTTTTCATTTTCTTTCGACTGCATAATCTTTTGTTCTGCATTTTCTATCTTACATTTTATTTCCTCATTTTCCACACATTTTTTCTTTTGCAAGATTTTTCTTCCACTTTTTAATTTTCTGAAATAAGATCCTTCTGTCTCTTGGTATGCACGTCTTTTGTTTATTGTTTTTTTTTCGGTACATATTTTTCAACAATTTTCTCCAGTATTTTGTACAGTATATCCGTATTTACCTGTATATTATCACTTATAAATACATTTTTCCATTCTTTATTCAGTTCTTCATTTATTCCTGACCATTTTATATTCTTACTGTAAAAGTTATATTTCCATATCCTTCCCAAAGTTTTGTGCTTTTATTAATTCTGTGATCACTTGCTTTGGAATGAACTATCAATTCTATGACATTGTGGTCTGAAATTCCCGTGTTATACACTATTATTTCTTTAACATAATTCACCTCATTCACAAATACTAGATCTAGGACATTTTCCTTTCTTGTTGGAATGTGGTTTATTTGTTGCATATTATGTTCTAATAGCATATCTTGAAGCTTTTCAAATTGCCTCTTATCTTCTGCGCTACTATTACTCTCTTTTTTATATGTATACATACAACCACTTTCTTCTATCCGTTCTTTCCAATCCACGAAAGGAAAGTTAAAATCTCCGGATAGGAGTATATTCCAGTCTTTATGGTTTCTACATATATCATCTATTTTTTCTATTATTATGTCAAACTCCTTAGTATTTGGGGGTCTGTAAACTACAATGTTCACTAGTTTTTCAAATTCAAATTCTACCGCAATCAATTCACATTCTGTGTTACTGTATTTTCACAGACTTTTCCTTGATTTATGTCTCTTCCATATATTGCGGTTCCCCCTTGATTCCTATTTTTTCTGTCTGATCTATAAGTTTGGAAACCCTTTATCTGGTCATCACTGCCAGTCTCTTGGGAATACCATGTTTCACTTATATTTAATATATCTATTTTTTCAATTTGGGTTAGTTCTTCTAGGAACTCTATTTTCCTTTTAGAGTTACTCGTGACTAAACCCTGTGCATTCATCACTATTATGGTTTGTGTCTCATTTCCATTATTTAATATTGGTAATAATATGGATTCTCCCATGCTTCCTTCCTGTTCTGATATGATGTTCTTTTCTTCATTTCTCGGAATTCTGCCATTAAAAAATCCAACTTTTCCATAATATTTGTTCTTTC
>NC_090749.1:45138025-45153025 GCF_036898095.1 Palaemon carinicauda | reverse complement strand
GTGATTTTGTTTTTGTCAGATACGACGTAGTTATTGGTATATTGGGTATTTAACTGCGGTTGACAATTTCTGTTTTTTTTCAATATTTGTAAAAATTTACTACGTAGTAAGGAATTGCCGTATATTATTGATTTTTTTTTCATGTTTATGTGTTAGAAAGTGTGCCTTGATGGTTGGGCTAACACGTGCATGCCTTTTTTTTTTATCTGAGATGCCGTATATTAGAATGTTGGGCATTTTTCCGCGAGTGCCCCTTTTTATTTGTTTTGCATTTTTTTTGCTTAGTCATGTTACCGTAAGGAATTGGCAAGTAGTGTCGCAAAACTTATATTTTTATAGTGTTGGAAAGTGTTTCTAGATGATCTGGCTACCCATGCCTATTTTTTTTTTAGCCAGATATGGCGTATATATAAGTATGTGTTCGATTTTCCTGTGATTGCCATTTTTTCGTTTTTTCCCATTTCTTTCAAAATTACTACGTACTAAGGAACTATCACAGAGTAATATTTCATTTATATGTTTATTTGTCGGAAAAATGTGCCTTGATGGTTTGCCTAGCACGTGGCTGAATTTTTTTTTCTGAATGCCGTATATTAGAATGGCCATTTTTCCACGAGTGCCCCTTTTTATTTGTTTTGCATTTTTTTGCTTAGTCATGTTACCGTAAGGAATTGGCAAGTAGTGTCGCAAAACTTATAATTTTATAGTGTTGGAAAGTGTTTCTAGATGATCTGGCTACCCATGCCTATCTTCTTTTTTTTAGCCAGATATGGCGTATATATAGGTATGTGTTCGATTTTCCTGTGATTGCCATTTTTTCGTTTTTTCCCATTTCTTTCAAATTACTACGTACTAAGGAACTATCACAGAGTAATTATTCATTTAGATGTTTATTTGTCGGAAAATGTGCCTTGATGGTTTGCCTAGCACGTGGCTGAATTTTTTTTTCTGAAATGCCGTATATTAGAATGTTAGCCATTTTTCCGCGAGTGCCCCTTTTTATTTGTTTTGCATTTTTTTGCTTAGTCATGTTACCGTAAGGAATTGGCAAGTAGTGTCGCAAAACTTATATTTTTATAGTGTTGGGAAAGTGTTTCTAGATGATCTGGCTACCCATGCCTATCTTTTTTTTAGCCAGATATGGCGTATATATAGGTATGTGTTCGATTTTCCGGTGATTGCCATTTTTTCGTTTTTTCCCAATTCTTTCAAAATTACTACGTACTAAGGAACTATCACAGAGTAATGATTCCTCTACATGTTTTTTTGTCGGAAAATTTTGTTTACTTTTTTTTTTGATTGAATATCATCAAATTTTTTTAGCGAAAATATTATATTGTTTTACATTTTTTTTTTTTCGATTTCATTTCCCTTCAAAAAACTTTTTTTTGGGTCAGAATTTTAATTTTATAGTCGTAAAAATAATCGACAATTATCCAGCAACCCACCATACAATTTTTATGCATATCCAATAATAATTAGATTAGTAAATAACACATTGAAATTGACATACCCTTCCTACATTTCAAGTGGCAGATTAGGGAGTCTGAGTCAGTGTGGTTGGCGGCCATTTTGTGGACATATCCGAAGCGTAAGCTGCCCTATCTATATATATTCTTGTTCCCTATAGAATTTGTGATATTTTGGTATATTTTTACCTGCATAAATATCATATTATATATTAAATATATGTATTTTTTTACGAAATTTCTAAATACTCAAAAAATTACCTTTAGATATGGCCCCTGATATAAATGTAATTTACAAAATAATGAAGATTTTTTTACATATTTCTATTTTAGGATAACATATGTTTATTCCCTAAAAAAATTAGCCACTTCCTATTTCATTTGGGTACCCAAAAAAATTCATGAAATTTGGACAAATTTTTTTGGCCAAAAAAAGTTACCCTTTTTTCTCATTTCAGATCTTCACCTCCATGGGTCTGACTTCATCCAAAATACATCAAGATGTGTCCTAAACATTCAAGAATCAATTCCTAAAAGGATTTGTGTATATATGTATAAACTTTTTTTTTATAAATTTTTATGTCAGGTCTTTTTTTTTCTACTTAATTTTTTAAAATATTTATAATAAATAGTTTTTCTGCAGATGAGTTGTATTTATCTTTACAGTTGTTTTAAGCATTCATTGAAGTTTTTTTTGGCAAAAGAAAAAAAGAGGTTACTGCAAAAACTGATTTTTCAAGAATTTTTTTTGGCGTCGGGGTCGTTCGCGTCCGAGTATACCCTTAAAGGGGTGTCCGAGGAGCGTACCTATACAGGGTTAATGAATTTAGCATAGTAAGAAACCATTCCTAAAAAAGACTTTAGTTGCTGTCTGGTGGCAGAAATAGGAATGTTCTTGATATTGTCTATATTAGGCCCTTTAGATATAATTTCCCCACTACCAATGCAATGACCTAGATAAACTACTTTAGCTTGACCAAAAGAACTTTTAGCGAGGTTGATTGTCAGCCCGACTTTTTGCAGGCGTTGAAAGAGTTCTTCCAAGGTGCTAAGATGTACTTCTCAGGTCTTGCTGGCAATCACAATGTCGTCGAGATATGCAAACACATCTTTAAGACCTCTAGTTATCTCTGCCATCATGCGCTGGAACGTTGCAGGGGCATTACAGAGTCCAAAGGGTATTACTAAGTAAGAAAAGAGACCAAAAGGTGTTACAAATGAAGCGATTTTCTTAGCTTCATCAGTCAGTGGTACCTAATAATATCCTTTTAGTAAATCGATTTGAGTTAAGAATTTGGCATTACCAATATTATCTAGAATGTCATTAACCCTAGGAAGTGGATAGGCATCTTTAATAGTCACTTTATTTAATTTCCTATAATCCGTGCAAAGTCTGAATTGCCCATTAGGTTTGGGGACCAATATACATGGTGAAGCCCAAGGCGATGTACTGGGCTCTGCTAAATTATTGTCTAACAAATACTGAACTTCCCTTTTCAATGTTTCTAGTTTAACACCTGTGGCTCTATAGAAAGGTTGACGGATTGGAGTGGTATTTGGTTCAAGCAATATGTCATGGTGGACAGTAGAGCTACACTTAGGAATATCAGTACTAATGTCTGGAAACTTTAATAAGAGACTTGTCAATGCCTGTTTTTGAGGTACATTTAGGTGAGAAAAATATGAACTTGAAGATTTTAAAATTTCACTATTAGAAAAATCCTTGAACGATAAAATGAGATTGGTTTCATCACCATCATTAGTTTCCTCATCTATTGTTAGGTTAGGTACCTCTGTTGTCTCTGTATAGGCTTTGGTTATCACTAAAGCAATATTAGACTCACCTTCTTGACTGGAGTGATATAGGGTTTAAGGAGGTTTACATGAACTAATTGAGTTTGCCGTTTTCGGTCTGGAGTGCTGATTATGTAGTTTACTTTGGAGGTCCTATGAACGATCTTGTAAGGTCCAGCATATTTTTCTCGTAAGGGAGCGCCAGGAATAGGATGATACACTAAAACTTGGTAGTCAGTTTTGAACTCTCTCACTTTTGCCTTCTTATTGTATATGTGTTGCATCTTCTGCTGGGAAGAAACTAAATTAGTAGTAGCAATATCATAAATGTAAGTAAATTTCTTTTTTAATTCTTTTAAATACTGATAAATATTTGTAGTTTCTTCTGGCTTCCTCTGCAAAATATTCTCCTTTACCGAACTTAATATAGTTCTTGGTTTTCGACCGAACATGAGTTCAAATGGGGCTACCCCTGTGGAATCATGAGGTGTACATCTAAGTACATACATGAGAAGATTGAGGTCCTCATCCCAGTGCTGTGATGTTTCACTGATATACTTCTGTAACAAACTTTTTAAAGTCTGGTGCATTCTCTTCAAGGAACCATTAGTCTGCGGGTGATAAGCAGAAGAGTAAACATTATGGATATTAAATTGATACATAGCTTGCTTGAAAAGATTGCTAGTAAAATTTGTACCTTGATCACACTGCAGTTCTCTCGGGAAACCTAACAAGGTAAAGGTTTTCAACAATTGCCCAACTATGGTTTTAGCACAGATATTTTTAATGGGAAAGGCTAAGGGATACCTAGTGGTAGGGCAGAGGACAGTCAAAATGTATTCATTACCCTTGCCAGTCTTTGGCAAGGGCCCAACACAATCAATAATTACCTTATCAAATGGTGACTTAGGTACTGGAATGCTTTGAAGTGGTGCTGGAGGTATTTTCTCATTAGGCTTACCAGTGATCTGACAGTGGTGACAGGAAGCAATGAACTCCTTGATGTCCTTTCTCATTTCTGGCCAATAAAAATCCTCAAACAACCTCTTGTAGGTTTTATTCACTCCAAGATGGGATTCTGTAGAATGAGCGAGGTCAAGCAAGGGTTTCCTTAAGGGCTCTGGAAAAACAACCTGGAAACAGTCATGCCATGAGTTAGATGTTGGAGCTTTGGGAGACTTGTAATGGCGAAACAAAATATTTTTCTCCACATAAAAGTATGGAGTTTTAGGGTTGTCAGTAGGATCCACTACTTTATCCCAGAGTGCTTTCAAACTTGAATCCTTCTGTTGGAGTACAGCAAACTGGTCCTTATTTATTTCAACTAAATCCAGAGCCTCTGTTATTCTGTCATTCTTTACCTTGGGAGGAAAATTAGTGCTAGGCGTTTTACTAGATGATCTAGTGATTACTTGGGAGATTTTAGGTGGCTTTTTGGAGAGCTCATCTTTGATTACTACCTCAGGTTTTGTTACAATCAATTTAGGTTTAAGTACAGAGGATCCTGCAAGATCATTACCAATAATCATCTGAATAGGGTAACAAGGTAATGGTTTATCTAAGACAGCAACTTTTGCCTTACCTGTAAAATAAGGACAAGCAATATCCACCTCAGCCTCGGGTAGAAGAGTAGTTGTGGTTAAGTCACTTACTGCTATGTACTCTTTTTGTGTATTTTAAGTTGTCTTGACTGGCAGCCAAAATTATTTTCTGGGATGAAGCAGAGTCTCTCAGAGCTGTGACAGATGAATCATTAAGTGAAGCCTCACACATGAATTCATTAAATGGTTCCAGATCCTGTGAATGAACAAAAGCATGACATGTCACTGCACCTTTAGATTTCTTGGACTTACCATCAGTGCTTACCTCTGACTTCTGACATTTTGGACTGGGACAATTTTCTATGTTGTGTCCATCTTTTTTGCAATAAGCACAACTAACCTGATGAAATTTAGGCGATGAGACAATTTTTGAAGAATCTTTACTATTCTTGTGAATTAGATAATAGTCTTCAGCTAAGCTAGCTGCTTTTAACACTTCAATTTCACCTTTAAAATGTACATAAGTGGTAATATTAGAGGGAACTTTACGCAAAAATTCCTCCAACAAAATCAGATTTTTAACCCTGGATAGGTACGATGGGTCGTTTGCGACCCCGAGCGTCAAAAAAAAACAGGTTTTTCTCACGTGACTCACCCCCGTGACTGAATTTGTGGGTGATCGACCTGCAGGAGGTGTCTCCCCTACACGCTCTAGTAGTGTCCAGATGTGCATTGCTGTAGCTGTACTCCTTCCCCGATTTCTGAGACGCGTCGGGGTCGAGCGCGACCGAGTTTACCCTTCTAAGGTAGTTTGCATAATTATCAAAGTTATTACGTATTATGAAATTGTCGTAGAATGGTGCAACTTGTATAGGTTATCAGTTGTGGAAAGTCTTGGTGGATTGTTTGGCTACCATGTGCATGATTTTTTTTTTAGTTAAAATGTCGTTCATCACCACGAGGACCATTTTACCGCGAGTGCCCCTTTTTCTTTTTTTTTTAATTTTTTTGCCAAGTCATTTTTCCGTAAGATATTGCCAAATAGGGTCGTAAAACTTTTGCTTGTTTAGTGTTGGAAAGTGTGTCTAGATGATCTGGCTACCCATGCATGACTTTGTTTTTGTCAAATACGACGTAGTTATTGGTATATTGGGTATTTAACTGCGGTTACCAATTTCTGTTTTTTTTCAATATTTGAAAAAATTACTACGTAGTAAGGAATTGCCGTATATTATTAATTTTTTTTTCATGTTTATGTGTTAGAAAGTGTGCCTTGATGGTTGGGCTAACACGTGCATGTCTTTTTTTTTTATCTGAGATGCCGTATATTAGAATGTCGGGCATTTTACCGCGAGTGTCCCTTTTTCATTTTTTTTCATTTTTTTGCCAAGTCATTTTTCCGTAAGATATTGCGAAATAGTGTCGTAAAACTTTTGCTTTTTTAGTGTTGGAAAGTGTGTCTAGATGATCTGGCTACCCATGCGTGATTTTGTTTTTGTCAGATACGACGTAGTTATTGGTATATTGGGTATTTAACTGCGGTTGCCAATTTCTGTTTTTTTTCAATATTTGTAAAAATTTACTACGTAGTAAGGAATTGCCGTATATTATTGATTTTTTTTTAATGTTTATGTGTTAGAAAGTGTGCCTTGATGGTTGGGCTAACACGTGCATGTCTTTTTTTTTATCTGAGATGCCGTATATTAGAATGTTGGGCATTTTTCCGCGAGTGCCCCTTTTTATTTGTTTTGCATTTTTTTGCTTAGTCATGTTACCGTAAGGAATTGGCAAGTAGTGTCGCAAAACTTATATTTTTATAGTGTTGGAAAGTGTTTCTAGATGATCTGGCTACCCATGCCTTTTTTTTTTTTAGCCAGATATGGCGTATATATAAGTATGTGTTCGATTTTCCTGTGATTGCCATTTTTTCATTTTTTCCCATTTCTTTCAAAATTACAACGTACTAAGGAACTATCACAGAGTAATGATTCATTTATATGTTTATTTGTCGGAAAATGTGCCTTGATGGTTTGCCTAGCACGTGGCTGAAATTTTTTTTTTCTGAAATGCCGTATATATATTAGAATGGCCATTTTTCAACGAGTGCCCCTTTTTATTTGTTTTGCATTTTTTTGCTTAGTCATGTTACCGTAAGGAATTGGCAAGTAGTGTCGCAAAACTTATAATTTTATAGTGTTGGAAAGTGTTTCTAGATGATCTGGCTACCCATGCCTATCTTTTTTTTTTTTAGCCAGATATGGCGTATATATAGGTATGTGTTCGATTTTCCTGTGATTGCCATTTTTTCGTTTTTTCCCATTACTTTCAAAATTACTACGTACTAAGGAACTATCACAGAGTAATGATTCATTTAGATGTTTATTTGTCGGAAAATGTGCCTTGATGGTTTGCCTAGCACGTGGCTGAATTTTTTTTTTTCTGAAATGCCGTGTATTAGAATGTTAGCCATTTTTCCGCGAGTGCCCCTTTTTATTTGTTTTGCATTTTTTTGCTTAGTCATGTTACCGTAAGGAATTGGCAAGTAGTGTCGCAAAACTTATATTTTTATAGTGTTGGAAAGTGTTTCTAGATGATCTGGCTACCCATGCCTATCTTTTTTTTAGCCAGATATGGCGTATATATAGGTATGTGTTCGATTTTCCGGTGATTGCCATTTTTTCGTTTTTTCCCAATTCTTTCAAAATTACTACGTACTAAGGAACTATCACAGAGTAATGATTCCTCTAGATGTTTATTTGTCGGAAAATTTTGTTTACTTTTTTTTTGATTGAATATCATCAAATTTTTTTAGCTAAAATATTATATTGTTTTACATTTTTTTTTTCGATTTTATTTCCCTTCAAAAAATTTTTTTTGGGTCAGAATTTCAATTTTATAGTCGTAAAATAATCGACAATTATCCAGCAACCCACCATACAATTTTTATGCATATCCAATAATAATTAGATTAGTAAATAACACCTTGAAATTGACATACCCTTCTTACATTTCAAGTGGCAGATTAGGGAGTCTGAGTCAGTGTGGTTGGCGACCATTTTGTGGACATATCCGAAGCGTAAGCTGCCCTATCTATATATATTCTTATTCCCTATAGAATTTATGATATTTTGGTATATTTTTACCTGCATAAATATCATATTATATATTAAATATATGTATTTTTATACGAAATTTATAAGTACTCAAAAAATTACCTTTAGATATGGCCCCTGATATAAATGTAATTTACAAAATAATGAAGATTTTTTTACATATTTCTATTTTAGGATAACATATGTTTATTCCCTAAAAAAATTAGCCACTTCCTATTTCATTTGGGTACCCAAAAAAATTCATGAAATTTGGACAAATTTTTTTGGCCAAAAAAAGTTACTCTTTATTTCTCATTTCAGATCTTCACCTCCATGGGTCTGACTTCATCCAAAATACATCAAGATGTGTCCTAAACATTCAAGAATCAATTCCTAAAAGGATTTTTGTATATATGTACAAACTTTTTTTTTATGAATTTTTATGTCAGGTCTTTTTTTTCTACTTAATTTTTTAAAATATTTATAATAAATAATTTTTCTGCAGATAAGTAGTATTTATTTTTACAGTTGTTTTAAGCATTCATTGAAGTTTTTTTTGGCAAAAGAAAAAATGAGGTTACTGCAAAAACTGATTTTTCAAGAATTTTTTTTGGCGTCGGGGTCGTTCGCGTCCGAGTATACCCTTAAAGGGGTGTCCGAGGAGCGTACCTATCCAGGGTTAAGAGAGTCTAAATCATTAACACCAGCTCTCTCCAACCATTTGTTAAACTGTCTTACCTTTATATTACAGAATTCTACAAAAGTCTGAGATTGAATCTTGAGAGAGTTTCTAAACGTTTGCCTGTAGCATTCCACAGTAATGGCATATGCATCTAAAACAGTCTTTTTAAGGTCTTTATAGTCTTTAACCTCAATTAATTGCGATGCAACATGTGCAGCCTTACCTTTCAAGTGGTTGCGCACTAGTATTGTCCAGAAATTAGGCGCCCAATTTAATGACGTTGCTATGTCTTCAAATATTTGAAAGAAAACCTCTGGATCCTTATCGTTGAATTCGGGAACTAATCTGCTGGCTTTAGTCACATCGAATCTCATGGGAAGTTTTTCTTCATCCTCTTTAGCCTTAAGCCTGATAAAGGCCGACCTCTCCAGTTTTTTGAGTTCCAAGTCATTGAGCCTTTTCTGATGTTCAAATTCTTCTAGTCTTCTTTCTTGTTCCGCGAGTATTCTTTCTTGTTCCCTTTCTTGTTCCACTTCAAGAACTTTTAACTGAAGTTTCAGTTTTTCCACTTCAGGATCGACATTAGCAATGGAACCTGTAAGGGTTCTTAGTTCTTCTACATCTTCATTGTCCTCTGTTATGACGTTTTTATTCAGCAAGAACTGAAGGATGTCATTAATGATACGGGCTTTGACATAAGTTATATCTGTAGGGATTTGGCATTTAGTCGCAACCATGAGAAGTTCCTGTTTTTTACCCAAACGCAAGGTTAACAATTCCTCTCTAGGATTAGCTAAGAATTTCTCTAGATCGAAAGGCATGATTGTTATTAAGGTAAGAAAGTTTAATATTTAAATCCTGAGCGTGCTGATTAAGTTACGGTACACAAAATACAGAATTACCGAATTTGTAGCACAAATCAATTACTTAATTAGGTCGTTAATAATGAGATACTTCTATTATCGTGTACGAGTTTACGTCCGTTTTAACACAAAACATAGTGCAGGCGAGACTAATAACCGCAACACGAGCGTTCAAAATGAAGTGATGGGCCAGGATGGCTTAAGTTTATCTAATGATCATAAAGTGATTAGACCGATAACGAAAGTGCGATACCCATAAAGGATTTGATGGGCGAGGATGGCCTTTACGTTAATATCCAAGAATAAAATGAGGTCGGACGGATAACGAAAGCACGATACCCAGAATTAACAAAACGGATTTAAAAAAAATCCGAAGGGACAAGTAAGCTAACGAATGACGCCCGAGGTAACACAAAACTAGCATATTTCGGACTATTTTTAGCGAGAGTAACCCTTAATTGCGGCTCGTAATACGGGGTGGGTAAAAAGAAACTGTGGGATCCGTGTGTACGATATGTTTTCCCGCGCATTTATAAAGACGTGCGGAGCCTGTTGCAGGCACTTGTAATCTGGGTATCTGATTAATAAACAATGAATCGTCATCGACTCTTCTTCTTCGACCCCAAGATGGCGCAGTGAGATATGAACCTACGCCTGTGGAGCGTAGATCAGGATGGCACCACCTATTAGACCTCGTCTTGCAACGCCCTCCAGGAGGGCCATCGCAACTCCGTCACTTCGTCAGGCCCGCGACACCATTATGTCCCAGCAACGAGCTATCACTGCACTGCAAACCCAGGTGGCTAACCTGCCGGTAGCCGGAGTGCCACGGGTGTCCAATGCTTAAGCTCCTGAGAAGTGTGATGTGGAAATGTCTTCAGCGGCGTTCAGGACATGGAGGCGGTCTATGGAGTGCTGGATTCACCTGAACAGGTGGCCTAGTTTGGAGGCCGTCATGCACATCCGTCTTCTGTGTGTGCCAGCTCTACAGAGAGCTTTAGATGCAAAGTTCTCAGCGGCCCAATGGTCATGTGTGAGCCCCAAGGAGGCATTAGATAGCGTTGAAAAGCTAGTACTACGGTCATCCAACCAAGCAGTGCTATGGAGCGAATTCTTTAATGATGTTCAGGCCACGGATGAGCCTATTAATGTGTATTTTCAAAGGTGTTCTCAGTTAGCTCTAGATTGCAAGTTCGAGTGCCCACAGTGTAATTCCGATCTGTCTGAATATATGCTATTGCGTAAAGTGATGGTAGGGTTGAATAATTTAGTGCTTAAAAGAGAAATTTTTCAAAGTTATCATAGGTATGATAGCGTAGACGCCCTCAGGGCACAGTGCATAGCATTTGAAGCTGCGGTTAGGGATGTAGGTGAGAGCGGGAAAATTTCCCGCCAAATTGCAAGTTATCCGCCAGTCGAGGCAGCCAATGTCACGGAGGAGAGGGAGTGTGCAGCCGCCACTATCCACCGTGCTGTGCATCGTACGCCGCCAACGAGGTGCGGCAACTGTGGCAGTTCGCACTCTGATAAGAATTCGTGTTTGGCCAAAGGTGTTACTTGTTATAATTGCCAGAAAGTGGGGCATTTGAAGAAATGCTGTAGGGGCAAACGTAAGGTCCTGCCAGAAGTATCTAGTGCGGTAGTGATTGCATCTACCGCCGTTGCGGGACAACCGTTATTAAATGTATCAGTGTCAGTGCCGGGGGGGAGGGAGTGTGTACCCACCACCGCCGTTGCCGATACGGGGGCCCAGGTTTGCGTCGCTGGCAGCGAGCTGTTGCAGCTGCTGCACCTCGACCCCGCGAAAGTTGAAAAGCAGCAGACGCTGAGAGATGTTGCAGGCATTCGTTTGAAGTGTTTAGGGGCAACTAAGTGTTGTGTATCATTAAATGGTCGATCCTCTATGCAGGAGATTTTCTTCGTGAATTCTGCAACAAATTTATACTTGTCATTGTCAATGTGTAAAGAGTTGGGTCTAGTCCCAGCTACGTTCCCCTATCATCTCGCCAGTGTTGCCACCGTTGATACAGTAGAGGAGGTGGATCTCTCACGTCCGACAGTTTTACCATTCCCCCCGCTGGAAGAAAACGTTCCCTTACTTCAAGATTGGCTACTCCAACGTTTTTCGGCGACAACCTTCAACACCTCCAAGTCACCCCTCCCAGTTATGGAGGGCCCACCCCACCGCATCCACCTCGTCACCGGGGCCATACCCTATGCTTGCCACACACCTGCAGCGGTCCCAAAGCACTGGGAAGATGAAGTCAAGGCTCAGCTGGAGGAGGACGTACGTAGGGGCATCATCCAGCCAGTACCACCGGGGGAGGCCACAGAGTGGTGCGCCAGAATGGTAGTAGTGGCCAAAAAGGATGGCCACCCGAGGAGGACAGTGGATTATCAGCGCTTAAATGCATGTTGCAAGAGGGAAACGCACCATACACCAGCACCCTTTGATATAGTATCTGGTGTACCTGTTCGAAGCTATAAGACTGTTGCAGATGCGTTCTGGGGTTTCCACCAGGTGGAGTTGGATGAGGACAGCCGAAGACTGACAACTTTCATAACCCCATGGGGCAGGTACCAGTATCGTCGCACCCCGATGGGCCACTGTGCAGCTTCCGATGCCTACACTCGACGGTTTGATGACGCAATTATGGATATTCCTCGCAAGTACAAGTGTGTAGACGACACCCTTCTGCATGACATAAGTGTTGAGGGAGCCTTTTGGCACACCTTTGATTTTCTGGCTACCTGCGCGAAGAAAGGCATTACCCTAAAACCAGAAAAGTTCTCATTTTGCAGGAGAGAGGCTACCTTTGTTGGTTTTCACCTGGGGTGGGACTCGTATGAGCCTACAAGTGAAAGGTTGGCTGCCATAAGAGACTTTCCCATGCCAGCCCAACCATCAGTTACGGATATCAGATCCTGGTATGGTTTCGTCAACCAGCTGACACCCTTTTTGGCCACCGCGCCCCTCATGGAGCCCTTCCGGGAACTACTGAAGAAATCTACAGGAAAGAAGGTATATTGGGACGAACAACTGCAACACAAGTTCCGACAGGCTCAAGATATTATTTGTCGGCTGGCAAAGGATGGACTACGGTATTACGACAAGACTAGGCCTACAGCAGTAATCACAGATTGGAGTAGGGAAGGTATAGGTTTCGTTGTCCTGCAACAGTACTGTGGTTGTACCTCCCTAGAGACCCCTTTTTGTTGCAAAGGGGGTTGGCGGCTGGCTCTGTGTGGGAGTCGTCACCTGTCTGCTGCCGAATCCGGATACGCAGCAGTGGAAGGAGAAGCTTTGGCAGTGGCCTGGTGTCTACGGAAAGCAAGATTGTTTCTGTTGGGATGCCCCTCCCTCATTATCGTAACAGACCACCGCCCACTAGTGAAGCTTTTGGGGGATAGGGCCCTCACAGATGTGGTGAACCCAAGGTTATTCCGCCTTAAAGAAAAGACTCTGCAATATAAGTTCACAATAAAGTACCTGCCAGGAAAGTGGAATTCAGCAGCCGATTTTCTATCTCGGTACCCCTCCCTAATGGCAGTCCCAGATAAGGAGGACACCATACAAGAAGAAGATATCTCCGCGGCGGTAGCAGCAGCAACAGTAGCTGTATTGAGCCAAGATGACGGTATTACAATGGACGAAGAGATGGTCATGGACGCAGCAAATAATGATCCCGTAACCAGCTGTTGCTTGCAAGAGTCCGTGCTGGGGACTGGCCTAAGCAAAAATCCCAAGAACTACAGTGTCTTCGACCCTTCTACAGCGTAAGGAACAGGTTGGCTGCTGCACAAAGTATGGTGACATATACCCATGAGGAGGGGGCAGTGAGATTAGTGGTACCTGACTCATTACGTAATAAAGTAGCAAGGAACCTGCATGCCAGCCATCAAGGGCTAGATTCGATGTTACGTCGTGCAAGAGCAACCGTGTATTGGCCTGGAATAGCAGGCGACCTGGAACAATGCCGAGCTTCCTGTGATGTCTGCAACCTGCACACGCCCTCTTCACCGCCAGAAGTCATGATTGTTACCCCTCCCCCTGAGTACCCCTTCCAGCAGACGGTGGCTGATCTCTTTCAACTCGAAGGACAAGTTTATTTGGCCTACGCTGACAGACTGACGGGTTGGCTAGAAATAGCGCATTTCCCCAAGGGAACTGGTTCCAACAAAATTATAGCGAAACTACGTGGCTACTTTTCCAGGTGGGGGGCTCCCGAGCAACTCTCCACTGATGGAGGCACTAACTTGGCTAGTGAGGAGATGATGGACTTTCTTAAGAAATGGAGGGTTACTGTCCGCCTTTCATCTGCTCATTATCCGCAGTCAAATGGGAGGGCAGAGGCTGCTGTGAAATCCGCCAAAAGAATCATCCGCTCGAACACGGGGGCCAACGGTAGTTTGGACAACGACAGGTGCACACAGGCAATGCTGCAATACCTGAATACGCCCTTGAGAGAGATAGGCAAGTCACCAGCTCAACTAGCAACAGGAAGAGCACTTCGTGATGGTGTTCCTACAGCAAGACAGCAGTATAAGGTAGATCGCCACTGGAGAAGAACCCTTCGACAGCGGGAAATATTGATGGCATCGTCTAGTGACAGATTTCCCCAATCACCAAGACAACGCTCTTGCAACATGACTCCATTGCATGAGGGCACCCAGGTTAGGATTCAAGATCCCGGGACTAAAAGGTGGGACAGATCAGGTGTCATCATCTCCCATCACCCATACCAGCAGTACACAGTAAGGCTTGACGGGAGTGGAAGGTTATCATTGCGCAACAGAAAACATTTAAAGGGACAGATAGCTTGTCCCACGCCCAGCCCACCGTCTGACCCAACCCCTAGCACCACACCAGCTGACAGCAGCAGTGAGAGCCCGCCCAGGTCTAGCTCCCCCACACCCAGTCTACCCCGTGCTACGAGACCGCAACGCTCCAGGAAAGAACCTGGCTGGCTCACTGAATTTGTTAAATAATATGTAATTGTCATTGCTTTTGTGTACTGCTAGCCTATAAATAGATGATTTCCTTGACCACGTGTTATTATGGATTTTTTTTTTTTTTTTTTAAAGAATTATTGAAAATTCATGCTATACTATACATCTGATAGTGTTGCTCACATTGCTTTGTTCTGTGAATGTTTTAATTTTTTCTTGTATGGCTATGTTTGCAGTATGCAGTTGATCCATTTCTATTATGCCAATTCGACCCATTTTTATTAAGCGATTATTGATTTATTTACTCTGATTATTTTTGTGTAGCTAGATGCTACATTGTGCATCCTATCTGTTTTGTTACTGAGTTACCCCATTTGATAATTATCAGATTGCAGTGTAATTGTTGTAATTATTACATGTCAATCTTGGAGGGGCATGTGGGATCCGTGTGTACGATATGTTTTCCCGCGCATTTATAAAGACGTGCGGAGCCTGTTGCAGGCACTTGTAATCTGGGTATCTGATTAATAAACAATGAATCGTCATCGACTCTTCTTCTTCGACCCCAAGAGAAACAAATAAGGCTGTAGAACCCAGCGGACTAACAAT